>NC_139955.1:49245831-49258331 GCF_963454915.1 Gymnoscopelus microlampas
ATAGACAAGTCTATGAGTAACTATAGTCCTATAGACAAGTCTTCTATCTGCCAAAATAAATGATTTACTGTTTTTCTGTAAATATACATTTAATGCTCATCTACAGTAGACTAGACTACTGTAACAGTGTCTTTACATATATATCTATACATTCATCTACAGTAGACTAGACTACTGTAACAGTGTCTTTATATATATATCTATACATTCATCTACAGTAGACTAGACTACTGTAACAGTATCTTTACATATATATATCTATATATATATACATTCATCTACAGTAGACTAGACTACTGTAACAGTGTCTTTACATATATCTATCTATATATATCTATACATTCATCTACAGTAGACTAGACTACTGTAACAGTATCTTTACATATATCTATATATATATATACATTCATCTACAGTAGACTAGACTACTGTAACAGTATCTTTATATAATATAAAAGAAGACATAATGATTCAGAAGGCTGCTGCTCTAGTTGTTACTAATACTAATAAAGTGGCTCATAATCACTGCAGTTCTTAAGTCCTTAGACTGGCTCCCTGTGTGTCAAAGAAGTGATTTCATAATACTACTGTTGGTCTATAAAGCATTGAATGGTTTACAGTGTAGGCATTTATCAGACGCTCTTAATCCAGAGTGATTTACAGTAAGCAGTTAAACACAAGGTAATAGATCTAATAGAAATAGTAATCTAGGATCATAGCCAGGTAAACCAAGAACCTATCATCAGTCTAAACAGTAGAATATAAAAATGCCAGATCTACAAATGAACCCGGCATCTGTCTACATAAAAATGCCATCTAAATGACATTTTAGCCTTTGCATAAGACTGCATGGGTGTCAAGGCTAGGGCAAGTTCTACGATAAGTGATACAGGCTGAGATGAGTCTTCAGATTACACAGGAACATTGGCAGTGAGTCTGCAGGTTTAACTGCAATGAGGAGTTCATTCCACAGTTTGGGAGCCAGAAGGGAGAAGAGTCTGGGACAAGACGTTCTCACTCCCAACGTGTCACATGTTGCCGCTCTGTCAGTAGCCCTGGAACGTGAAGTTTTGACATGACACCATGGTGACGCAGCATGTTGACAAAACTATGCCTAAACCTAACCCCAACCCCAACCCTAACCTCACAAACACCATGCCTAAACCTAACCCTAAGCCTAACCTCACAAACACCATGCCTAAACCTAACCCTAAGCCTAACCTCACAAACACCATGCCTAAACCTAACCCTAAGCCTAACCTCACAAACACCATGCCTAAACCTAACCCCAACCCCAACCCTAACCTCACAAACACCATGCCTAAACCTAACCCTAAGCCTAACCTCACAAACACCATGCCTAAACCTAACCCTAAGCCTAACCTCACAAACACCATGCCTAAACCTAACCCTAAGCCTAACCTCACAAACACCATGCCTAAACCTAACCCTAACTTCACAAACACCATGCCTAAACCTAACCCTAAGCCTAACCCTAAGCCTGACCTCACAAACACTATGTGGAGAGAAAAAACATTTATACCAGCAGTGGGATTCAATGGCGGGAGGTTGTGGGCATTAGCCAAGCGTTGCTACCAGGAGGTTGTGGGCATTAGCCAAGCGTTGCTACCAGGAGGTTGTGGGCATTAGCCAAGCGTTGCTACCAGGAGGTTGTGGGCAGTAGCCAAGCGTTGCTACCAGGATGTTGTGGGCAGTAGCCAAGCGTTGCTACCAGGAGGTTGTGGGCATTAGCCAAGCGTTGCTACCAGGAGGTTGTGGGCATTAGCCAAGCGTTGCTACCAGGAGGTTGTGGGCACTAGCCAAGCGTTGCTACCAGGTAAGCCACCGAAGCAGTTGGCCAAATCTCTGATTGGAGTATTATTTGAAGCTCCAGTGTGTGCCTATTAGTGTTTGTAGACTTATAGAGACGCATTAGGGAGTGAAAATGACAGAGCGGCAATAACTGAGGCCTATCTGTGAGAATGTGTTGTCTGGGACGTGTGGAGCGTTGTCCCGGGGGTTTTAGAGAAGGTTCTGACAGCTTCCCTGTGTTAGCTGATCTGAGTGAGCAGGAGGGGTTCTAGGGTTGGATCAGGCTTTGAAGATACGGGGGTGTCATGTCTTTGGTTGCTTTGAAGGCCAACATCTGTGTTTTATACTCTGTGAGGCCAGTAACTGGGAGTCAATGGAGGGAGAGGAGAAGGGACGAGACATGAGAACATCTTGGCTGGTTGTAGACCAGGCGTGCTGCGGCCTTCTGGATCGTTTGGAGAGGCTTAAAGGGATAGTTCACCCCCAATTTTTTTCCCCCATGGATGAGTCACCTCATGGAGACTTGCATTCATGGATTATTATTTTTTGTCTCATTCCTAAGCCAATACTATGATGACCAGCCGACCGGTAGGCAGCGGTTCCGGTAGGAGACACGAAGGAGACTCTTTGTGTCTCCTACCGGAACCGCTGCCAGGTCATCAAATTATTGTCTTAGGAATGAACTATCCCTTTTTTGAGGATGCACTATCCCTTTAAGTATGCCAGGACGTAAGGAGAGAGTTACAATAGTCCAGTTGTGATTTGACTGAGGCCTGGATAAGGAGCTGGTCTGATCCTTCACATGTTATAAATAACAATAATAATAATAATATTAATAGACTCCTGGGAGAGGATCCTTCATGTTATAGAGTGTAAACCTACAGATGACATCATCAATCATGTTTTTAACCCCGCCTACAACCTACTCACTCACATCAGGGTGGTTCTATCCTGCGAACGCACGCACACACACACACACACACACACACACACACACACACACACACACACACACACACACACACACACACACACACACACACACACACACACACACACACACACACACACACACACACACACAGTGTCCAGAACACAGGATTTGAAGAGACATGTTCAACACACTGGATCTCGATGCTCTCATGATGCGTTCACACTGACAGACACTACCAGAGATACAAAGATGCAACATATTGTATCTTTATAAAGATACAACATGTTGTATCTTTGTGCTGAAGTTGAAACCAGCTTTGTGTTGTAGAGACAGTATAATGTAATACATACATATATATATATACATATGTATCTGTTGTAGAGACAGTATAATGTAGACAATGTGCATCTACATGTAACATAAGCATGTTATAATCATGTTTATACATGTAACATAAACATGTCATAATCATGTTTATACATGTAACATAAACATGTTATAATCATGTTTATACATGTAACATAAACATGTCATAATCATGTTTATACATGTAACATAAACATGTTATAATCATGTTTATACATGTAACATAAACATGTTATAATCATGTTTATACATGTAACATAAACATGTCATAATCATGTTTATACATGTAACATAAACATGTCATAATCATGTTTATACATGTAACATAAACATGTTATAATCATGTTTATACATGTAACATAAACATGTTATAATCATGTTTATACATGTAACATAAACATGTTATAATCATGTTTATACATGTAACATAAACATGTTATAATCATGTTTATACATGAGATGAAATGAATGAAGGTTAAAAGATGTTAGTTCATTAGTATGTTGTTGTTGTTAAATGAACAGATAGATGGCAGCAGAGCTCAGAGGGACAGAAGGTTCTTACCATGGACACCTTATAGAAGTTCTCCTGACCAAGATATGACTCTAGAGACAACACTGTTCTCTGAGGGACAGCCAGGAGGAGGGACAGAGGAGGAGGAGGAGCAGGAGGAGGGACAGAGGAGGAGGAGGAGGAGGAGGAGCAGGAGGAGGAGGACGACAGGGAGGACAGAGGGGTGAACGGATATAAGCAGACGTGAGATTAGGAGAGAGAAGATTGGGGGGATCAGGAGGAAGATTATCGGGTTTTGGGGGGAACCGGAGCAGAGGGATGGAATTAGGAATGGAGGGGGAGGGGCCGGATGGGGGGGGGGGGGGGGGGGGTAGGAGGGGGTTTAAAAACACAGTTAAAAGCATCAGGATGGAGAAGGAGTTAAACACACTTTTAAAGAAGTTAGAGAAATAGTGACATGATATTAACCAAAGAATACATTGATATTAAAGAAAGGATACATTGATTATATTAAAGGATATTAAAGAAAGGATACATTGATTATATTAAAGGATATTAAATAAAGGATACATTGATTATATTAAAGGATATTAAAGAAAGGATAAAGCCAAACATAAGTAGCTGAGTAAATAAAGCATTTATAACGCTGTAATGACTCTAACAGATTGAGTAGGACGCTGTAATGACTCTAACAGATTGAGTAGGACACTATAATGACTCTAACAGATTGAGTAGGACACTGTAATGACTCTAACAGATTGAGTAGGACTGTAATGACTCTAACAGATTGAGTAGGACTGTAATGACTCTAACAGATTGAGTAGGACACTGTAATGACTAACAGATTGAGTAGGACACTATAATGACTCTAACAGATTGAGTAGGACGCTGTAATGACTCTAACAGATTGAGTAGGACGCTGTAATGACTCTAACAGATTGAGTAGGACGCTGTAATGACTCTAACAGATTGAGTAGGACGCTGTAATGACTCTAACAGATTGAGTAGGACGCTGTAATGACTCTAACAGATTGAGTAGGACTGTAATGACTCTAACAGATTGAGTAGGACACTATAATGACTCTAACAGATTGAGTAGGACACTATAATGACTCTAACAGATTGAGTAGGACACTATAATGACTCTAACAGATTGAGTAGGACACTATAATGACTCTAACAGATTGAGTAGGACACTGTAATGACTCTAACAGATTGAGTAGGACACTATAATGACTCTAACAGATTGAGTAGGACACTATAATGACTAACAGATTGCAGCTTTTCATTAAAGGTAGTATAAGTGTCCTGTATTGATCTATCCTCTAGTTCTCTGAACTAATCAATTAATTATATCCAATCAGGAGAGAGAACTCCTCTCTTGTGATTGGATAAAATTGGTATCCTGATTCCTGACTGGAAAATGAATTTTTCTGTTTACTAAAGAGCTGGAGAGAAGGGGAGGACACTCTGTTACTGAACCAACACTATCTATAATATAAAGCTATTAACACTCATTTTAACAACAACAAAAAGCACTTAGGTGTACTGCACCTTTAACACTGTAGAATATAATGTGCAGGGGTCTCAAAGTTGTCTCTGGAGACCCCCCAGGGGCCCTTGGGGGGATCCAGAGGGTCCTGAGCTAAATATTGACGTTATATAGGAACCAAATGGACCCTTACAGGTCCATGTGTACTCTCTGAGTTCAATAAAACACTGAGTATTTCACAGTGTAGAGAGGGGGGTGGTTCCAGAGGTCAAATGGGGGGAGGGGGGGGGGGGTCACTCTGTGGCCTTAAAGGAGTAGTTCACCCCCCAAAAAAATACTTATTTCCTATCAATTACACATCCCGTGAAGACTTGAATTCATGGAGATTTTTTAGTTTTTGTCACATTCCTGAACGAAGAATTTGAAGAATTCGTCACCTATTGACCGATGACCCGGTCATCACATTGTCTCAGGAATGCAACAACAAAAACATCTCCATTATTCAAGGCTTCATGAGTCATTGACAGAAGATAAGTAATTTTTTGGGTGAACTATCCATATCAAACCAGGGGTCCTTGAAATAAAAGTTTTCCCTAACTGGAGCTTTAATGAACACACACACACACACACACACACACACACACACACACACACACTCATTACCTCAGTGGTGGACTGTATCACGTGTCTCCCCAGCACAGACTCCAGGTATTGGTGTATGTCCTCACATGTCCCGAGGACCAGGGAGCGCAGGTTGACGATGGAGGGGTCCGCCGTCCCGCTGCTCTGCCCCGGGGGTCCGGGGTCCTGATGGCCCCCCTCCACCCCCTCCACCCACTGCAGGCTCCACAGAAAAACCAAAACCACCGCCATGCGTCTCAGAGCCCAGAGAGTCATTGTTTCAATGATTTATACCCAAAAAATAATGTTCTAATTTATATATTGTTATTACAGCTTTATTAGACTGTAATAAAGTACGTTTGTTACTTGTCTAGTTATTAGTTACTTAGTAGATTATCTATTACAAAACATAGGCCACATATGACTGTAATAAAGTAGGATCAGCGGCTCTGACGCCTTCTATAAAAATCACTAGATTAAAAAAAAAAAAATTGTGTTGAATGTTTAAAGGAAAAACAACAAAGACAAAATGTGCTAATTCATAAAATAATCTTAGTGTTTGTTGTTATAACAGAGTTGTAAGTAACTGTTGTTATAACAGAGTTATAAGTAACTGTTGTTATAACAGAGTTGTAAGTAACTGTTGTTATAACAGAGTTCTAAGTAACTGTTGTTATAACAGAGTTGTAAGTAGCTGTTATAACAGAGTTGTAAGCTGTGTGCTGATAGAAGAGACAGGAGGACTGTGGGATCAGCAGGTCTGGATCTCCTTAATAAATCACAGGATTTAAAAATGGATCTGCTGTGTTGACAGGATGTCTCTCTTTAAAGCAGCAGATCACTTACACACAGCGTGTATTATAAACTATGGATCAAACAGTGACTTTAAGGTTTATGCAGAAACACTGCTTTAAACCTATAACTTCTTAATGAATAAATGAATAAACGTCCAACCCGTCTCCACAGTAACAGTTACAGTTACAGTAACAGTTACAGTTACAGTGTGTCTATGTGTCTATATTTGGTAACAAAGTATCAGATCAGAGACAGAAGCGACGCTACGGGTTAAAGGAACAGTTTAAAGCTTTTAAAACAGACACAATGTAACGATGTTGTTCTTTTTACGGAGCTTTGCGCGTAAAACGGAAAAAACGCGATGACGTGGAGGTTGAGCAGCAGATGAAGGGTTAAATCCTACAGCCAGTCCAGATGAAGATGTAGAAATATTAATACTAATGATGATGATGATAATCCTTCATCTAAAGGAACTAAAGTAAAGTAAAGTCCTGTTTAAATCCTGCTCGTCCTGTTCTGTTCTGCAGACGCGCGCTGCGCGCTCCCGTCTCTCCTGCGTTCAGCTGCTATTTTAATGATCTGAACCAACTGAACCGGTCTATGGGGGGGGGGGGGGGGGGGGGGGGGGGGTGATGCATGCTGGGAGTTGTGGTCTGTTTATTTTAGGTCAAAGGTTATTGGAATAGCCAACATCACCCCAAAAAATGACCTTTTATCTATCAATTACTCAGTGGTGGAAAAAGTACTCACGTGTTTTACTTAAGTAAAAGTATCAATACTGCAATGTGGAAACACTCTTACAAGTCTTAGTCCTGTATTCAAAATGTACTTGAGTAAAAGTACAAAAGTATCGGTATCAAAATGTACTTACCGTAAAAGTACCAAAAGCAGAAAGTACTCATTATGCAGAATGTCCCATTTCACAAGTTATCAAATGTCAAAAAAATCTTACAATGCTTCGCTTGTAGATCTGCTATTTTCAAATGCCACCCCTGAGCTACACCGAATAATAAAGCGATCTACAAGCTCACGTTGCGACGTGTTGTCAGCTTGTAGATCCATTTGAAATGGTAAATAAATGGTGCATTTATTAGACCCTCCAGAAATACGCGGGCAAAAATCCTTGATTATGCGGGCTAAAAATCCTAGATTTAGCGATGAAATATGCTGCGTTTTTATGTGATTTTATGCAGTGAAATTGTGCGAAGTTGCACAATTTGTGGAAAGTTGCGAAATGTGCGAAAAGTTGCAGTATTTCTCATATTATGCGATGCGATGCGATGTGCCCTTTAGGAAAAAAAGGACCCCCGCATAATTATGCGCCGTTTGAATGATTATGCGGTAAATTATGCAATCGCATAATCGGGTCTAATTTATCCTGTGTAACGCCTTTATCTTAAGAGCTTTACAATGTGTGTTACGCACTCACACACACTATCATAATATATAGCATCTTTATCACTTTAACCACTTCAACCCTATTTTATACTTAAGAATATAAAAAAATAGCCAATCCATAATAATAATAAAAATATAAATATAAAAAAAGACCTGGGAGTTTGGCCATTTTCTAAATATTTAGAACAATCTTTTCGTGTCACTGTTGTATCCTACTGACTTACCTGCCAGAGAGGAGCCTCCACCGGGAGGACGTAGAGCCTTCATCATGCTCCGCCCCCAGCCTGTAGGAGTATGTAGTGACAGACGGCCCTCCTCCTGAGTAGATGAATAGATCCTGTTTGGCCACACAGTGTTCAAACTAAGACCAGTCATTCTATGCTAGGTTGTGTGTGGGTGTCACACAGTGGCGTGCACAGACATTTTGAGGGGCAGGTGCTCAAGTAAATTATACTTTTTTTGTGTTTACTTGGTCTGCTCTTTTTTCCCTCTACACCTATACAGTACCTCTTTGCCAAAAATAGCCGTTCTACAAGCCCACAACGCCTCGCGCTGCGAGGCGTTGTGGGCTTGTAGATCTGCTATTTTTGGCTAAAGTTCTCCTCAGAAAAGGGATGCTAAGTTTCGAGTGGTTACGGTAAAAAGAAAAATCATATCACATAAAGATTTGGCAGACCCCCTGTAGTAACTCTGAGGACCCCCAGTTGAAGACCCCTGCTGTAAACTGAAAAAAAGAGAACTTTTTTTTCTTTTTTTCAAAAGGGCACTTCTGGTCAAGAGGGCAAAGGGCAGGTGCTCTAGCACCACCTAGAGTCTATCTGTGCACGTCCCTGGGTGTCACACTCTGAAAATAGACGATCTACAAGCTCACTATTTTCGGCATGCAGCTAAGTATAAACAATGCGTTAGGACACCATCAAGGCTCCGCCAACATCAACTTTAGTCGACTAAAACAACTGTAGATTTAGTCAACTAAAATTAGACCAAAACTATAACATTTCAGAATGACTAAAATATGACTAAAGCTTAAATGTAATTTTATTCAAAAGACTATGACTAAAACTAAGTCAACATTAACACAGATCAACCATGTTTCTATACGCCACTTTAATACCTAGCATTATGACACAGACAGTATCAATGAAACCATGATGTCATTCATGATGTCATCATGATGTCACTATCAGGGTGGAAACCTCTCATGTCCACAAATGTTTCTTTTCAGGAAATAAAAAAAAAGAAAAAGCTAATCATGATCCAACAGAATCCTGACGTCACAGCGTTTTTCCTCTGAAAATCCCAGAGAAATCTTAGACCAGCGGTTCTCAACGTGGGGTCCGGGGACCCCCAGGGGTCCTTCAGGAGGAACCCGAGAAAAAAAGTAGTTAATACAGCGTCACAATCATTTTAACCACTTTCTTGATTTATAAGTTGGCTGTTAAAAAAATAGCAGATCTACAAGCTCGCAAACTTGTAGATCTGCTATTTTTGAATTATTTTGAAAAATATATTTTTTTAAAATCAGATGGGGTCCACAGCCAAATATATATGAATTTGGTGGTCCTTGACATGAAAAGGTTTGAGAACCACTGAGGAATGTGACTGTGTGTCGTTTATATGAATGTGACTGTGTGTCGTTTAGGATATTGAATTACGTTAATGATAATGTCTGTTTGGAGAAAAAACATCATTTTCTTACTCTTTGGATAATTTAGTACTTTCTCTTCATCCAGACCAGTTAAATCTCTGGGCTGATGTATTTATTTCTGGAACATATTTCTTATGTGACATGATCTACAATCTATTTTAACCCATTTAGACCGGGAAAGAATCTGTGTCTCACTTTTAGATTTCTTTGGCTATTCAAAAAATATCAGATCTACAAGCTCATAGCGTGGCACGCTATGAGCTTGTAGATCTGCTATAACTTTGGGGGTCATTCACATGAAAAGGTTTGAGAACCAGTGGTTTATGAGTTTGTAGATCTGCTATTTTAGATATTTTTTGGGGGAAAAATCTCGAAAACGTTTGGAAAATCTTGAAAACATCTGTTTGGAGAAAAAATTGAATAATTAGCGATTTATTTATTTGTGGAACACGGTTCTTCTTATAAGACGTGACCTAAGATGACCCCTATGGGATTTTCAAGAGAAAAAGGTTACACCGTGACCCAGGGCGATTAGCGCCCTCTAGCGGCCGCCATGTCACACTTCGGTCAGTGCTGTACGTAGTTATTAATTAGTCACAAAGCTCTTCATTCATTAATCAATACTTTTCATTGGTTCAATATTTATAAAAAAAAACACTATGGAGATGGGAGGTTTCTGCCCGGATACAGGCTCTGAACACATTAATGAACTAACAGGCAGCTTTCAAATAAAAAATAAAAAACAACCAAAAAGGGGGAAAAATGCAATAAAAAAAGAATCCAGACACATTAGAACATTATTATTATAACATAAACGTTAAACTACAGGTCGTGTTAGGTGATATTAATGTTGTTAAAACCAGTGTTAAACAGCTGTGTATTCTGATAGCTCCTTCTAGGGATGGGATCATATTCTGATAGCTCCTTCTAGGGATGGGATCATATTCTGATAGCTCCTTCTAGGGATGTTTATCGTTTATAGCGATAAAACCTGCTAAAAAATAATCATATCACAGAGATTTAACAAAATATCTTTTACCACAATAATCGGGACTTTTTCATGATATGGACCCATCCCTACATGAGACACTAACATTATGGTCCCCTTAACAACGTCTGTAACTCTGAGAGTGTACACATGGAACCAAATGGACCCTTACAGGTCTGTAACTCTGAGAGTGTACACATGGACCTGTGAGGGTCCATTTGGTTCCATTGGTACACTCTCAGAGTTAAATAAAACACAGATTATTTTACAGTGTGTCCTCTCTGTGCTACTGGTCTAGTCGCTGTCGCCCCCTTGTGGGGGATGACAGCGGGACAACGCTGCGTTTTTTCTAGCCCGGAGGTTCTCAAAGTGGGGTCTGGGGACCCCCGGGGGTCCTTGTTGAGGGGCGTTCCAGGGGGTCCCCAGCAAAAGTACAAAATATAGCATCACAATCATTTTAATCACTTTAACCATTTCATTTATACGTTGGCCATTCGAATATAGCAGATCTACAAGTTTGTAGATCTGCTATTTTTGAAAGTTTGGGGAAAAAATCTCGAAATTTTTGATTATTATTTTTTTTAACATAAATCTTCTCTTTTGGGGGTCCCTGGCACAAAACATTCTTTAGATGGGGGTCCAAATACATTTCAATTTGGTGGTCCTGGACTTGAAAAAAGTTTGACAACCAAGATGCAGTGGCAGTCGTTGCGTCGCCCCCTTGTGTTGAGGAGGTTTCTATCCGATGTAGATGTGGTGGAAGTCGTTGCGTCGCCCCCTTGTGGTGGGAGGTTTCTATCCGATGTAGATGCGGTGGAAGTCGTTGCATCGCCCCCTTGTGGTGGGAGGTTTCTATCCGATGTAGATGCGGTGGAAGTCGTTGCGTCGCCCCCTTGTGGTGGGAGGTTTCTATCCGATGTAGATGCGGTGGAAGTCGTTGGCTCCAAAGGCGGCGTTACATTTGGGACACTTCCTCTGGCGCGTGTCGTAGCGCGTCTTCACACACTCGAAGCAGAACACGTGGAAACACTTGGTCAGAACGGCGTCTTTGACGCGGGAGTTGCAGCACGGGCACGTCAGGCGGGCCTGGAGGACGAGACGAGACAAGACAAGACAACACACACACACACACACACACACACACACACACACACACACACACACACACACACACACACACACACACACACACACACACACACACACACACACACACACACACACACACACACACACACACACACACACAGATTAGAGAGTTGCAAAGAAGTCCAAAACTAAAACTATAGGGCTTATAAATACACTCACAGTTTGGAACAGAGTCAGGAAGGACATAAAGATTCATAATTAAATGCTGCTATTCAGAGAAAATAAAACTTTGTTCCAAATAAAGCTGGAAGGTATTTTCAAGATTTGGAATCAAAAGGGATTTGAGGATATTTCTGCAATTTATAGATAATAAAGGAATTGTACGATTTGTGTCACCAAAAAGAGATTATGATTCATATTTATCATATCCATATTTGCATATATATACGTGTGTGTGTGTGTGTGTGTGTGTGTGCGTGTGCGTGTATGTAGAACAGCACCATACAGAACAAGACTATTACAGATTTCCCTGCCATGATGACAAAGTTTCTGGTTCAAAACCAGAAGCGTGTGAGTGTCACCAGATCTCAGCATTTATATTAACATCTTG
Organism: Gymnoscopelus microlampas; assembly: GCF_963454915.1. Taxonomy (NCBI): domain Eukaryota; kingdom Metazoa; phylum Chordata; class Actinopteri; order Myctophiformes; family Myctophidae; genus Gymnoscopelus; species Gymnoscopelus microlampas. Next base: position 49,258,096 of record NC_139955.1, read on the forward strand.
GAAAAGGCAGAAAAAACTAGAAGAAGTGCTCCTCGGAGCACAGGTCTCCGCCAGGTCAGGTAGGTTATTGTGGGGCAGCAATGTTCCAAATTCGCTAATCAGGATGGAATATGAAAAATCGGACAGATCAGTCTTGATCACATGACTATAGAGATAATATGTACTGATTTGCGTGGTGTTTGGACACAATCTGTAGAAGTAATATAAAAATATTGGTTTAGCAAAAATCGGCCTCC
>NC_139955.1:49263331-49265831 GCF_963454915.1 Gymnoscopelus microlampas
GTATTCCAAACAGAGAGGAGCGTTTGGAATACGCTGGAATAAGTGTTTATATGGTCAATTCCGATTGGTATATACCGATTCAAACGGTATATATACCACCCCTCCAAACCCCAATGAAAATTCATTCAGATCAGACCGGAATGGAATATTCTATTCCAATTAAGGTGTTCACATGAGCATTTCTATTCTGAAGGAGCAGTCATTCTGAATATAAGTGGAAGTAAAACTGTCCATGTAACTGCAGCCAATGAGAGCCAGGTGGATGCCAACATTATACAGTGTGCCACTCAAAAAACAAGTAATGACAAAACGTGTGTTATGACTGAACCCATTATAGAACAATGGTCACAAAAAATATATTGTTTATTCATAAGCTGTGGCTGTGTGTGTGTGTGTGTGTGTGTGTGTGTGTGTGTGTGTGTGTGTGTGTGTGGTACTGTTCTCAGTTAAGCAGGGATTGAACTCAACGACCATTTAAACTCATTTCTTCATCAGAAACCTTCCAAGCTAAAGGAACAGCTTACATGTACTTATTTAACAAGGTTTGTAATGAGGAAATGGAGCTGAACTCTGTCTGCTTGAAGGAGAACTACACAGTGAAATGAAATGCCATGTTAAATGTTACTGTGTAGTTTAAAAGGGCTACAACACCAAGAAATACAACTCTTAACGATAATTAAAACATGTTTGGGGTCATTTCATCGTCTACTCAGTCTTCTGTGTTTCACCCCAAACACTTTAAGTTGCTTCATTCAGTATTTAGATATTTTATCAGACACACCCCCTTCCTATACAAAGCCATTGTAACCGGGGGTCATCAATATGTCCGTACACGGACAAATGTGTCCGTGGCAAAGACTTGGTCTTGTCGGTGGCAAATTCTTCATTTACACACCATTATAATGTTCTTATTTTGATCGTTCAAGTCTCCAGGTTTTCTTCATAATATGTACGTATGACTCTGATTTACTATGAGTCTATATACGACACATAAGGAGTCCTACTAGTGGTTCTCAAATGTTTTATTTGCAAGGACCCCCATAACTCTGAGCGTGTACAAATGGAACCAAATGGACCCGTAAGGGTCCATTTGGTTCCATTTGTACACTCAGAGTTACAGACCTGTAAGGGTCCATTTGGTTCCATTTGTACACTCTCAGAGTTACAGACCCGTAAGGGTCCAATTTGGTTCCATGTGTACACTCTCAGAGTTACAGACCTGTTATATGGTCATTCAGGGCTAGCTCTTTATGTGTTTCTGGTAATATTGTTGTTCACTCATTTTGCATGTCTGTGGTAAAAATGTAATTTTGACCAAAACGTCACCACAAGATAGCATGGTGATGACCCCTGATTGTAACTTCAAACTCCATTTTAAACCATGTTAGTTAGATTCATTGAAAACACCCGTCCTTGGTTGTGGTGACTCATCCTATCCTCCTAATACGTGAGGGGGCCGTGTTTGTTTTATTACTTTTTTCATTCATATATATTTTTTAATTTAACTTCCTTCATTTTCCAAAAAATAAATGAAAAAACGTAGAAAAAACACGGCCCCTCATGTATTAGAAGGACAATATGAGTCACCAGAAACAAGGTTTATACTTATTGTTTATGACATTTGTAGCCTTTCTGTACATTTCGCTCACATTCTGTGGTGTTCTTATAACAAACACTTTTCTTCCGTGTGGAAGGTGTTTTAGATTTTAGAATATGAAAATATATAAATACTGAATCAAGCAACTTAAGCCTTAACAGCTGGTCAGTGTGTGTGTGTGTGTGCGTGTGTGTGTGTGTGTGTGTGTGTGTGTGTGTGTGTGTGTGTGTGTGTGTGTGTGTGTGTGTGTGTGTGTGTGTAGTGTGTAGTATAAGTTGTGTACCTGTGTCTTCAGGGTTAACAGCTGGTCAGCCAGCTCCTCTTTCTCCTCTTTCAGCAGCTTGTGGATCTGGTTGGATTTGATCCTCTCACTCATCAGTTTGAAGTTAGCATCGTCTTTCTCTCTGAGCTGCTGCATCAGACGGATGTTCTGCTCCTGCATGTCCTCAAAGGCCTGACCCGTTACATCCATCTCACTGAGGAGAGCATCCTCCTCCTGTTAAAATAACATATTAATATTAATAATGACCTGTTACATCCATCTCACTGAGTAATGCATCCTCCTCCTATTAACATAACATTATTATTAATATTAATAATGACCTGCTACATCCATCTCACTGAGGAGAGCATCCTCCTCCTATTAAAATAACATATTAATATGTTAATAATGACCTGTTACATCCATCTCACTGAGGAGAGCATCCTCCTCCTATTAAAATAACATTATTATTAATATTAATAATGACCCGTTACATCCATCTCACTGAGTAATGCATCCTCCTCCTATTAAAATAACATTAATATTAATAATGTCCTCTAAGACCTGTTACATCCATCTCACTGAGTAATGCATCCTCCTCCTATTAACATAAAATATTAATATTAATAATGACCTGTTAC
>NC_139955.1:49270831-49302764 GCF_963454915.1 Gymnoscopelus microlampas
TTATAATAGAAACATATTAGTTATAATAGAAACATATTATAGTTATAATAGAAACATATTATAGTTATAATAGAAACATATTAGTTATAATAAAAACATATTATAGTTATAATAGAAACATATTATAGTTATAATAGAAACATATTATAGTTATAATAGAAACATATTAGTTATAATAAAAACATATTATAGTTATAATAGAAACATGTTATAGTTATAATAGAAACATATTATAGTTATAATAGAAACATATTATAGTTATAATAGAAACATATTATTTATAATAGAAACACATTATAGTTATAATATTAACTTACCTCTGACTTGGCTTTCTTCTCAGCAGCCATCAGCTGGACTTTATCTCTCTGTTCTTTAGGAGCAGAACGATACATGTCTAACAACAACTTCATCTCTCTCTGAGACTCCTGAGCCTTCCTACACACACACACACACACACACACACACACACACACACACACACACACACACACACACACACACACACACACACACACACACACACACACACACACACACACACACACACACACACACACACACACACACACACACACACACACGATGAAATGAGCACAATCCTCTCCTGTAGTGTAACTATGCATACAGTATATCGTGCCTGTCCAGCACAAAACCTCCTATCTCTGTTTTACTAATACTGAACCAATGAAAAGTATTAAAAAGCTCTTCAGACTAAACCTCTTAACTCCAACTCAACTCAGGTTTTGTTTCTCTGTCTGACTTGATCATTCTGATCAATGATGAACAAAACAACTATCTCCACATTAATGGTGGAAAAACCTCCACTTGAGCTGTATGTGGGTAAAGTGATGATAATATAATGTATTTAATATAATAATAATATAATATAATGTATGTGGGTAAAGTGATGATAATGAGTATCTGACAATGTATAAAGTCACTATACCAACTTTGATGAGGCATATTATTTAGCATTATTTTTCCCTCCTCTTCAATACTCTGCTGTCACCAGGCCTGTGATACATATCACTAGAGATGAATTATTATAATAACTCTGTGCATCAAGTATTTACTGTAGGTCATTCATGTGTTTGGTCACTAGATGGCAGAATATCATAGAATATCAAGGTCCATTATTTATTAGGCGTTTGAGCCACAGAACCACAGTTTGATGACATTTAGACTCTCAGACCCAAAACTTAGTGTTTTGTTGTCGTTGGATAAGAATGTGTCCACAAGTCCATCCATACTGTATTGATGTTAGTTCTATAGGAGAGATAACAGGCCAACGTTGATCAAAATAACAATTATTCTACATTCTCTAATTGTGTTACTTCTTGTAATTTAAGTAATGCAGATGTTTAACAATAATTTAACTCTTGAGAGCGTAAAATGAAACCAAATGGACCCGTAAGGGTCCATTTGGTTTCATTTTACGCTCTCAAGAGTTAAAGATCTATAAGGACCCTTAAAGATCTTTTACTCTTGAGAGTGTAAAATGAAACCAAATGGACCCTTACGGCTCTCAAGAGTTACAGATCTATAAGGGTCCATTTGGTTACTAACTCTCCATCATTTAGCTGGGGGACCACCCGGAACCCCCTCAAGGACCACCGGTTGAGAAGCACTGGGTTAGATGACCATAAAGTCTTCATATAGTGTGTGTTCTAACATAACATCCTGGGTATGGACTGGACTGGTCTGGTCTGGTATGAACTGGTTCTAATAGCAGGGGCTCTCAGAGGCACTTCCAGGTTACAGGTCATGTTCTACTTGCCCCAAAGGTCACGCCCACTTGCCCCGAAAAGTCAATGACAGTAATGTTAAATGTAATGGATGACTGCAGAGTGGTGATAGGTCACTTTATAAGTCTGAATGAGCACAACTGCTACTAGTAAAGCTGTAGCATTATGTGCTCTTTCATAAATCCTACAATAATTCTAGTAACCTCACGGAGGGTAGTAGCTGTCTTGTGTCTTGGGTGGACTCTTGATCAAACTGCACATGCGTCGTTGCCAGGTTTCGCGAGAGAAACAAGCAGCAAGGTCTATGAAAACAAGGCCAAACCAAACGACCCCTACAAGCAACGAGGTCTATGAAAAGAAGGCCAAACGAAGCGCCTTCACACATATACCTTGCCTCTTGGAAAACAGCCGATCTACAAGCTCACAACGCGTCCCCACACCCACCTGCACCTGCACTTTCACAACCAACGCCAAAACACAATACCACCAATATTGCCCCTAAAACGCTTACAGTAGGCCGACATGGCAACACCGACGCTGCACCATAGACCCCGCCCACTCTCTGAGTACAATTCTTTCTGTGGAAAGTAAACACACCAGACTTTTTTCGCACACACGGGACCCACGGGGGGGAGGAGGGGGGGGCGCCACGACGGGACGCGCGCGGGGGAGAAACCGCGCGACAGGACGTGCATTAACCCCAAGTTTGCAACTACTTTCGCCTGCGCCCTTCACCGGGTATGGTATAGTAACAATAATAATATTTAATGAAGACGGTCGCTTCCCCGTTCAAACACACTTGCCCGTCAGACAACCTGAAAGCACTGTTGACTAAAACTATGACTAAATATACTGACAATGTTGTCAATAAATAAAAACTAGACTAAAATGTTAGTGAGGGACTAGTGGAGGAGAGATCCAGTAGATCTAAAAGACAAGTCGTCATGGGTGCGTGTGAGTGTCACAGACCGAAAAATAATCTACAAGCTCACAAGGCGTCGCAGCACGACGCCTTGTGAGCTTGTAGATCTGCTATTTTCAGCATGCAGCTAAGAGTAAAGTCAGCCATTACGACGCCATCAAGGCACCGCCAACATACATTTCAGACTAAATCAACTGTACATTTAGTCAACTATTTAGCCGAATAACACTAGACACAAACTGAAACATTTCAGACTAAAACATGAATGAAATGAATACATTTTAGGGCACAAAAGGCACAGATTTACTGCTCCATTCACTTCCTGGTTAAAATATTACGGAAATATTCTGTATCTGGGCTCCTGTGTTTGACTATGTATTTCTGAGCGAAACATGCTATTTTCAACTGGGTATAACAAGCCAACGGGAATTGCGATGACATTTTCTTTTTTTTCACGGAAGCACAGTGAAACCCTCGGTGATTAGCAACCATCAGGGGATCCAGCATACTGGAGATACATATTCTGTGACTACTTGAAAACCGCAAAATCCTGGCAGTCTGGGCTTTTTGGGCTTTTTAGTGCATTGGTTCTCAAAGTGGGGTCCGGGGACCCCCAGGGGTACTTGAAGGGGTTCCAGGGGGTACCCAGCAAAATGTGTAAATATAGCATCAGAATAATTATGACCTTTTATACTTTGGCTATTCAAAAATAGCAGATCTACAAGCTCATAGCGCGGCACCGAGTGCCGCGCTATGAGCTTGTAGATCTGCAATTTTTTTTAAATCTTGAACATTTTTGCAAATCTTTGAATATATATATTTTTGAAAGCGAACATTTGTAAATCAAATCTTTGCTTCTGGGGGTCCCTGGAATGAAATATTTTTAGATGGGGGTCCGTGGCCAAATACATATCAATTTGGGGGTCCCTGGCATGACAAAATTTGAGAACCACTGTTTTAGTGAATGGCAGTGCAAAACCAACCCTGTGCTGTGAACCTACTTGAGCTCGGCCCGGACGATCTTCAGTTGCTCCACCTCCTTCCTCTTGGGTCCACCAACCACAGAGGAGGAGGAGCGTTGCTCCGCCCCGGCCCCCGACGACTCCTCCGATTGGTTGCTGCCGCCTCCGCCGGCCTTCTCCTTCTCCTCCTTGAGGGCGTTGGCCCCTCCCCCGCTGCGTGTGGACCTCTCTCCTCCTCCTCCTCTCTCCTTCTCCTCCTTCTTCACTGAGCCGCTCGTCTCCTTGGTCTCCTTCACACATTCAACACAGGAACACATATTATATATATATATACATATTATATAAGATACACAACCAGATATACAAGATATACAAAACAGCAGATCTACACGCTCATAGTACGGCACTCTGAGCTTGTAGACTTTTTAAACGTATAATATCAGAGGTCCTCAAACTTTTCAGAGCCAAAGATTTGAGTTAAAAATGTATTTTTATATTCAAAGATTTGCACACATTTTCACGATTTTCTTTCAAAAATAGCCAAAGAAATCAAAAAATGACACAGATGCGTTCCCGGATTGAATGGGTTAACGTTAAAGGGATAGTTCACCCCAAAGAAATGACTTATTTCCTATCAATTAAACACCCCATGAAGCATTGAATTCATGACGATGTTTTTTTGTCTCATTGCTGAGACAATAATTTTCTAACCAATGACCCTGTCATCAAATTATTGCCTCAGGAATGTGACAAAAACAAAGAATCTCCATCAATTCAAGGCTTCATGGGGTGTGTAATTGATAGAAAATAAGTCCTTTTTTGGGTGAACAACTCCTTTAATTTATGGTGAAATTGTCCTCCGTCACACACACTGCAGTGTTGATCATTTCCTTTAACATTCTCTAGGCCTGCCACAACTATTACATCATCACAAGTTTTTTTCTGTTCTGGCCCCACAGTGGTGGAATGAACTGCCCATCTTTCACCGCAGGCTGAAAACCTCTTCAGGAAAACACTACCCTGACCTTTCCTCTTAGCCTCGCCTACTTGTTGTGAATTATTTTTAGGAGCTCTTGTTTTACTGGATCTTGTTTATTCAACATTTATTTGTTTTAGCTCTTGCTCATTTGATTTTCCTATGTGTCTCATCTGTTTATGACAGTAGGTAGCTGATATATTACACTTTTACCTTAGCACTAGGTATACTCTTAGTTGCTTGTTTTAGAGGAGTAATCACCTAAATGCAACTATTTGAGATAATCACTGTTATTTTGTGCATAATGGTCATAATCATTTCCATGTAGTAAAATGTGCATCGTGGTCCTTACCTTCCTCTGCTCCTCCTTGTCCTTCCTGTCCTCCTTGTCGTCCTCCTGCTTCACGGCCGTCTCTCCTCCCTCTGCACCTCCTTCTGTCTTCACTGAGGCTCCTGTCAGGAGGAGGAGGTTCACACATGTTTTAACAATACATTTTATAAACTTCTCCAAAGTATTTCATCACATTTCCAGACCTATAGCAACCATAATGAGGCTCTTACTCCACTGTGTATCAATACACCAGGACACAGTCCTACTCCACTGTGTATCAATGCTCCAGGACACAGTCCTACTCCACTGTGTATCAATGTACCAGGACACAGTCCTACTCCACTGTGTATCAATGTACCAGAACACAGTCCTACTCCACTGTGTATCAATGCACCAGGACACAGTCCTACTCCACTGTGTATCAATGCACCAGGACACAGTCCTACTCCACTGTGTATCAATACACCAGGACACAGTCCTACTCCACTGTGTATCAATGTACCAGAACACAGTCCTACTCCACTGTGTATCAATGCACCAGGACACAGTCCTACTCCACTGTGTATTAATGCACCAGGACACAGTCCTACTCCACTGTGTATCAATGTACCAGGACACAGTCCTACTCCACTGTGTATCAATGTACCAGGACACAGTCCTACTCCACTGTGTATCAATGCACCAGGACACAGTCCTACTCCACTGTGTATCAATGCACCAGGACACAGTCCTACTCCACTGTGTATCAATACACCAGGACACAGTCCTACTCCACTGTGTATCAATGTACCAGAACACAGTCCTACTCCACTGTGTATCAATGCACCAGGACACAGTCCTACTCCACTGTGTATCAATGCACCAGGACACAGTCCTACTCCACTGTGTATCAATGTACCAGGACACAGTCCTACTCCACTGTGTATCAATGCTCCAGGACACAGTCCTACTCCACTGTGTATCAATGTACCAGGACACAGTCCTACTCCACTGTGTATCAATGCACCAGGACACAGTCCTACTCCACTGTGTATCAATGTACCAGGACACAGTCCTACTCCACTGTGTATCAATGTACCAGGACACAGTCCTACTCCACTGTGTATCAATGCACCAGGACACAGTCCTACTCCACTGTGTATCAATGCACCAGGACACAGTCCTACTCCACTGTGTATCAATGCACCAGGACACAGTCCTACTCCACTGTGTATCAATACACCAGGACACAGTCCTACTCCACTGTGTATCAATGTACCAGAACACAGTCCTACTCCACTGTGTATCAATGCACCAGGACACAGTCCTACTCCACTGTGTATCAATGCACCAGGACACAGTCCTACTCCACTGTGTATTAATGCACCAGGACACAGTCCTACTCCACTGTGTATCAATGTACCAGGACACAGTCCTACTCCACTGTGTATCAATGCACCAGGACACAGTCCTACTCCACTGTGTATCAATGCACCAGGACACAGTCCTACTCCACTGTGTATCAATACACCAGGACACAGTCCTACTCCACTGTGTATCAATGTACCAGAACACAGTCCTACTCCACTGTGTATCAATGCACCAGGACACAGTCCTACTCCACTGTGTATCAATGCACCAGGACACAGTCCTACTCCACTGTGTATTAATGCACCAGGACACAGTCCTACTCCACTGTGTATCAATGTACCAGGACACAGTCCTACTCCACTGTGTATCAATGCACCAGGACACAGTCCTACTCCACTGTGTATTAATGCACCAGGACACAGTCCTACTCCACTGTGTATCAATACACCAGGACACAGTCCTACTCCACTGTGTATCAATGCTCCAGGACACAGTCCTACTCCACTGTGTATCAATGTACCAGGACACAGTCCTACTCCACTGTGTATCAATGCTCCAGGACACAGTCCTACTCCACTGTGTATCAATGTACCAGGACACAGTCCTACTCCACTGTGTATCAATGCACCAGGACACAGTCCTACTCCACTGTGTATCAATGCACCAGGACACAGTCCTACTCCACTGTGTATCAATGTACCAGGACACAGTCCTACTCCACTGTGTATCAATGTACCAGGACACAGTCCTACTCCACTGTGTATCAATACACCAGGACACAGTCCTACTCCACTGTGTATCAATACACCAGGACACAGTCCTACTCCACTGTGTATCAATGTACCAGGACACAGTCCTACTCCACTGTGTATCAATGTACCAGGACACAGTCCTACTCCACTGTGTATCAATGTACCAGGACACAGTCCTACTCCACTGTGTATCAATGTACCAGGACACAGTCCTACTCCACTGTGTATCAATACACCAGGACACAGTCCTACTCCACTGTGTATCAATACACCAGGACACAGTCCTACTCCACTGTGTATCAATGTACCAGGACACAGTCTTACTCCACTGTGTATCAATACACCAGAACACAGTCCTACTCCACTGTGTATCAATGCACCAGGACACAGTCCTACTCCACTGTGTATCAATGCTCCAGGACACAGTCCTACTCCACTGTGTATCAATGTACCAGGACACAGTCCTACTCCACTGTGTATCAATGCACCAGGACACAGTCCTACTCCACTGTGTATCAATGCACCAGGACACAGTCCTACTCCACTGTGTATCAATGTACCAGGACACAGTCCTACTCCACTGTGTATCAATGTACCAGGACACAGTCCTACTCCACTGTGTATCAATACACCAGGACACAGTCCTACTCCACTGTGTATCAATACACCAGGACACAGTCCTACTCCACTGTGTATCAATGTACCAGGACACAGTCCTACTCCACTGTGTATCAATGTACCAGGACACAGTCCTACTCCACTGTGTATCAATGTACCAGGACACAGTCCTACTCCACTGTGTATCAATGTACCAGGACACAGTCCTACTCCACTGTGTATCAATACACCAGGACACAGTCCTACTCCACTGTGTATCAATACACCAGGACACAGTCCTACTCCACTGTGTATCAATGTACCAGGACACAGTCTTACTCCACTGTGTATCAATGCACCAGGACACAGTCCTACTCCACTGTGTATCAATGTACCAGGACACAGTCCTACTCCACTGTGTATCAATGTACCAGGACACAGTCCTACTCCACTGTGTATCAATACACCAGGACACAGTCCTACTCCACTGTGTATCAATACACCAGGACACAGTCTTACTCCACTGTGTATCAATGTACCAGGACACAGTCCTACTCCACTGTGTATCAATACACCAGGACACAGTCCTACTCCACTGTGTATCAATGTACCAGGACACAGTCCTACTCCACTGTGTATCAATACACCAGGACACAGTCCTACTCCACTGTGTATCAATGCACCAGGACACAGTCCTACTCCACTGTGTATGAATACACCAGGACACAGTCCTACTCCACTGTGTATCAATGTACCAGGACACAGTCCTACTCCACTGTGTATCAATGCACCAGGACACAGTCCTACTCCACTGTGTATCAATGCACCAGGACACAGTCCTACTCCACTGTGTATCAATACACCAGGACACAGTCTTACTCCACTGTGTATCAATACACCAGGACACAGTCCTACTCCACTGTGTATCAATACACCAGGACACAGTCCTACTCCACTGTGTATCAATGTACCAGGACACAGTCCTACTCCACTGTGTATCAATGCACCAGGACACAGTCCTACTCCACTGTGTATCAATGCACCAGGACACAGTCCTACTCCACTGTGTATCAATGTACCAGGACACAGTCCTACTCCACTGTGTATCAATACACCAGGACACAGTCCTACTCCACTGTGTATCAATGTACCAGGACACAGTCCTACTCCACTGTGTATCAATACACCAGGACACAGTCCTACTCCACTGTGTATCAATGTACCAGGACACAGTCCTACTCCACTGTGTATCAATGTACCAGGACACAGTCCTACTCCACTGTGTATCAATGTACCAGGACACAGTCCTACTCCACTGTGTATCAATGTACCAGGACACAGTCCTACTCCACTGTGTATCAATACACCAGGACACAGTCCTACTCCACTGTGTATCAATACACCAGGACACAGTCCTACTCCACTGTGTATCAATACACCAGGACACAGTCCTACTCCACTGTGTATCAATGTACCAGGACACAGTCCTACTCCACTGTGTATCAATACACCAGGACACAGTCCTACTCCACTGTGTATCAATGTACCAGGACACAGTCCTACTCCACTGTGTATCAATGTACCAGGACACAGTCCTACTCCACTGTGTATCAATGTACCAGGACACAGTCCTACTCCACTGTGTATCAATACACCAGGACACAGTCCTACTCCACTGTGTATCAATACACCAGGACACAGTCCTACTCCACTGTGTATCAATACACCAGGACACAGTCCTACTCCACTGTGTATCAATACACCAGGACACAGTCCTACTCCACTGTGTATCAATGTACCAGGACACAGTCCTACTCCACTGTGTATGAATACACCAGGACACAGTCCTACTCCACTGTGTATCAATGTACCAGGACACAGTCCTACTCCACTGTGTATCAATGCACCAGGACACAGTCCTACTCCACTGTGTATCAATGCACCAGGACACAGTCCTACTCCACTGTGTATCAATACACCAGGACACAGTCCTACTCCACTGTGTATCAATGTACCAGGACACAGTCCTACTCCACTGTGTATCAATGCACCAGGACACAGTCCTACTCCACTGTGTATCAATACACCAGGACACAGTCCTACTCCACTGTGTATCAATGTACCAGGACACAGTCCTACTCCACTGTGTATCAATGCACCAGGACACAGTCCTACTCCACTGTGTATCAATACACCAGGACACAGTCCTACTCCACTGTGTATCAATGCACCAGGACACAGTCCTACTCCACTGTGTATGAATACACCAGGACACAGTCCTACTCCACTGTGTATCAATGTACCAGGACACAGTCCTACTCCACTGTGTATCAATGTACCAGGACACAGTCCTACTCCACTGTGTATCAATACACCAGGACACAGTCCTACTCCACTGTGTATCAATACACCAGGACACAGTCCTACTCCACTGTGTATCAATACACCAGGACACAGTCCTACTCCACTGTGTATCAATGTACCAGGACACAGTCCTACTCCACTGTGTATGAATACACCAGGACACAGTCCTACTCCACTGTGTATCAATGTACCAGGACACAGTCCTACTCCACTGTGTATCAATGTACCAGGACACAGTCCTACTCCACTGTGTATCAATGCACCAGGACACAGTCCTACTCCACTGTGTATCAATGTACCAGGACACAGTCCTACTCCACTGTGTATCAATACACCAGAACACAGTCCTACTCCACTGTGTATCAATGCACCAGGACACAGTCCTACTCCACTGTGTATCAATGTACCAGGACACAGTCCTACTCCACTGTCTATCAATACACCAGGACACAGTCCTACTCCACTGTGTATCAATACACCAGGACACAGTCCTACTCCACTGTGTATCAATGTACCAGGACACAGTCCTACTCCACTGTGTATCAATACACCAGGACACAGTCCTACTCCACTGTGTATCAATACACCAGGACACAGTCCTACTCCACTGTGTATCAATACACCAGGACACAGTCCTACTCCACTGTGTATCAATACACCAGGACACAGTCCTACTCCACTGTGTATCAATGTACCAGGACACAGTCCTACTCCACTGTGTATCAATACACCAGGACACAGTCCTACTCCACTGTGTATCAATACACCAGGACACAGTCCTACTCCACTGTGTATCAATGTACCAGGACACAGTCCTACTCCACTGTGTATCAATGCACCAGGACACAGTCCTACTCCACTGTGTATCAATGTACCAGGACACAGTCCTACTCCACTGTGTATCAATACACCAGGACACAGTCCTACTCCACTGTGTATCAATGTACCAGGACACAGTCCTACTCCACTGTGTATCAATACACCAGGACACAGTCCTACTCCACTGTGTATCAATGTACCAGGACACAGTCCTACTCCACTGTGTATCAATACACCAGGACACAGTCCTACTCCACTGTGTATCAATACACCAGGACACAGTCCTACTCCACTGTGTATCAATGTACCAGGACACAGTCCTACTCCACTGTGTATCAATGCACCAGGACACAGTCCTACTCCACTGTGTATCAATGTACCAGGACACAGTCCTACTCCACTGTGTATCAATACACCAGGACACAGTCCTACTCCACTGTGTATCAATGCACCAGGACACAGTCCTACTCCACTGTGTATCAATGTACCAGGACACAGTCCTACTCCACTGTGTATCAATGTACCAGGACACAGTCCTACTCCACTGTGTATCAATGTACCAGGACACAGTCCTACTCCACTGTGTATCAATGTACCAGGACACAGTCCTACTCCACTGTGTATCAATGTACCAGGACACAGTCCTACTCCACTGTGTATCAATGTACCAGGACACAGTCCTACTCCACTGTGTATCAATGCACCAGGACACAGTCCAGCAAAGGCGTCACATGACAAAAAGAACAGATCTACAAGCTAACAACGTATCACAGTGCAACGTGTTGTTAGCTGGTAGATCTATTCTTTTCCTGTATACATTAGGCCATTAGGTATTTCACCTAATGCTATGTTTTGGGACACGAGAGAGAGAGAGAGAGAGAGAGAGAGAGAGAGAGAGAGAGAGACTGAGGGAGGGACGGAGAGAGAGAGACTCCGCTGTACACAGGAAATGATGTTCTCTGGATGTAGACATAATACTCATATCTTCATAAAGTAATGACCACACATGCTCCAGGTGCTCTATATCTGATTTATCTGGTTTATTGCAGGATGGTGCGAAGGAGGCACGTGCACGCTCCTTCAGAACACATGCACGCCCCTCCAGTACACATGCACGCCCCTCCAGTACACATGCACGCCCCTCCAGTACACGTGCACGCCCCTCCAGTACACGTGCACGCCCCTCCAGTACACATGCACACCCCTCCAGTACACATGCACGCCCCTCCAGTACACGTGCACGCCCCTCCAGTACACGTGCACGCCCCTCCAGTACACATGCACACCCCTCCAGTACACGTGCACGCCCCTCCAGTACACGTGCACGCCCCTCCAGTACACGTGCACGCCCCTCCAGTACACGTGCACGCCCCTCCAGTACACGTGCACGCCCCTCCAGTACACATGCACACCCCTCCAGTACACGTGCACGCCCCTCCAGTACACGTGCACGCCCCTCCAGTACACATGCACGCCCCTCCAGTACACGTGCACGCCCCTCCAGTACACATGCACACCCCTCCAGTACACATGCACGCCCCTCCAGTATTCTTCTGCAGAGTTTATTAAACATCAGTCTGTGTCCACAAATTAACACTTTCCTGTCTGTTTGTGGAATCTTATCTGATGTAACACTGATGATGACTGATGTGTTTGTAACATGGAGGATGATCATTGGTTGGTTTACCGGAGCTGTTGGGCGTGGCCGAGCCGTTGTCACTCTCCGTCTTGGGGACGGTTTCCGCGGCGACGGCCGGGGCGGGCGGGGAGGCGGTCTCTTCCTTGACGTCGATCTCTGTGCTGGACTGTGATTGGAGGACGCCGCTGCCCTTCGCAGCACGCACCTGAGACAGGAGAGAGGGGGGAGGGGGTTAACCCTTTCAATTCTTCTCACGGTGAGGTGGAAGGCCAAGCCTTTTCCATGGCAGAATTATAGCAATACTTCACCCAAAACAATTCTTTTTCCCTATCAATTATTCACCCCACGAAGCCTTGAATTCATGGAGATTCCTTTTGTTTTTGTCACATTCCTGAGACAATAATCCAATAGGATTGGTCTCCTATGGCCCGGACCACTGGCCTAGCGGTCCGGGTGTCGCACTATGAGCTTGTAGATCTGCTATTTCTTTTTTAAATAAATCGTGAAACTGGGTGGGTGTTACCAGATTGTTGTTTTACGCTCCCTCTAGTTTCGTGACTGTGGGTGTCACTAACTTTTTCAAGGTATTTAGACAGATATGCGGGTATAGGGGGCATTTCGGGAGAATCTGCATTTACAATTTTGAGTCTTCCACCCTGAGCCAGCCTAGGCTGGTAAAGTGAGTGGGAGAGAGGTGGGTCATGGGCCCCAGTCCGAGAAGTACGATATGATAATACTTTATTGTCAGTTTGCACTGAAATTTGTCTTGCGACCCAGAAACAGCCATGTATGCAACATATAACAGTACACACATTTGACATGACACAAGAAAACAACAAAATACAAAATACATACATAAAGACATGCAAAGACAAGAGCAATGTCCACCTCTCAGCCTACCCTTGGCCTATAACTCCTGATTAAGCCTCAATGTGGTCTGATGGACAAAGGACCTCTTCAGTTTGACCTTATTGTATGTAGGAACACTGTATCTCCTTCCTGAAGGCAGCAACCTATATTCTCCATACAAAGCATGGCTAGTGTTTGAAGTGATATTCCTTGCCAACCTTATCATACTGTTATCATACGTAGATGTATAGAGCCTCTGAAGTGGTTGTCCAACAATCTTTGAACAAATGTTCACTTGTTGCAGCAGTTGTGACTTTAAGGCTGCAGACAGACATCCATACCAGGTGGTACTACAGTACTGCAGGACACTCATAATAACAGAAGTGAAAAACAAAAGAAGAATCTGTCTACTAGCACCAAAAGATCTCAGACGGCGAAGGAAATAGACTCTTTGTTTTGTCTTCTTACCCACTGATTCAATCTGGTCTTTCCATGACAAAAGGTGGTCTATTACTACTCCTAGGTATGTATACGAACATACCTGGTTGATCTGTTCACTATGAATAGTAATGAGGGATCTGTGTATCTCTAGTGGGGCACCAAAAACAATCACTTCTGTCTTTTTTGTGTTCATGATAAGAGCGTTGTTATCGCTCCACTCCACCACCTTATTTACTCTGTGTTGGTGCAGTCCAGGATCACTGGAACTATCCAAAAGGGAAATCAAAACTGTATCATCAGAGTACTTTAGAATGTATTGGTCTGGCTTGTCAGTGCGACATTCAGACAGACATTTCTCAGTACTACAGCTGTCAGTATAAAGGGTGAACAGTACAGCTGAGCTTACACAACCCTGGGGAGCACCAACATTAGTGGTTAATGCTGAGGAGGGGGTTCTGTTCACTTTCACCGAATCAGTCGAATCAGTTTGTTTTGGGAGGTTTGAACCTTAGTCTTCAGTGACACTGAGGTGTTGGAGTACCAAGAGGAGCAAACATAGTCAAAAAGGGGCTGAATCAGGGCCCCAGAGAGGGTCCTGAGGGCCTGAGGGTTGACAAAAGAGGAAACTCTGCCCATAAATCTGGTTCTCTGGTTTACTCTTTTGACCACCTTTGTTGCCATGCTGTCACCTGTCAGGTATTTGTCAAGAATACATCCCAAATAGGTAATCTCTTCTTTGCTAGAGATGATGATGACCTTGAAGTCATTTACTTTCATCTTACTGAGGGAATGTTTGGTCCCAAAGAGAATGGATTCAGTTTTCCCAAGGTGTAGTGACAGTTTACGCTCGTCGAGGTAGCTGTTGATTTGTTCTTGGATTAATCGCTCTATAACCTTTGAGATGGAACAAAGGATGGAAACAGGCCTATAGTTACCAGGATCTAGTTTGCTTCCTTTTTTATATATAGGGATTACTCTTACCAACTTGAATTCTTGTGGGACGTGACACTGACTGATGGATAAGTTTGTAATGTGGACTACTATGGGAGCAATGGAGAGCGCTGCGTCTCTGAGGAATCTGGTGGGGATGTTGTCAAGGCCGGTGGCCTTGTTTGGCAGTAGGGCGAGGAGTTTGTTTTGCCCACATCATCAGTCATTACAGGTTTGAATGAGAAGGAAACAGTTAAACAGTGTAGTTACCTGGTATAGTTCAGACTGAGTCTATTTAAACAGTGTAGTTACCTGGTATAGTTCAGACTGGGTCTATTTAAACAGTGTAGTTACCTGGTGTAGTTCAGACTGGGTCTATTTAAACAGTGTAGTTACCTGGTGTAGTTCAGACTGGGTCTATTTAAACAGTGTAGTTACCTGGTATAGTTCAGACTGAGTCTATTTAAACAGTGTAGTTACCTGGTATAGTTCAGACTGAGTCTATTTAAACAGTGTAGTTACCTGGTATAGTTCAGACTGGGTCTATTTAAACAGTGTAGTTACCTGGTGTAGTTCAGACTGAGTCTATTTAAACAGTGTAGTTACCTGGTATAGTTCAGACTCAGTCTATTTAAACAGTGTAGTTACCTGGTATAGTTCAGACTGGGTCTATTTAAACAGTGTAGTTACCTGGTATAGTTCAGACTCAGTCTATTTAAACAGTGTAGTTACCTGGTGTAGTTCAGACTGAGTCTCTCTCAGTCTCATCTTGTATTTAATGACCTCTCCTTTCATCTGCTGGTTGTGTGTCTGCAGGGTGCTGATCAGGTGCCTCATCTCTCTGTTGATTGGACCTGAGAGTACAGGGGTCGAATGTCAAACATCCTCACTGTATGCAAGGAAGGTTTTTAACACACTCACTGCCAAAGGGGAGAATTCTCCCCTTTTTGTCATTTTTTTTTATTTTGTTTTTGAATTTCTAAAATGTTTCTCTAATTTTTGAGTATTAAATTTGTTTCGCTATTCACAACGAATTAGGAGATAACGCGATCCGAAAAAAAAAAAATCCATTCACTTCAATGTTAAAAAATAAACGGACAAATAATTCACATTTTTTCTATAAAAAAATTATTAAAAACACTGGCAGTGGGTGAGTACATTATGAATAAATTCTGGCAGGAAAGGACGTTCCGTCCGTTCTCTACATATATTGACATGACACCCATGGGTGGCAAACCTCGCACCGGAAGTTTGATGACATACATGGCAGTGAATGGAGCCGGATGGACCAGCTCATGAAAAAACGTTATTTCTGAACGATATGATTTTTTTTTCTTTTACATTAACCACTTGAACCCTAGCATCCCTTTTCTGAGGAGAACTTTAGCCAAAAATAGCAGATCAACAAGCTCAGCACTGCGAGGCGTTGTGAGCTTGTAGATCGGCTATTTTTGCCAAAGCGTTATAGGTGTGTAGAGGGAAAAAAAGAGCAGCAAAAGTTGATCTGAAACACGATTTTGTACAATATAGAGGGGGTCCCTGCTTCATCTCTCTCTCAGCTAGGGGGTCCTTGGCCTGAACACGTTGAAGACCCCTGATATAATGGGTTCAGGAATATAAAAGAAGACATACTGTCTAACAGGTTGTTTTCTGCTGTGTTGCTTTTCTATGTATACACAGTATAATGTTATAGAGGTCAGAGGTCGCGTTAGTCCGATAATTGCCGGTTTTGACCGTTTTTTTATGACAAAGACCGGAAAAAATAAATCTCTCCGGACATCCTGACCGGTTGATAAAGACACGGCAGTTCATTAATTATCACTGCAAAATTAGGCACATTTCAAATCCTCTGCTTTGCAAGCTCGCTCGCTCTCTCTCTTTCTCTCTCGCCCGCTCTTTTTTTCTCTCTCTCTTAACAGCGTGCGTGTGTTTCTGGGAGAGAGAGAGAGAGAGCGGTAGCAAGAACAGAGTTTGTCACACGCTGTTAGGTTACACCTATTTCCTGTTAATAATAACCAGTGTAAAATGTGCTGCATTAGGCAGTAAATGGGAGACACTTTATTGTGAAGGTACAACAGGAAGAAGAAGAGAGCTAGTTGTTGTTGCTGCTGCGTAGACTAGACAGCGGTCTCGGCAGTCCGCGGTCCGGTTACAAGTTACATTATATAAAGTTGTGTATTTAACAGCCAGTCACACACAAGTTGTATCATTACGAGTTAGAATATATCACAGATACTAGGCTAATACAATGGCACTTGTGAGTAAAGTTGGCAAGTTGCCCTACAGTTTAACAACAGTGCAGGTTGAAGATGAAATCTAACACAGATGCGTAAATACTCTTCACAACAGCTATAGGCTACTGCAACTATGGCATCGAGGTGAAACATGACGTTAATCATAATCGTGGACCTATTTTTAACTCTATGAAGTGAACACGTTAAAACGTTACCACTTTGAACTGAATAGCTCTATGAGGAGACCACAGGATTCTCACAACTCATCAACTTTCCCACGGCTGTCCCAACTAGACGCACGGACGGCATCCACTGTCTAACTATACAGTATAACCTCCTCCTGTGAGTGAGTAGTGGTCTATATTTATTGCCCTAACAGGTCAGCTGAGCCACGTTATGAAGGATTCATCTGAAATGCCCAATTTTGTGCAGTGCCCTTTGATTAGAAAATGCATACAAACGCAATTGATTATTGAGAAACCATTACGCACGCAGCATGCGCAAATGGTAATGTAGGTAATTAATGTATTTGTGTAAGATGACCCTGCTATATAAAATGTGTATATTATGATGGTTCATGTTCAAATAGCTCAATCCAAAATATAATGCTGTAGGCCTAATTGTTATGCTGTATTTACGCACCTGCTTGTCATTAATACATAAAAATAATTATGACCGTTATTTTTGTCAGATGTCCGGTAAATTTGAATCCTTCCGGACATTGGGACCGGCAGATTAAAATCCTAGCGCGACCCTTGATAGAGGTATCTAAAGATCACAACGTACGTTTCTGAACGGCCAAAGTATCGCGAGACTGTCCACCATTTCCTGTCTGGCAACCAAATCTCGCAATAACTCCAAGACAGAAACGAGACCTGCCGCTGTTTAGATGCCTCAATAAAATGATGTACTGTGCACATGGAAAAGCAAGTGATTATAAAACAACCTGTGATAATTATGTCTTCTTTTATATTCCTGAACCCATTATATAACAAAGGTCACAATCGTTCATAAATAATGTTTGTTCATGAGCTGGTCCAGCCGGCTCCATCCACTGTAATGTAATGCATCAAACTTCCAGTGTGAGGTTTGCCACTCATCATGAGTGTCATGGCACATCCCCGGCATCCAGCACGACTTGTCCTTTCAAAAGGTTCTTGACAGGACCATACCCATGTGTTCTGGGATTGCCCTAAATTGGAGAGTTACTGGAAGGGAATACGCACGGAAGTCCGTGCTATTCTTAATATAGATCTACCTTTGGATCCAAAAATATATATTATTGGTGTGGTTCCGGAGGGGTTGGCGGACATACAGACGGTTTATATCCTGCATATCCTTTTGTTGATTGCAAGAAAAATGATTACCCTATCCTGGCTGAAACCTCTACCACCTACGAGCAGCCAATGGCGTGAGAGGATATTGAAAATGTATACTATGGAAAAAATGACTGCCATGCTCCAGATGAAGTACGATGTGTTTCTGAAAAGATGGGCCCCAGTTATAGGGTAATGATAATAATGAATTGCATTTTTATGGCGCTTTTCTAAGTACTCAAACTTACTCAAAGCGCTCTTACAATGGTTCATTCATTCATTCAGGGGACATTGGGAGTTATAGGGTACTTAAATGTGCCTATATGAAGGTATATGTTACCATGTATGTGTTCTTATGTGTCATGATAATGTTTGTGTTGTAACTAGTTATATTTTTCCAAGTGAATGTCCTGATATTTAAATCTGATTTAATTTGTAATCTGTAATCTGCCAAATTGTCCTGTTTGTCTTTATTTTCTGTTGTGTTTTTTTTTTTGCTTAAAAATAATTGTACAATGTAAATTATCTGCAGAAAAGCAAATAAACGCCTTTGTTCAAAAAAAAAAAAAAAGGTTCTTGACTGTATGTCCAACACTGTTCGTTTTCAGCAATAGGCTCTATGCACAGCAGACATATTGGGGAAAAAACTTCCTTACTTCCTTTACAGGTGTTACCAATGATACTAATGAAGGCTCTGTTCTAATTAGTGTGGCACAGTGGTTCTCAAACTGTTTCATTTCAAGGACCCCCATAACTCTGAGTGTACAAATGGAACCAAATGGACCCTTACATTTGTACACTCTCACAGTTACACACCCGTAAGGGTCCATTTGAACCCCCTCAAGGAACCACGAGGGTCCCTGGACCACACTTTGAGACCCACTGGTGTAGCACTGGTAACAACCTGTGAAGGAAGTAAGGAAGAGGCCCACTTTCTTTACACTATATCTGCTGTGTATAGAGCCTGTTGGAAAAAATAACTTGATGGATCCAATGAAGTTATTATTTAGTCACAAGCTCTTATCAATACCTTTCATTGGTACAGTATTGATAAACAGCCACAGACACACTGACAAGCTGGCGTTGAATTATGTTGATACAAGGCAGAGAGCAACAATGTTTGATTGTTTCCAAAACTTCTCTCTCAAAGCACACATTGTAAAAAACAATAATGTCCAACATTTAATCAACAATTAGTCAAAGTGTTAAGTGCTACTTTTCATCACAGATATTCACATTTGTTGGTGTAAATATGCTCCATGGTTCATAATAGAGTGTGATCTGCTTGATATGAGACTGACTGTCTTACTACAGTACAATGCATAGCAGTTACTTTTTACAGCACACTTTTCTTTTGAATTAAAATCCTACTAAAAAAATGTAGTTTGTCATATTTTTGTCATCTGAAAAGTTTTTGTCTAGTTTGAAGTTGCATAAATATGAGATTTTAGTCAAGATGAATGGGTTAATGAATTAAGATTTGAGTCGGTCAGTGGCTGATCGCAGAGGTTGACACTAAGGTCTCAGAGGCCCTTGCCCGTCGGGCAAGTACAGGTCAAGTTCACTTTGCCCAAAGGTCATGCCCACTTGCCCGAAAAGTAAATCAAATTAATGTTAAATCAAATCGATAACTGTGGAGTGGCAACAGTCACTTTAAAAATCTGAATGAGCGCAACTGCTACTTGTAAAAAGGAAACATTATTTGTTTCATGAATAACCAATAATATTTAATGAAGATGTTGCTTCGCCATTCAAACACACTTGCCCCAATGTTTTATTTACTTGCCATGGGCAGTCAGGCAACCGTTGATGTCAACCCCTGCATAATGGCAACCCAGGGCGGTTACCTGCTTGCTCATTGGCTGCTAGGGGTGTGGTGGTAAGGTTTACCTGCTTGCTCATTGGCTGCTAGGGGTGTGGTGGTAAGGTTTACCTGCTTGCTCATTGGCTGCTAGGGGTGTGGTGGTAAGGTTTACCTGCTTGCTCATTGGCTGCTGGGGGTGTGGTGGTAAGCTTTACCTGCTTGCTCATTGGCTGCCAGGGTCTGCTCAAACTCGATGCGCAGCATCTCGTACTCCTTCCTGACCTGAGCCAGAGTGTCTTCTAGTTGGAACACCTCCGTACGAACCTTCCTCTGGAGAGCCACCTCATCATTCTGACAGCACACACACACACACACACACACACACACACACACACACACACACACACACACACACACACACACACACACACACACACACACACACACACACACACACACACACACACACACACATTTTAACTATGTATTCATGTCCACATTAACACATTAACTGCCGAGACCGTAGTCCTACGGTCCGTGTGCTTTTTCCTTTTTTTCGAATATTTTTTTTTTCAATTTTCTACACGGACCATTTTCAGTGACACCACCGGAAGTCGAAACTATTTGCGATCCCGTTTTTTGTTTCCCGTCGGCCTCCATTCTAAGGCGCACACACTAAAACCCCTGTTTAGCCCTTGTAGTTTTTTCTCCTCGCATTTCCCATGTTAACATAAACGGTCAGAACTCAAACATGGCGGTCATCACTAGAAGACGCAGGGACATGTGCACGTTGTTTACAAACAGTCCATCGCGCATTCTAAAGGATTTTAACGGGGTCTATGGTGACGTGAAAAAAACAAAAAACAACAATAAAACATTGACACTGGTGAGTACATTCTGAGATTAGCCCTTGGCAGTGGATGTGTTAAGGAGAGCATTAACTGTTCACACTGTATTTGCAAGTGACCAGATGTGATGTGTCACAGGTCTGTGTGTTCAGACTGATTTAAACAACGTCAACCCAAAGCCGCCCTGCGTCCTCATATCTGCTTTGGTTACCGTGGTAACGACGTAGGCGTCATGACTTTTATCTCGTTATAAGTGTTCTTAAAATGATTTATGTTCCTCTGACACTGCAGATAGGACCTTGTGAACCCATGTTCTGCCATGCAGTGAGATATGTCTTCATATATTGCCTTGTTCCTGTACTGAGGCATCCCCTCAAAGTGCTAGGAGACACAGAATATCTCCATCTGTCTGAATGCTGCTCGACATTTCTTATGTTAAACTTATGCTGCTCTATTGTGTTGTTTTCATTACACACATTGTGATCTCGTAAATCTAAATCAATCCTCACATTCTGTAATGATGTCAGTGGAGCTCGGGTCTCGCCGCAAGTGACGTTTTGGACAGTTTGATATGCGAGTTGGGTGGTTAGATCTGGTTACTGCGTTCAGACTGAGACGCATCTTTAGAAATCACATTGGAATCAGATTTGAAACCTCCTCTGAATGTGTCTCAAGTAGGATTTGTACAAATGGGATTCCATGCGACCCGTCTCTGTTCAGACTACATAAAACAAATAGGATTCCAATCTGGATTTGGCACAGATCTGATTCAGGCTGGATTTGGCTGCCAGTGTAAACAGGGCCTCAAGTACTCTATGACAGTGGTTCTCAAACGTTTTCATGTCAAGGACCCCCAAATTGACACTTATTAGACCGCGGACCCCCATTTGAAAAGATAAGCCAGGGACCCCCATAATAGAAGATTGTTACGGCTCTCTAGCAGTGATTTCAACCATTTTAATTTCAAGGACCCCCAGTTTAACATGCATTAGGCTACGGACCCCCATTTAATGGCATATATGTCTCTGGGACCCCAATTCATATTGTAAAATCAATGTTAATTTAACTCTGAGAGTGTACAAATGGAACCAAATGGACCCGTCAGGGTCCATTTGGTTCCATTTGTACACTCTCAGAGTTACAGACCCATAAGGGTCCATTTGGTTCCTGTCCATCATTTAGCTGGGGACCCCCTGGAACCCCCTCAAGTACCCCTGGGGGTCCTCGGACCCCACTTTGAGAACCAATGCTCTATGGGTAGTAACAGCGTCTCCACCATATGTGGAGGCTGTCAATTATAGCAGAGACAGCACACTACTTTGACAGCCTTTTTACACACACACACACACACACACACACACACACACCTCCATGTGCTCCAGCTGGCGGAGGCGTGCGGTCCTGGTGGTGTTCAGTCTGGACCGGGTCTCGTCCAGCTGGGCCTTGAGGACCAGAGACTCGTTGTAGAGGACAGAGAACTGAGACTGGAGACAGTGGTACTCTGACGACTCCTTTACTACGCCTTCTGCACGACTCAGCAACTCCACCTAACAACACACACACACACACACACACACACACACACACGTTAAGACTGGAGACAGTGGTACTCTGAGGACTCCTTTACTACGCCTTCTGTACGACTCTAGCCTGGGTGCCAGCCTGCTTCGCTACGTTCGGCGGATTTTTTTTTCTCTCTGCGCTTCTCAGTCTGGAATGCACCCGATTGACTCGTCTTTCAGAACTACACAGGAAGTACACAGGAACTACATATGTTACGTTCGGCAACGTCGTTGCTGATTGGATGTTGTTCAAACGAATCAAAACGATCACACCGTTTTTTTTGTCCCGCCCCGCACCACAGACCAATCAGAAGCCACGGTAGGTTTGGAACCTTGGCTGCTGTGTCCCGCCTCCTGGAGATAGGAGGCATTCCAGACTGAGAAGCGGAGAGAGAAAAAAAGTCCGCCGAACGCAGCGAAGCAGGCTGGCACCCAGGCTAGCACGACTCAGCAACTCCACCTAACAACACAATTTACAATGTAGTCATTTATCAGACACAATCCAGAGTGATTTACAGTAAGCAAGGAAAACACCAGGTAATCAAATGCATAGAAATAGTAATGTAGGATCACAGGTAAACCAAGAACCTATCATCAGTCTAAACAGTACAATATCGAAACACCTACAATCTTTAATCTGTACATTGAAACATGCTATACTATGTATGTTACATTTTAGCGTTTGCATAAGCCTGCATGGTCATCAAGGCTAGTGCAAGTGTTACAGGCTGAGGAGGAGTCTGAAGAGACACACACACACACCAGGGATTCCGTTAGCCGGTATTTACCGGCCATTGACCGGTAAAAGTTTTAATTGGCCGGTAATTATAAACACCACCGGCCACCGTGGCCGGTTGGGAAAATGCTGTTATTAGGCTATTTTATCATTTAAGCCAATAATATTATTATTTGGATAAAGTAGTTGGCTACAACCATTAAAATCATAATCATTTAAAGTGTTTATCATGATCTGACTGTGTGGTTTAATTCCCGACAGCCTGCTGCTGCACGCTGCAGTTGTAGATTCGCCTATTCGTTGTACGATGGTGTCGCGCGTTGAAAATATCAGAGCTACAAGCTCACAGCACATTGCAACGCGCCGCGTTGTGAGCTTGTATGTCTGCTATTTTTGATACGCCACAACACAGCTGATAGACCTGCTGTCTCCTCCTAATCAGCCAGCGTGGTTCGCTCGCTTGTGTTGATAAACAGAACGGGGATTTTCCGAGGTGATAGAATCTGAACCAAACCGGACCCAATTGTTGATAAAGGGACCCGAACACGTGTGGGTCGTGGATATTATGCAAGCACAGTGACTGTCTGTCTGCAATGGATAAAGTGGTGAAAGTTGGGCGACGGTGTCGCACATGGAAAGGATCTGCCGCAGCTCACCCAAAACACCCTCGCCCCCATTGTTCAGGCGGACCAGCGGTTCTTGTATTCTTGTATTTGTTTTACCGAGGATAAGGGTAGAAATAGGTTTAGTATTAGGCATAGTTTTACTGAGGTTAAGATTAGGAATAAGGTTAGGTTTAGACAAGGAAACCTAACCTAAAACCTAAAACCTAACCTACTGTATAAAAACAGGAACAGATTGCATCTGTGATAAAGTGGAAAGAAGCGCAGCTTTAACGTAACAAGGTGTAATGATCAGTTGGGTGCATGTATGCAGTGCAAACGCACATGTGACGTTAATTATAATATATGGCCGGTAAAATATAATCCTGCCGGCCATGGTGGCCGGCCCAAAAAATGCCTAGCGGAAACCCTGACACACACACACACACACACACACACACACACACACACACACACACACACACACACACACACACACACACACACACACACACACACACACACACACACACACACACACACACACACACACACACACACACACACACACAAACACACACACACACACACACACACACACACAGTGAGACAGGAGAGAGAAACAGAGAATGGCAGCTATAGGTCTATGGATAAAAGAACTATAATCATATCACAGAGATGGTGACATTGTCCTCCGTCATATACTTGTAGCTTTTGTTGAGCTACAAATCCAGTACCATTTAAAACCTCTGAAGTGATAAATGGTTCAAGTGTTTAACTAAAGTGGCATTTTAAGTGGCATGTATGCGATAATATCATTAATGGTAATTCTTTTTGCCACAATAATCGTGACATGGAATGTTCATAGTCACACCCCTGTGTAGGTCTGACATTTATCCATCCATTGAATACTTTATGAACAGTTTGCAGAAAGTACTGAGGTACAGCCATACAATAATGTTAAAGGGTTAACACTGAGGACTTGTTTACATTGTGGTCCTGTGTATTCAATTCATCAAGACATATAAAGACATGGCAAGCTAGAAGACTTGTCCAGGTCCAGTTCTTTTATGGTCTACGGAATACAAGAGACACGGTGCAGAGAACAAGCAGAATGACAGAATGTTTGTAGTTTTCATTCCGGACACAGAAACGGTGGTGTGCAACGTGCTGTATTGTGTGTGTGTGTGGATATGGTTTTGTAGAAGGCATGTTCTAAAGTGGATAACGCTGATTTAAAATGGAATGGAAACCTGCAGCTTTTCACAGAGAATTCAGCACCGGTCATAACACTGGCTGTTTGACAGCGACGGGCATAATGGAGAGATGTGAGCGTGAGAGAGAGAGAGAGAGAGAGAGAGAAAGAAAGAGAGAGAGAGAGAGAGAGAGGGAATGAGTGTGTATTTGTATTTTTTATAATAGTGTTTTTGTTGCACTTACAATGCCTGAACTTATGCTGCTGTCTCAATTACTAGGTTCCTTATTGTTTTACAGTGTTTAAGAATGGTATTACAATGAATTGTATCCATTTCATAAAGGAGTTTAACGTGATTATTAAAACAATTAGCTATCAAGCCACGGAATCAAGGATTATTCTCCACATACTAAATGATGAATTCATCCCCATGATTGTGCCAAATCTGGGGGGAATCATGAATATTATGAATATGAACTAACCTTCATAGTGCTGTTCTCCTGGTTGAATAATGAATATGAACAAACCTTCATAGTGCTGTTCTCCTGGTTGAATAATGAATATGAACAAACCTTCATAGTGCTGTTCTCCTGGTTGACGTTCTGCAGGTCTTGCTGTAGTTTCTGTAGTTCACTGAGACGGTTCTCTGCCAGCTCTCTGTTCTCCTCCAGCTCACTGTTCATCTCCTCAAACTAGAACACATCATATAATATACATGTTTTAACATCTCACTGTTCATCTCCTCAAACTAGAACACATCATATACATGTTATTAACAACTCACTGAGTGCCAGGATTGCCAGAATTATTTCAGAATTAATTCTGAAAAGTGTCAGAGTTTTTTTCACAGAAAACAAAAAGTGCTTAGGAAGCTTAAAGATTGTTTTTCAAAAACACGTCAAACACGTCATTGGCACCCAGCGCCATAGCGGTAAAAACACGTGAAACACGTTAATGGCACTCAGTGAGTTAACAGCTCACTGTTCATCTCCTCAAACTGTAAAGATAACAAACTGTTCAAGACAAACTGTGAAGATAAAACAAAACACTAAAGTGTTCAGACTCCTGACACAATGATCTAACATGATGTTATAGTGTTAATGATCTAACATGTTGTTATAGTGTTAATGATCTAACATGATGTTATAGTGTTAATGATCTAACATGTTATAGTGTTAATGATCTAACATGATGTTATAGTGTTAATGATCTAACATGATGTTATAGTGTTAATGATCGAACATGATGTTATAGTGTTAATGATCTAACATGATGTTATAGTGTTAATGATCTAACATGTTATAGTGTTAATGATCTAACATGATGTTATAGTGTTAATGATCTAACATGATGTTAAAGTGTTAATGATCTGACATGATGTTATAGTGTTAATGATCTAACATGATGTTATAGTGTTAATGATCTAACATGTTATAGTGTTAATGATCTAACATGATGTTATAGTGTTAATGATCTAACATGTTATAGTGTTAATGATCTAACATGATGTTATAGTGTTAATGATCTAACATGATGTTATAGTGTTAATGATCTAACATGTTATAGTGTTAATGATCTAACATGATGTTATAGTGTTAATGATCTAACATGTTATAGTGTTAATGATCTAACATGATGTTATAGTGTTAATGATCTAACATGTTATAGTGTTAATGATCTAACATGATGTTATAGTGTTAATGATCTAACATGATGTTATAGTGTTAATGATCTAACATGATGTTAAAGTGTTAATGATCTGACATGATGTTATAGTGTTAATGATCTAACATGTTATAGTGTTAATGATCTAACATGATGTTATAGTGTTAATGATCTAACATGTTATAGTGTTAATGATCTAACATGATGTTATAGTGTTAATGATCTAACATGTTATAGTGTTAATGATCTAACATGATGTTATAGTGTTAATGATCTAACATGATGTTATAGTGTTAATGATCTAACATGTTATAGTGTTAATGATCTAACATGATGTTATAGTGTTAATGATCTAACATGATGTTATAGTGTTAATGATCTAACATGATGTTATAGTGTTAATGATCTAACATGATGTTAAAGTGTTAATGATCTAACATGTTATAGTGTTAATGATCTAACATGATGTTATAGTGTTAATGATCTAACATGATGTTAAAGTGTTAATGATCTAACATGTTATAGTGTTAATGATCTAACATGATGTTATAGTGTTAATGATCTAACATGATGTTAAAGTGTTAATGATCTGACATGATGTTATAGTGTTAATGATCTAACATGTTATAGTGTTAATGATCTAACATGTTATAGTGTTAATGATCTGACATGATGTTATAGTGTTAATGATCTAACATGATGTTATAGTGTTAATGATCTAACATGTTATAGTGTTAATGATCTAACATGATGTTAAAGTGTTCAGACTGTCAGAACAGCGTGGTTACCTTTCGTTTGTTGATAGTGATGGTTCCACACACACTGCTGGCCTCACCACACACCTTGTAGCCTTTACTGTTCACCTGGAATTAATTAATGACAGACATATATAATTATTATTATGATATATCTTTATTGTTCACCTGGGATGATTATTACATCATGAGCCTGTAATAGTTTCATAAAAATCAAAGCTATACATAAAGAGTCTGTAATCTTTGGTTTTCATAACAATGAAAGAT
Source organism: Gymnoscopelus microlampas (assembly GCF_963454915.1). NCBI lineage: Eukaryota > Metazoa > Chordata > Actinopteri > Myctophiformes > Myctophidae > Gymnoscopelus > Gymnoscopelus microlampas. The sequence continues at coordinate 49,298,493 of NC_139955.1, forward strand.
TTCAATAATACTTAGTCTGGGCCCTATCCTGCGCGCCACCTATGTCTATACCTAAACCCTTTAGGCATTTTTTTACTGCTTTGAAAATACATTTTAAAATAGTTCAAAGAGCCGATATACAAGCTCACAACGTGCTGATGTAGATCGGCTATTTTCACCATTTTGAAATGTTTTTCAAAATAGTAAAAAATGCCTAAAACATTTAGGCATAAGAGGTATAAGGCCCAGTGTGTCCTCTCCTTACTCAGTCAGGTGATAATAATAATAATAATAATATTAATAATAACAGACCCTCTCCAGGATCTCAGTCAGGTGATAATAATAATAATAATAATGATAATAATAATATTAATAATAACAGACCCTCTCCAGGATCTCAGTCAGGTGATAATAATAATAATAATAATATTAATAATAACAGACCCTCTCCAGGATCTCAGTCAGGTGGGCGTTCAGACGGTTCTCTCGGCGTCGTATCTTCTCCATGTCCCACTGCAGCTCCTCTATCATGCCCTGGAGCTCACTGACCCTGGTGTCTGCTTTAGTGACAGCGCCCCCTAGAGTACGAGACTACACACACACACACACACACACACACACACACAGGTGGTTTATTGTGTTCCACTAACACTAAGCCAGGCTGAAGGAGAGACTAGGTGGAACCAGACTGAAGTGTTCCCCAGTAGACCACCAGGTCCACCACAGATTTACTGATCCATTAAGACCTGAGGCCGGTTCTACAAATGCCTTCTTAAATCAGTTGTTGTCAGACTTTTTAGTACCAAGGACCCCCAAAATGATATGTATTTGGTAGCAGACTTACACTGTAGACCATTGGTTCTCAAAGTGGGGTCCGGGGACCCCCAGGGGTACTTGAGGGGGTTCCAGGGGGTCCCCAGCTAAATGATGGATAGGAACCAAATGGACCCTTATGGGTCTGTAACTCTGAGAGTGTACAAATGGAACCAAATGGACCCCATTTGTACACTCTCAGAGTTAAGTTAACATTGATTTTACAATATGTATTGGGGTCCCAGAGATAGAAATGCCATTAAATGGGGGTCCGTAGCCTCTAATGCAGGTTAAACTGGGGGGGTCCTTGAAATTAAAATGGTTGAGATTCACTGCTAGAGCCGTAAAAATCTTCTCTTATGGGGGTCCCTGGCATATCTTTTTAAATGGGGGTCCGCGGGCTAATAAGTGTCCATTTGGGGGTCCTTGACATGAAAAAGTTTGAGAACCACTGCTGTAGACAATAGATAAGACATTATGTGTAGGCAGCCCAACAGTATAAGTTACATTCACTGACCACTGCTCTAACAAACTAAATGAAATGGTCATGTATGTAAATATAATGAATATGAAAGGCTATCCCATCAGAAAGCCATTCAGCCTGGTTAGTTACAGCAATGTTTATCAACCCTCTAACAGCGATATAACAGCAGTCTACATACTTTCAGCCAAAATCATGTGTAAATGTTAACCCATTGAGACCTGAAGCCGATTCTACATGTCGATTCTTATAGTCCAGTGCGGCTTATATACAGGGGTGCACATAACTGGTGCGCAGGTGCGCATGCGCACCCAAAATAAAAAATGCGCACCACATTAGACGACGTGAGGCGCTTTTGCGTACCAACAGCTGGGACAGGAATTTCCAAGCTTTTATTTTTTAGCAAAAATAAAAAATAAAAGCCTGGAGATCGAGGCTAGGAATTTACTTCCTGAAGCCACACTCACACAATCACGCTAAAGCACACGTCGGCCCCATGTACAGCCATTAGGCACAGGGGGAGAGGACACATGCTGCACGTGATTGTGTGCGTGTCTCGCATCGCCTCGCATTGCCTCGCTGCGTGCACGCAGCCAGCAGCGGCTGTTAGAGGCACTCGTCACCGATGATGAACGCACCGTGATGGTGCAAAATATGCCGTGAACGTCCCAAATCTGGAGGATAAAAGCAGCGCAGCACAGGGCACCAACCTTGGGGGCTTCACCAAACGGTGTGAGAGAAAAAAAAACGTCGAAAACCGGCGGAATTTGGAAGCAGAGCGTCCTTTTTTTTTTCTTGCGCAGCAGCACCCCCACCCCTCCCCCCCCCCGTTGACAAAACTGTCCGGTGGGCACTGTGCTGACTCCCCCCCCCCCAGGTTAACTAAACGGGACGGGACCATTTATTTGTTGCGCACCAAGTCACATCTCCAGGTGCTCTTCTGAGTACTAGACCAAGAAAGTTATGTGCACCCCTGATTATATAATATGTACAAATCATTCAATTTAGCTGCTGCGGCTTATATTCAGGTGCGCCTTATAGTGCGACAATGACGGTAAGTAAAGCACGCACAAACTGGGACAAAATAAACGTGACCTCGATTACCTCGTTGGTCATGTGACCGTGCTTGTGCTTCAGGTCATCGTTCAGCTGACGCAGTCGCTCGTTCTCATTGGTCAGCAGAGTGTTGAGCTGGGAGGCGTTCTGCCACAGACATCCCTCTGTAAAGGGACATTCTGTTGTTTTGATTTGTTTGATAAAATAATACTGAAAAAATAATTTTCAGAAACAGTGAAAAACGAGGTCTACAGATACAGTATGTCACCAGGACAACATAGTTTCCAACATATAAAGGAATAACATTCAAATAAATCAAAAACACCCATATTGGCTCCTACAGCTAGTATGACCACTTCAAATGCTCTCCTCTTAAAAAAAAAAAGAAAATAGCCGAAAATAGCCTTGTAGATCAGCTATTTTTGCTGCGCAAAATGATTCCATAGAAGACGTGCTGGCTTCTACGGAATCCAAATGAGTGAAATCAGTGGTGGTGCCTGAGAACTTTAACAGTCCTACTCACCGTCTAGACTATAGATACAGTGTGTCACCAGCACAACATGAGACATTAACCGACAGATTGAAAATAACTTGACCTTTAACCACTTGAACCCCAGCATCTCTATTCTGAGGGGAACATTAAACCAAAAACAGCAGATCTACAAGCTCACAACACGCTAGTGTTGATTTTGACAGCAATTTTTTTATTCAGTTTTAGTCATTAGTCTTTTGAATCAAATTCTATTTAGTTTTAGTCATATTTTCTCATCTGAAATGTTTTACTGTTAGTCTAGTTTCAGTTGACTAAATATCATAAGATTATAGTCGACTAAATCTACAGTTTATTACTTGATTTAGTCGACTATAATGTATGTTGGCGGTGCCTTGATGGTGTCGTAATGGCTGATTTTACACTTGGTTGCATGCTGAAAATAGCAGATCTACAAGCTCACAACGCGTCGCAGCGCGACGCGTTGTGAGCTTGTAGATCTGCTATTTTCAGAGCGCAACACCCGAGCGCAGCAAAGCATAAAATGACTCGTTCACTGGATCTCTTCTCCACTAGATCCCTCACTGACATTTTAGTCTAGTTTTTATCTGTTGACAAAATTGTCAATATACTTAGTCTTAGTTTTAGTCATAGCTTAGTTTTTATTTAGTTTTCGTCAGTGAAAAAAGGTTTGATGAAACAATATATATCATAGTTTTAGTCGACGAAATCAACACCGCAACGCACCACAACGTGATGCGTTGTGAGCTTGTAGATCTGCTGGTGTAGATGGAAAAAGAAGGCATCAAGTACAGTGCTACTCAGGTCTGTTTTACTAAGTGGTTAAACTGAAGTCATGTTGATAAAGGTTCTGCAGCACCCTGGACTTAAGTCACGTCACCCTAGGGTGCCACAGCACCCACTGTGAGGAACCCTGCTGTAGAGAAACAGTTGGATGGAGGACAACAGTCCTACTCACCACCATGGACTGAAGGAGAACACAAACTCTGACTGAAATAATGTCTATGGTTAGTCCTATGATGAGATTAGTGAAACAGTGTGAAAGGAGCCCCCCACACACCCACACACACACACACACAAGCGTTGATTCCTAAACAATATAGCACAATATGTAAAATGATAGTAACATTGTTCCTGCTGTTCTACATACAGCCAACCAGGTGAAGAAATCACAGATTGAGGCTAGCATTTAGGGCGGGAACCCCTATTTGTAACTATACCTTTCAGGAGGGGAACCCCTGGGTTCCTGTTGCTTTTTACAGCTTATAGCAACATACATTTGTCATTTTTGAATAAATATTAGGTGCACTGGAATAGTCTCCCCACCGAAGTAAGACACACCACCAACTATCTGACCTTCAAGTTCAACCTTAAGAGATGGCTTAAAGCTAACCAAATAATCAAAACCAAATAACCAAATAATAATTGTAAT
>NC_139955.1:49302964-49370464 GCF_963454915.1 Gymnoscopelus microlampas
AGAGAGGCACTATTAATTATTCACCAAGCAGCAGAGTCCTCAGTTATTGAATTATTGGTTTAGGAATGAGACAAAAACAAAACTATCTGAATAATCATTTTTAACTCAAATCTTTTCTGGGGATTCTACAAATGTCTTCTAAATCCAAACAGTGTTTTTTTAAAAACGTATGTTACTATAATATCAGTGGCTCTAAAAAACATGATATGCATTTGGCCGTGAAATATTGTTTCAGGAGGAAAAGAGAACAGAGAGAGAGACTATAGAACAGTTATGAGAGAGAGACTACAGAACAGTTATGAGAGAGAGAGAGAGAAGGCATCTGACAGACATGCTGCATGTTCTGACAACAGGACAATGTCCACCTGATTCTACAGACCTCCCTCTGAGTTTCAAACATGTTTGCAAGTGAAATGTCCCTTTAACTAAAGTGAAATGTCCCTTTAACTAAAGTGATGTCCCTTTGGACATTTCACTTTAGTTAAAGGGACATTTCACTTTCAAACATGTTTGGGGTCATTTTAGCGTTTATTTAGGCTTGTGCGTTTCACCCCCCAGACAGGTTTTAAGCTGCTTGATTCACTATTTAGATATTCATTTTATCAGACACGTACGTATAATAAGTTCAAACTCCATTTTGATCCTGTTAGATTTATTGAAAACACCCGTCCATGGTTCTGGTGACTGATATAGTCCTCCTAATGAGTAAGAGTTTTTTTAGAGTGTTGTTTTATCATGATAAACGATAAGGATAAAGGTCCATGCCTTGGAGCTCCACATGGTCCCACATGGTGGTTATCAGTCAGTCAGCCTTACCTTGGCTCTGTTGCTGAACACCTGCTGGGCAGCCTCCTTGTTGGCAGCCTTGCCCTGCCAGGCTGCCAGCGTAGAGGCCTGCAGCGCCCGGCCGTACGAGAAGCTCAGCTTCCAGGGCCGATGCAGAGGGACCTGGTTCATGGCGTTCAGGTTCAGAGACGCCTCCTCCTCGCTCTGACCTCCTGACAGGAAGGTGATCCCTGGAGGAGAAACACACACACACATCAACGTCCGTCCGTTAACTATGCCCCTACGCCATCTCTTAACCCATTAAGACCTGAGCCCAATTCTACAAATGTCTTCTAAATCCTAACAGTTTTCTGAAAAACCCATGTTTCTATATCAGTGGTGCTCAAACTTTGTCATGACAAGGACCCCCAAAATTATATGTATTTGGCCACCGACCTCCATCTCAAAATATGTTGCTCCAGGGACCCCCAGAAGCAAAGTACTCGTACGTAATTTTTGGGCTATTTTTACTTTACTGGAGTATTTCCAGTTTTCAGTACTTTTTCTTCTACTCCACTACATCTCAGAGGCAAATATTGTTACTATTTACTTTGTAGACTTTGATTATTATTACAACACATACATTAACCACAGAACAAAGGGATTCTACCGTTGCGCCTCAGCCTTAAACGGCCAGTCCGGTGCGTCACAAGGGTCATGATGATGACTCTGAGGAAGGTCGTAAGACCCAAACGTCAGTCATTCTGTTGTACTTGCACCTAACTAAATAAAAGGCCTAAACTGTCCGTGTTGCTCCAGCGTTCTCTCTTCTACATACATTAACCACTTCAGCCCTACAGTATATACATTTTGGCCCTTTGAAAATAGCAGATCTACAAGTCCCCCACGGACACCAACTTCTACTCTCCAACAGCTGCAGTAAAGTCTAACTAGCACTTTGCTGTAAGAGAATGACTTTAGACTGAATGTTATTCAACGTTGAATAAATACACATTTAACAGTCTATACATCTTGCTACCATAAGAGAGACACACACCAACGTGTGTGTGTGTGTGTGTGTGTGTGTGTGTGTGTGTGTGTGTGTGTGTGTGTGTGTGTACACTCACCAGGCACAGCAGCAGGGACGGTGCGCCTCAGGGCGGAGACGGTTGCCATAGCGACCTCCTGGGGCGTGTACTTCCTGCTACAGGAGTGTCCAGCCAGCACCATGTTGGGTTTGAGCAGAGTTCCTTCTAGGTAGACGTGGTGGTCAGAGAGAGCCTTGTAGACCGCTGCTAGAACCTACATATAATACATATAAATATTATTAACATTATGAGGGTCAGAGAGAGCCTTGTAGACCGCTGCTAGAACCTAGAGATAATACATATAAATATTATTATTATGATGTCAGAGAGCCTTGTTCAAGAAAATGTCTGAGAGCCACTGGTTTAAAAAATAATTTAAATGTTTTTGAAGCAAGCAGCTACGCTTTAGAAACAAACTTTAGAAACAAACTTGCTCACAACGCCTCGCGCTGCGAGGCGTTGTGAGCTTGTAGATCTGCTATTTTTGGCAAAGAGGTATAGGTGTAGAGGGAAAAAAGAGCAGAGCAAGTAAACAAAAAAAGGGTAATCTAAAACACAATTTTATGCAATATAGAGGGGGTCCCTATCTCTCATCTCCACACAATATGTAGTGGGGGTCCCTGCTTCATCCCTCTCTCAGCTAGGGGGTCCTTGGCCTGAAAACGTTGAAGACCCCTGACCTAGAGTTAACATAACTATTATTATTATGATGTCAGAGATTAATGTCAGGGCTTCCTGTCTGTCTCTTACAGTATATGTCATCATGATGTGTGTGCATGGGGATCTCATCTTAAACAAGCTCAGTGCTTAATGAGTCTTCCAGTTTAATAATAATAATAATAATAATACATTTTATTTGTAATGCACTTTTCATTCACAAGGAATCTCAAAGTGCCACAAGGTAAAACATCATCAATCATATAAAGTTAAAAAGCACGGTTTAAAAACAGATATGACTAAACAACAATTCAACATGAAAATGCCCTCTGAAACAAAAACGTTTTCAGGCCTATTTTAAAAGAGTCCAGGGTCTGTGGTGCTCTCAGGTCAATAGGAAGACTGTTCCATAGGCGCGGCGCTGCCGAGCAGAAGGCCCGGTCACCCATAGTACGTAGATTTGTACCAGGGACATCGAGGAGGAATCTGCTGGTAGATCTGAGGGTGCGGGTGGAATTTTGTGGGGGCCTAATTAATTTCTGTAGGTAGGGAGGGGCATGTCCATTTATGCAGTTGTGGGTGATCAGCAGGACCTTGTAGTCGATCCTAGCTGACACGGGGAGCCAGTTTAGCCAGTTTAGTAGACCTTGTATTGTGAATTTGTACTTCCATGTACTGTTGTTCTCATGTCTTACTAAATAAAGTACATCAATCAATCAGAGAGCCTTGTAGACCGCTGCTAATACCTGATGTCCTCTGCCAGGCACACATCGTAAATCACAATTTGTTCTTAATATCTTTGTCTGGTTAAATAAAGGTTTAAATGACCTCTGACCTTCTCGGTGACGTACTGACAGCGCTGCAGGTCATGGTCTCCATCAGGAAGGATCTCTGGCTCTACGATGGGAACCAGACCGTTCTGGAGGAACACAGACATACATGTTAAACCAACAGAAACATTACAATAATGTTATTAATGTCAGGGCTTTAATGTCTCTCTCTCTCTCTCTCTCTCTCTCTCACCTGCTGGCAGATGCTGGCGTACCTCGCCAGGACGTTGGCGTTCTCTGCGATGGCGAGCGCCGACGGGCATCCGTCTGCGATCTTCAGGACACACCTCCACTTAGCGAAGTCACAGCCGTCCTTCTTGTACTGAGCACAGCGCTCTGACAGGCCGTCCAGACCTACAACACAACAATACAACATTACAACACTACACCACTACAATACAACATTACAACACTACACCACTACAATACAACAACCATCCTACTGAGCACAGCGCTCTGACAGGCCGTCCAGACCTACACACAACACAATAATACAACATTACAACATTACAACACAATACAACACTACAATACAACAACCATTCTACTGAGCACAGCGCTCTGACAGGCCGTCCAGACCTACAACACAATACACAACATTACAACACAATACACCATTACAACACAATACACCACTACAATACAACAACCATCCTACTGAGCACAGCGCTCTGAGAGGCCGTCCAGACCTACACACAACACAATAATACAACATTACAACACCACAACAATACAACAACCATCCTTTTACTGAGCACATGGCTGTGAGAGGCCCTCCACACCTACAACACATCAGGTTGGACAGGAGGACTCAGAGTATAGTGGCAGCATAAAAATGATCAGTCGGCAGGCTAAGCCTGTATGAGTATGATGAGCAAACTAGAATAACTTGTGTCCAAACGAAAGCTCAAGTTTAAAATGCTTTACCTCAATATCACGAGACATAATTACAAATGTTCCAATAACATACATACTGGTGAGTCTTTGACTTATGCCTTTTCGCTTGTAAAACATTCAACACAACGGTTAATGAAGAATCCAAAAATAAAGAAAAAAACTTGAATGGAATTAATTCGAGACCCAAAATAACAGCAAAACTATATAAAAAAATCCCTCCATAAAGTCCAAAACACAAACTCATACGATTTAATTTCTCTTCTACCGAAATACGTTGAGAGAAGTTTCGAAATATCGCCACAGAAGAAGGAATTAAACTTTTAAAAAACTTCCAAACTAAACCGGCTCATACAGGAAAGACGCACACGCGTGTGCATGAGCTCCGGTTCATCACGGTTTGAACCCCAAGTGTTTTAAAATGTTCTTCTTCTGTGGTGATATTTCATATTTCAGTAACTTAGACAGTGTTTTGGACATTATGGACAGATTTTTAATATAGTTTTGTTGTTAATTTGGGTTTCGGATTAATTCAATTCACCAAGTTACTTCTTCATTTTTGACTTCTCATTCACGGTGAATGAAGAATTAGAATAATCCAAAAATAAGGAATGTTTTACAAACAAAAATTCTCTGTGAGTCAAAAACAACACCGGGAAGGTAAACCATAGAAATAATAATTTCTTTAATAAGGTAAACCATAGAAATAATAATTTCTCTAATAAGGTAAACCATAGAAATAATAATTTCTTTAATAAGGTAAACCATAGAAATAATCATTTCTTTAATAAGGTAAACCATAGAAATAATAATTTCTTTAATAAGGTAAACCATAGAAATAATAATTTCTTTAATAAGGTAAACCATAGAAATAATAGTTTCTTTAATAAGGTAAACCATAGAAATAATCACTTCTTTAATAAGCGCTTCATGACAGATGTCAGAAACACCTATAAGTGATGTTTCTACATGATGACACAAAGAGACATTTTATTCATTAGTCATTTAGGCTCCATGTTGTTCTCACCCTGTGTGGTGGTTTCACCATCCGTTCCATTCAGACCAGCTGTACCTTTGTCCACCTGTTAGAACAGAGACAGACGCTAAGTCATCCATTTATACAAGTTAACAGACATTTAAACTCTCTGGTCAAAGGTTGCAAGGCCAGTAAGGATATGTTTAAAGTTCTACTACATTTATTTTAGTCATTTTGGAGACACCTCTCGTCTTTCTATTGGAATTCTGGATCAATCAGCCATGGATATAAGACACATAGGACTGGAGACAATGTTCTAGGTGGAGGTGGTTCTGCTTTATGTACATGATATCATGGTCAGAAGTACATTAACACTCATGTCAGTGGTAGGGTAGTTCTGCCTGAAGCACAGGAGCAGAGATCATAGTTATACTGTAGCTGTCTGAAGGACAAACTGAACCATAACAGAGGCTGTACCAAAACAACAGCTATCAGGCCTAGTGGAGACATCTAGGCTCTTACAAGCTGTCAAACATCACAATGTATTGTAGAAGTATTGGTTAGAATCAAGCAGCCAAATAACTTCTTCCTCACTATGGTCTGTTAGATCTGCCATTTCCAGAAGTCAGTTCTAAATAAAACCACACAAGTACCGCTCCAAAACGAGCGCCGCAGGGTCCTAGAGTGCCTCAGACAACAGCCTTGTATTTATTTAATGAGTTTAAACCAGTGGTTCTCAACCAGTGGTCCGGGGACCACCAGTGGTCCTTGAGGGGGTTCCAGGGGGTCCCCAGCCAAATGAATAGTTAGAAACCAAATTGACCCTTATGTGTCTGTAACTCTGAGAGTGTACAAATGGAACCAAATGGACCCCAACGGGTCCATTTGGTTCCATTTGTACACTCTCAGAGTTACATGAACACTAATGATGATGATACTACAGTGTAGATTGGGACCCCCAAGGAATCTAAATGGTTGAGTCCCTGGCATATATTTTCAAATGGGGGTCCCTGGGCTAATATGTGTCAATTTGGTGGTCGTTGACACGAAAAGGGTTGAAAACCACTGGTTTAAAGGCATACTACGTAACTTTGCCCTGAAGTTACATACATTTCCCTCTATAGCAGGAGTTATCAGCCACTACCGTAGTGTGGTGGTGTTTACCTGCAGAAACACACACATCTCTCCCTCTCTGTATTTTCAGGGTTTGTTTTGGTAGACGGGATGTTTTTGGGGCGTCTACCAAAACAAACTGTGGGGAAAAACACAGACAGAGACAGAGACAGAGACAGAGGACAATGTGTTTCTGCAGGTAAACACCACCACACTACTGCAGTGGCTGATAACTGCTGGTGTATAGGGAAAATATAGGTAAAAGTATTCAACGTTTGTTATGTAAGCACAGGGCAAAGTTACGTAGCATGCCTTTAAATACATTGACGGTATATTAACGCTGACTGCAGACAGAGAAGTTGTTTCATCTAAAGTGACACAGTGTGGCTTTAACACATTCAGACCTGGAACGTTCTTATAGCATTTCAATCTGGGAAAGCAAACGTGTCATTTTGTTTGTCAAGGACCCCCAAATGTATATGTAGTTGGCCGCGGACCACCCATCAGAAAATTGTTCCAGGGACCCCCCAGAAGAGAAGATTTATGTAAAAATGAAAATAATTTCCAAACAGGGCAATTTTCTCAAATTTGTTCAAAAATAGCAGATATACAAGCCTGCAGCGCGTCACTTCCTGCCATGCTGAAAGCTTGTGTATCTGATATTTTTTGAATAGCCAACGTATACATTTGTTTTTAAAATAAAAAAGTCAAGTTTTTCAGAAAACTTATAGTAGGATAGGATTTAAAAGGCGTTTTTTAAAATGAGCCTCAGGTCTGAATGGGTTAACCCCGTTACCCCCCCGGAGCCTCTCACCTTGATCCCCACCACGATGCCCTTCCCCTTTATGACCTGGGGGAACAGGACGCCGCTGTCAGACTTCTGGTACAGCGTCTCGTGGAAGAAGATGACTCCGCCCACACTCTCTGCCATGTCCACGGAGAAGAGCAGGTTCCTGAAGAACCGACGGTTCTCCTCCGTGTTCTCCACGTTGATGTTCTGCAGACGCTTAGCCATGGTGCCTGATGGAGAGGTTTATGACATATAGTGACATACATCACCCTCCTCCCGGCTTCCCTCCATGATTACAATAATTAGATTAATTTCATCCCGAGAGGGAAATTCTGTTTTTCCAGCTTCACCCAGCTGAGTGCTGCCCACAGGGGAGCGGGGTTAGAGGTCAAGTATCTTGCTCATGAACACCTCAACACATTCAAACCCGAGACCTTCTGCGGCCCAGGTGTACCCTCTACCCCCCCCCTCTCCCTCTACCCCCTCTACCCATCAGACAGCAGAGACAGGGGACCAGAATTAACCTCGGTCCCAGCCTCACTCATCTGCGAAAAGAAGAGCCTGGTCACGACCTAAAGCAGCGAGTGTCTAGGAAGTCCTGAGTGGACAGGATTTCCGTTTCCCCCGGAAACGATCTTTTTTGACCAATCACAACACTCGTTTCATTCACGGAGAATGTTAACAGATTTGTAAAGCATCAACGTCATTTCCTTGGGCGGTACTTCCGCCAAATTCAACCATTTCCGGTTGTCAACTTCCTAGACAACCAACATCCCAGGTCTTGCCCAGGGTGGACCAGAATGCATTTCTAAAGCAGGTATTCTAATGCTTTGGGCAGAATGTTTGTTGGGTGTTCAACAGACTGTTATATATAGTGAGGTTCAGACTGTTAGATGTTTATAATGGTGCGTTGGGTGTTGAACAGACTGTGAGGTTCAGACTGTTAGATGTTTATAATGGTGCGTTGGGTGTTGAACAGACTGTTATATATTAGAGTCCGACCGATATATCGGTCACCGATATATCGGTACCCGATATGGCCTTATTTGGTTATATCGGATCATATCGTATCGGTGAAATTTCTCACCGATATGACCGATATGAAAAAAAAAAAAAGTTTGCTCAAAAAGCACATTGCTGGTGTAATTATATATTTTGTCCAGCAGAGCGCGCTGGGCTTGTAGATCTGCTACTTTCAGTAGGCCTACCATACTCTACTACTCTACAAAACAGTAAACCAAACAAAAACATCGTCGATGGTCGACCAAAGCAGCTTCAACCAGCGGATACTTTTCCCAGATGCGACGGTAAATTAGTTCAATCTGATGACTGGTTCAGCCCAAAACATGCCAGTATACATAATTGTGGATTGTCTTATAATAATAATGATAGGCTGAGGTGAGGCTATACTCACTTCGATTTTAGCGTCGTCATTTTGGCTTAGTTTGTTATGCCTCAAACAAAACAACACCACCACAGCTGTAGTGTTAATTAATTAATTGTCTCTAAAGCGGGTTTGCGTATTAAGTAAAAGTACAATACTGTAATACAGAAATACTCTGTTACAAGTAAAAGTCCGGAATTAAAAAAAATCTGTAAAGTAAAAGAACAAAAGTTTTGGTATCAAAATGTACTTAAAGCAGAATCCTGCACGGGTCCAATGTTGAGAACCCGCGCTGCCCGTCAATAATCAGATCTGCAGAGTAGACCCACCCGTCACCCTGGCCGTGATCCTTTCAAAATACGAACCAGAACCGCCCCGCGTCCGCCCGTCAAATAATGGACCTGTTGTCCGCCCGTTTACCCATGATTACATGCAGAGTAAAATGTAAATAGCCTACAGACAGTCACTCAATTTAAAAGTGTGTTGAAAAGGATAGATAGCAGCCTTCAACAATAGAGCTATACATTCAGTGTACAAGTGAAGACGGAGGAGCGAGCTTTAGCCACACGCGTGAATGCGCACATACGCAGTAAGCATGTGTCATTGTTTACGTCTCAGATGGTTTTAATTTGAAGGTTTAACAGGATGTTCAATGTGTTTTGTGAGTTAAGCTAACTGACCGGCGTGCTCCATGCCGTTGTACTGTGTTAAGTTACACAAGTGACGTTGTTTTCGCGGAGACAGGGCTCTCTGATTTTCACAATAAAACGTTACCTACCCGCGTTTAGTTCAGAACCGCCCGTCAGTATATTTTACACCCGTTTTCACCCGTCAAACGATTGCAGGACTCTGACTTAAAGTACAAAGTAGAAAGTACTACTCATTATGCAGAATGTCCTGTTCAACAAGATTTCAAATGTATAAAAATCTTTGGAAAATAGCAGATCTACAAGCTTGTAAATCTGCTATTTTCAAATGGCAGAAATGTATATAGGGCTGAAGTGGTTAATGTGTGTTTTGTTTATAATATTCTAGATCTTAATCTACAAAGTAACTAAAGTTTTCAAATAATTGTAGTGGAGTAAAAGTATAATATTTGCCTAGTCTGAGATGTAGTGGAGTAGAAGTAAAAGTGTTGAAAATTGGAAATACTTTCCAATACTTTAATATTACTAAATAATAGTAAAAACAATACCTCAAAATTTTACTTAAAAATGTCCTAAGTACAGTACTTGAGTAAATGTAAAAAAAAACAAACAGAAAAGGCCTATTTTCATTCCAGCTAAAATTCACAATATCGGTTGTTGCATATCGGTTATCGGTGACCGATATAATCCAAACCTCTCTAAAATCGGTTATCGGTATCGGTCACAAAAATCCCTATCGGTCGGACTCTATTATATATAGTGAGGTTCAAACCTGTGGATTCATCTGCAGCCAGGATTCCTTTCCCTGGAGCTACGATCCTCTGAGCGATGTCTGACAGCTCCTTCTTCTGGTCCGGAGACAGTGATGGATACTGGTGAGTCATCCTGAAGGAGAATACAACAACACTGGTCAGTCACCCGAATAATGGACAAATACAAGTAAACCATTGACACGACAGAACAACCAGGAACAGGACTACATTAAATGGTTTAAAGTATCTCAGTATATGCTCACAGATCAAACAGAGGATCCAGGCAGGAGTAAAACGGAGGTGGAGACATGTTGGCAGTTTCCTCATATTAATAAACCCTCAGTTTTACTCCTCATATTAATAAAGGCTTTCCCTCCGCTTTCACTCCAGAGTGCCCAGATCCTCTTGTTTTTTTCACAAGAAAAAGATTAGAAATAACAATGTTAAGTTGTACATTAAAAAGTTTGACAGTCTCTCCAGTACGTTTCAACCTGAGAAAACTAACCAACAGCTATAGTCAATATTTGGCTTGTAAGCTAGGTGAACTTTGACCCGGAACAGATAAGCTGCGCCTTGTTCTTGACCCAATTAGATTAATATGAAGCATCATTTACAACCTCACCTCGTGCATTTTATTAACCACTTAAAGCCCTATAGCCTATAGGTCTATCCATCTATTAGATCTACAACCTCACCTCGTGCTTGGTGCATTTTCTAAACCACTCTTAAGCCTTATTGCCCGATCTACAAGCTCAAGCTCACTACATATTGAGAGCTTGTAGATTTTGAAAACTTGATTGAATACTTTATTTAGAAGGTTGCAGAGTAAAAGCACATGGAAGTACAGCTTACAATACAAGGTCAACTAAAATGGATCGCCCAGTTAACCGGATCGCCCAGTTAACCGCAATGGCTTGTTTCAAATAGGATCCTCACGTACTCAATTCATGGAGGAATTGCCCAAGATATGGACCCAAGGGTTAATGTGGTTAAAGGGCAAGACCACTGGTAGAGGTTTGTGTTGTGTTGTGTAGTTACCTTGCCATGATGCAACTCCAAAAGTGGACAAGAAATCTAAAACAAATGCTCCATTGATTTAGAATATTAAAATATGCTCCTCAATCCTCATTGGCTTACATTGTACGGTAAAACAGCTCCCAAAGTCACTCTTTTAGCACATAAACAAACAAAGCTGATTCAGACAATATAGAACATCACCAAACCCACTGCTGTTTTACCGTACAATGTAAGTCAATGAGGAGCATCATTTGAATTATCAATTTCTAATCAATGGAGCAATTATTTTAGATGTATTGTCCACTTTTGAAGTTGCATCATGGCAAGGTAACTACACAACCCAAACCAAAAGTGGTCTGGCCCTTTAACATGTTGTTTTAATCACATTGTTAAACTGTGAACTAAAGACAGAAAAATCATAAATATCAAACATATGATAATAGGTGTTCCCAATATAAACATGAAGTTAATTCAGTTTTTCAGTCAGACCAGAATCAGGGATCAAACATAAAACCCACTGAACATAAAGACCAGAAAACTAATGACCAGAGATAAAACATAATGACCAGAGATATCAAAAGCAGAGGATGGATCAAACCAACTATAGTGCAAAACACAGAACTGCTCTACTGCGCCGCTTACCAAAGAGAACATTTTAGAGCAGGGGTCAGGGACCCCTAGGGGGTCCTCAGAGTTACTACAGGGGGGGTGCCAAATCTTTCTGCGATAGGATTTTATTTCATTTTTTTTTTACATTAACCACTTGAACCCTAGCATCACTATTCTGAGGAGGGAAAAAAATGCAGATCTACAAGCTGACAACACCTCAACTTGTAGATCGACTATTTTTGGGCAAAGAGGTTTTGTGTAGATGGAAAAAAGAGCAGACCAAGTAGAGTGACCGTCAAGTTTACCAAGTATTGATGGTTTAAATGGTTCAATGTGAAAATACACATTAATATGAATCCAACATATTAATAGAAAAGATAAATATTAATTTACACAACACTGATGACAGCTGTCTGTCAAACAAGTCTATGAAGCTTTCTAGTAAAAGGTTTAATCTGCAACATGATTGCAGGGGGTTCTCAGCTAAAGTATTTAATATAGGATCACAATCATTCATCCATTTATATTGGCTATTAAAAAATAGCAGATGTACAAGCTCACACTTGTATCTTCTATGTTTTTTTCTTTTTTTTTTACATCTTCCGGGGGTCCCTGGCACAAAACATTTTCAGATGCACGTCTGCGGCCGAATGCATATTCATTTAGGGGTCCTTGACTTGAAAACGTTTGAAAACCACTGGTTTACAGTTCAATGGGAACAGGAAGACTGGGCACCTTGATGTAAAACTGGTTATTTGGTCAAAACGTAAAGTATACATGATTAAAACATGAATGAACATTTGACAATTAAGGTCTAATATTTCTACAAATTGCTACAAAACCTGTATATCAGACATACAGGTTTCGTGCAGTGTCTTACTCTTACACAAAGAGTCTTCTTTGTGTCTCCTACCGGAACCCACTGCTTGTCAAATTATTTGCTTAGGAACGCGACAAAAACAAAAGATATCCATGAATTCACGTCTCCATGGGTGAGTAAACCATAGAAAATATGTCATTTTTTGGGTTAACTGTCCCTTTAAGACCGTTTTTCACATTTCTTTTTTTACATTTTGGATGAAATTTTACATGGACGGCCCACTCTGGCCCAGGGCCCACTCTTCCTGTATGCAGTGTTACCTGAAACTGTCGCTAGAACACGGATGTGAACAGTAGGCTGTACAGAACAGCATGTCTGACTGACCTATAACCCTACCTTTAAGCAGTAAGCATAAAGAGTGCAACAATACAAACATAAATCAAGCCTAAAGTAGTAAAAGTTGTCTAGCTAGCACTAGACAACCAGAGAGTCCCTTGTTGTCAAAAGCAACTGATCAATTCTTTGTTGGCAAACTGCCAAAGCATAAATACCTTTACCTGCAGTTAAGAAGGCGGATGTGAAGGTTCAGTACAGTACAACTCTATGAGTACACAGACCGTACATACTGTACAGCTAGTGCAATAGTTACACAATAATCCTCATACCAACACAACTCATGTTGACACCAACATGGTGCTTTATATCCTACTGTTAACTATAGGAAGCAGCAGAACTATAGAAACACGTTGGTTATAAGTTGTGTTCACAATGAGACCAGAGCTGATAAACTGATCTTAAAGACCTACAGTCTGATCCTAGCCATGGTTCACATGTCATGGCGGAACTTCAACCTGGTTTTGGCACTTTCTCCATTTACAACAAGTACATCTACATAAACTTTCATATTTCAAATATAAAGTGCTGACCTCACGGCCATGGATGTTACAATTTGAATAGGGTGAGTCTAAGTAGCCGACTCTTCCGTATTGTTCAATAAAAAGCTTTTTAATCCGATTGGTGGCCATTTTCTCATAGAATCACAATGTATCAGAGTGCAATACACCAACCAAACGATAGGGTCGCGCAAAGAAAATTAGGAGAAAATGGCCGCCGATCGGATTAAAAGGCTTTTTATTGAACAATACGGAAGATACAGGTACTTAGACCCACCCGATTCAAATAGTAACATCCATGGCCGTGAGGTCAGCACTTTATAATTGAAATCTGGTTGTAAATGGAGAAATGGAGAAAGTGCCAAAACCAGGTTGAAGCTCCACGCCATTACAGTCATGTTTCAGGGTTAGGCTGATCCGAACAAACAAGTTGACAAGAATCTAATCCATACACCAGTATTTTCTGCTCCTAAACTAATGACATTATGTTCACAACCACAGCGATGCTATAAACTCCATTTAAACTCCATGCAAAACGCTCTAAATGGAGAGAATACATCTTTAACACGAATATAAGGTAACATTCATACAGAAACAGAACAATGTCTGGAAACAACAGAAGAACTGAGACACGTTGGATTCAATCTGTTCACAACCACCATGCTGCAAACAGCATTCAACTGCATGTAAAGTAAACTCAATGTAACTACATTCAACATATGTAACTAAAGTAACTCGATGCAAAACGCTCCAAATGAAGAAAATAACTTATTAAACACGAAGCTAAAGTTACATTCATACAGAACAGAACACAGTGTTTGGAAACAGCAGAGAGAGATCATTCATGTTCTGATGCAATCAACCCAACAACATGGTGGTCAGGTCCACCACATCAACCATCAGCCACATCACACTGACATTCTACATTCTAGCCTGGATTCACACAGCAAACTATAAGCTATAAAACACTTTAAAGTTTCTAAAAACTCATCCACGTCGCTTATATGTTCAGCTTCAGAACCACAGATACAAACTATAAACCAACCGATACAATGTGTCACATGAACAGCTTTATGAATGAACCCATAAGAACCTCTGTACAGAGAGAGAGGTTCGTAACGGAGCTTTAATTATGAATGGACTTTAAACACGTTGCACACAAACTCTAAAAAACTCTATAAAGACAAACAGCTCTTTTTGTTACAAAAATGTTTACAGGGTTCTGCAAGGATCGATCCTGGCAGAACCCTGTAAACCTTTTTGTAACAATAAAAAGGGTCTAAAAGACACATAAAGCACATTGTGTTTGTTTAATAATCTTACTTGTCAGTATTAATGTATGGTCGAGCTGCAGTAGATTAAAGTGGAGCCGCTCTCTCTCTCTCTCTCTCTCTGTCAGAAGGATTGAAGAAGGAAGATCAACTCTTACTGCTCATATTTATTGACTTTAAAGAGTAGAGGAGGGCTTCGTCCTCATCACTTGTGTGTGTGTGCGGGCGTTATGGTGGTATGTGTGTATGTGTGTGTGTGTGTGTGTGTGTGTGTTTGTGGGGGGGGGGGGGGGGGGGGGGGCGTGCGCGATGAGCAGGGGCGTGCGCAGGGCGTGCGGCGGCACCGCTGCTGTGATTGGAGCAGACACGCAGGAGGGGGCGTGGTCGAGTGGTAGAAGAGGAAGTACTCTCTGTGTTCTTTCTTTTTACTTGAGTAAAAGTTAGCATCAATAATAAAGATACTCTGTTTGTCAAAAGTAAAAGGGCTGAATTCAAAATCTGACATGAGTAAAAGTAATCGAGATGTAATGGAGTAGAAGTATCAAAAAATGTAAATGAGTATAAATGTAGCTACTTAGTTACTCTCTACTTGTGGGCGTGTTTGTGCATCAATGGTGTTCTGTGGACTTTGTTCATGTTCACTTTATGAAGGAACAGCATGTGTCTGACACTCATTCTGTGGCATGAGATAAATGCATGATCACCTATGACCAGCTGCATGATCTATCTATACAATACTAATCTATCATCCATACAATAATAATCTATCATCTATACAATACTAATCTATCATCCATACAATAATAATCTATCATCAACCCAATGCATGATCAATACAAATGGTAAATGATGCATTTATATAGTGCTTTTATCCAAAGCACTTTACATAGATTGTGCATTATATTCACACATTCACACACACTTCATACACCGATGGAGGAGGAAACCATGCAAGGCACCAACCTGCTCATCAGGAGCAATTAGGGGTTCAATGTCTTGCTCAAGGACACTTCTACACTAACTCCGGGTGATCCCGGGATCAAACTGGCCGCTCCACCGGCCACTCTACCCCTGGCCTGAGCCACTGCCGCCCTAATAATAATATATCATCATAATAATAAAGTGTCATCATGCCTGAAGCTCATGAGTGAACTGAGGACATGTCTGTGCGGTAAAAGGCAACAATGTTGCCATTCAGGTTTAGTTTGTTTCCTTAAAGAATAACTGTCTGTCTGTCTGTCTGTCTGTCTGTCTGTCTGTCTGTCTGTCTAACACAGTGTGCTTGCTTATGGTTGTCCATTGAACATAATGATGAAGTCACTCATGTCCTTAACAGTGGGTTTGTAGGTGACTAAAGAGTCTATCCTGGAACCTCATGTTCTACTCATACAGTCTATGGTTCTACTGCAGGTAGAGGCAGGTGAGTTCCTTTGTGGCATTGCTGCCGCCACGAACACACACGCACGCACGCACGCACGAACGCACGCACACACAGAGACACACACGCACACACAAAGAATGTAGGCCGGGCAATTACAGTATTTCCTGCTATGACCAGTGATGCGGAAGTCAGCAAGACATATCTGTCTGTCTGTTTGTCTCTATAACGCACACACACACACACACACACACACACACACACACACACACACACACACACACACACACACACACACACACACACAGAATGAGAATGCAGGCTAAGCAATTAATATTTCCTGCGATGCGTTAGTCAGCAAGATATGTCTGTCTGTCTGTCTGTCTCTCTATCTGTCTGTCTGATATACAGTATAACCCTGATAATGTGTGTCTGCATTTTACAACACCTGCATCATTCATCTGTTCCTCTGTATCATAACTGCTATAAAGATTAAAGAATGAGAATCATTTAATGTGAATCATTCCTCACACCACACACACTTGGGGAGAAGTTTTAAAGTATTTAGAGATGTTTTAATGCCAGTGGCACATGTATGTAGTTTATGTTTTTACATTACATTACATTACAGTCATTTAGCAGACACTTTTATCCAAAGAGACTTACAATAAGTGCATTCATCATAGGTAGGGAACGAAACTCTGAAGTGCATTTTCTTCTAAAACAAGCAACTAAGAGTATACTGTACCTAGCGCTAAGGTAAAAGTGCAATACCGGTATATCAGCTACCTACTTTCTTAAACAGATGAGACACATAGGACAATCAAATGAGCAAGAGATAAAACAAATAAGTGTATCAAATAAACAAGATCCAATAAAACAAGAGCTCATACAACTAATTGACAACAAGTAGGCCAGGCAAAGAGGAAGGGTAGTGTTTCCTGAAGAGGTGTTTTCAGCCTGCGGTGAAAGATGGGCAGTGACTCTGCTGTCCTGACATCAGTGGGGAGTTGTTTACATGTATGTAGTTTATGTTTGTACATGTATGTAGTTTATGTTTGTACATGTATGTAGTTTATGTTTGTACATGTATGTAGTTTATGTTTGTACATGTATGTAGTTTATGTTTGTACATGTATGTAGTTTATGTTTGATGGAACTCCATTGATCGGGTCACAAGGATCAGCCATGTGTGTGTGAGCCACTGTAGGACTGCTAATGCGTCACTCTGCTGTCCCAATGCCTCATTATTTGCAAACAGATCCTGTGTTGATCCAGTGATCCAGTGATCCAGTGATTCTCAACATGTTTCATTTCAAGGACCCCCAGCGTCGCTGTCGGGCAGAAACCAGATATCTCATGTATTGTTTTAATAAATCAGTGTTATTGAACACCCTTTACGTCTGTGTGAGGGTTTTACACTTATTGAACCAATGAAAAGTATTAATATATTAGTAAAGTATTAATATATTAGTAAAGTATTAATATATTTACATTTCTGCCTAATCAAATATTCAATCAATCAATCAATCAAAAAGCTCTTCTGACTAAACCTCCTAACTCCATTGGATCCTCAAACTGTCCTTTAACCCATTAAGACCAGGAACGCATCTGTCTCATTTTCTATTTTAGTTATAACCATTATTTTATGCTTTGGCTATTCAAAAATAGCGGATCTACAAGCTCAGAGTTAGTGTAGATTAGTTAGATTAGATAGCATAGATCTGGTTATTTTGAATAGCCAAAGTATAAATGGATAAAGTGGTTCAAATGATTGTGATGCTGTATTAACTGCTTTTCCTGAGGACCCCCTGGAACCCCCAATAAGGACCCCTGGGGGTCCCCGGACCACACTTTGAGAACCACTGATTTATAGGGATGTGTGTGTAGCTGCTCTGCACCGTGACCTTTGACCCCTGGCAGACAGTGGTATCTCAACACACACACACACACACACACACACACACACACACACACACACACACACACACACACACACACACACACACACACACACACACACACAGTTACAGAGTAACTTTTACACAAGATGGACCCTGGAACCCATGAGCAATGTTTCCTCCTCCTGAAATACCTCGTCTCAAAGTCTAAATGTCTGTCAGTTATAAGGACAAAGAAACACAATAAAGACTGAGTAAGACACACACACACACACACACACACACACACACACACACACACACACACACACACACACACAGTGTGTGTGTGTACAATTTTGAGGTATTTTTTACTTTACTAAACATCGAGATACGACATATTGAGAGCTTGTGGATCTGCTATTTTCAAAAGATTTTCAGACATTTTATACATTTGAAAACATTCTGCATACTTTTGGTACTTGAATTCCAGACTTTTACTTGCAACTTCTTACGTCTTTTATTTATTTAAATGATTAGATTATTTAATTTTATTTATGACAAACTTTTGAAAAATGTTGGAACTGTTTTTAATT
The DNA here is from genome assembly GCF_963454915.1 of Gymnoscopelus microlampas. Lineage (NCBI taxonomy): Eukaryota > Metazoa > Chordata > Actinopteri > Myctophiformes > Myctophidae > Gymnoscopelus > Gymnoscopelus microlampas. Next base: position 49,321,325 of record NC_139955.1, read on the forward strand.
GATGAAAAATGTTGTTTTTATTAAATCTTTTGTAAATGTATGTATATTTTTTAATGTAGGAGAAAAAATGGGATATTTTACTCGCGACCCATAAAAATGTCTGCAAACCAAACATGGGTCCCGACCCACTGTTTGGGAAACAGTGCTCTTCAGTCAACAGACTTTTACGTGTCTGTTGTAGTTATTTTATATGCCTGTTACACCACCTAGTGGTAGAATAGCTTCATAACAGCCTATAAAGGTTGTTGTAATAAACACACACATTCTTCTTAAACATAATATTGTTTTGGATGGATCTGGTGATATCAATGCTTTTACTGTGAATGTTCTGTGAATTCTCCATCAAACTGGAATTCAAAATACTCATAAGCATTCTCATGCAAATAAAATAGAAACTATTTTATTACGGTCATGTTTTTGTGCGTTTTACCACTTTCCAGCAATTTGTGACATGTTTTGTCAGCAGCATTGTTTTGTATAGGTTTACGAAAATAACTTTGAAATGATGTCTGATTCTATCAGTAAGAATGATCAAATAGAGGCTCTATTAGATAATTCTTACTGATAGAATCAGAGAGCAGTGGTAACCTGTGGGTTAGGACTCGGGACCCCAGAGGGGTCCCCACATGACTTTGGGGGAGTCCCCAGATTACAGTGAAGTGTCAATAGACTCTATGCACAGCAGCCACATTGTAAAGAAATTGGGCCTCTTCCTTACTTCCTTCACAGGTGTTACCAATGATACTAATGAAGGCTCTGTTCCAATGTGTTCCATTCTGGTCAAACAGAGTCTGTGCTGACATTGTGCATGTTGGCTCACTGGAAACACTTGAGGGGGTTCCGAATGGCCATTTGTAACTGAGTGTACAAATGGAACCAAATTAATTAAAAGGTTTGAGAACCACTGTGCTACACGAAATGGAACTGAGCCTTATTAGTATAATTGGTAACACCTGTGAAGGAAGTAAGGAAGAGGCCCAATTTTCGTCCAATATGGTTGCTGTGCATAGAGCCTATTTAAGGACTTTTTAATTTAATACCCCCAACAATTCTCAAAGTGCTACACAGTCAAAACCAAAAGCCTAACAGCTCCCCTGATCAAGGGAGAATTCCCCTTTAGGCAAGCGGATAAGATGTTGGCTTTTCATGCCAACATCTGGGTTCGAAACCTGGGCGTTACACCTGCACATTGACTTTTATTGTTAAAAAAAGGAGTCCTGCACATTGTCTTCACTTACAAAACTATTTATTACAGTACAGTGTTTTGGTAAAATTATCTTCAAGTATCTGAATAAAGTGTCTTGGGAACACAGCATCCTGTTGAAGTGTCCATGAGCAAGGCATTGCACCCAGAGCTGTCCATTAACTTTTAGAGATGACTGTGTCATAAAAAGATAACAGTTTAAATATAATGATCCAACGTCAATGAGTCCAACTTTTAAGTCAATCTTTCAACCCAAGATGTTCAGAGAGGAATGGGTCGATCTTACAGAGAATCTTTATCATGATTGAACTTGCAGCAGATCCTTTGTTCCTCACTGCATCGATGACAAAACGTGCCGTATTACTTTTCACCTGCATTGCATTGGCCTCTTCCAGCTCAGAATAGTTTAACACCTTCTTCTCGTAAAGTTCATCAAGGAGACATTTGAGACTGGGATCAGAAATCATGTTGATGAAGCTGCTCCGCACAGAAAACAGTCTCTCTTCTGGACGACTCTGTAAGTGATGAAAACATAAAACAGAACGTGCTCTGTAAGAATCTGATTTTAAACAGTTTCTGACCCCTCAACTTGATGCCTCCAGTGTGGCTACAGCCTTTATAAACAATTGTATTTATTTAACTTTCATTGAACCAGGACAGTATAAACCCACATTGAGACAAAGTCTCTTTTATGAGAGTGAACTGGCCAAGAGGCATAAATATGACACAGCTTTGTCAGAATGACAAAATACAGGCTACACATCAAAGCAGGAGCGGTTACTGGTAGTAAGTAACAATTTGTTAATAGTGTTCAATCAAACAAACAGTACAATTACAGTCATGTTAAAAGGATAACACAAAAAGCCCTGAGGGATTGTTTCCATTGTGGTCCTATGTATTCAATTCATCAAGAGGAATAGGAATCAGTCTGTCTGTCTGTCTGTCTCTCTCTGTCAGACAGACCCATGTATTTCTGTCTGTCTGTCTGTCTGTCTGTCTGTCTGTCCCATCATGTATTTCCAGGATAACAGAGATAAATAACACTCACAGAAAGGTTATTTTGAGAGAGAAATGCCCCACAATATGAATACATTTTGATAAGTTTTATTTTGATGGTTCACTTCAGTGATGTTGCGGACCACATCACTGGCGTGCCGATAACCACGCTAAAGTAAACCCTCTCGTGTAATATTGCTTAACACAATAATCCTGTGGTCTCCATTTTGTTAAGAATGAAGGAACCGTTTATGGTTGAACTGTTAGAGCTTCTGTGTTTTAAATCTCTCAAGAGGATCAGATCATTGTCAAAAGAAGAGGTCCATTAAAATACAATGTTTCTTTTCTATCCACATAATGGATAGTACAGCCCTAGTTTAAGACCATCCAGGTACACATACCTGTTCCTGACCCATAGAGGACATGCTGGGAGAGGACCCTGAAGAATCAGAATCAGAAGACAAGGAGACGAGACTGATCTGACCCATAGAGGACATGCTGGGAGAGGACTCTGAAGACAAGGAGGTGACCCTCATCTGGCTGCTGGTCAACATGGAGACGTTGTTGAGGTCATTCTGCTGGGCGAGCCGGGCAGACTGATGACTGAGGAGAGAGACAATAAAAGATGAGGAGATGAGGACAGTTCAGAACTTATGATGAAAACACAAACGTGAAAGAACAGCAGATGTTCTTTGGGTACTTTCTTTAGGTTCTACAGCGTAGCACAACTGAATTAAGCTTTAGTTCTGTGAGCATCCACATCAATGAACAATACCGTTCTATAAACACTCAGTCTATCGTTGTCATTATTATATAGTTGTGGTGTGGACTCTTATTTTTAAAACAAACATATTTGCTGTTATAGTCATAGTAGTTGTGCTTGGTGTAAACAGCCCTTTATCTAGGAAACGTAGCAGTGTGCAACATTCTCACTGTGATGATGGCCATGGCGGGTAGGGGAACTGCCGGGGGTTGGCCTGGTGGATCAAGCGGTTGGTCATGTCTCTGGCTGAGACGGCCATGTTGGACGGTGGGTTGAGGCCCTGAGCCTGCATGATATGCTGCAACCCCTGGTGCTGCTGCTGCTGCTGCTGCCGCTGCTGATGCTGCAGCTCCCGCTGCTGATGCTGCAGCTCCCGCTGCTGCCGCAGCTTCCGCTGCTGCCGCAGCTTCCGCTGCAGCTTCTGCTGCTGCTCCCGCTGCTCCTGCAGCTCCCGCTGCTCCCGCTGCTCCCGCTGCTCCCGCTGCTGCCGCAGCTTCCGCTGCTGCCGCAGCGGAAGCTGCTGCTCCCGCTGCTCCCGCTGCTCCTGCTGCTCCTGCTGCTGCTGCAGCTTCCGCTGCAGCTTCTGCTGCTGCTCCCGCTGCTCCTGCTGCTCCTGCTGCTCCTGCTGCTGCTGCAGCCACAGCCACTGGTGCCGAGAAGGAGTTGAAGAGGAAAGACCAGACAGAGAAAACTGTTTATCAATTTGATTATGTAACCCAGTGGTGCACAAGCTGTGGGTCAGGGCCCCAAAACGTGGGTAGTGTGAGATGTGTCTGTGTACAACAACACATCATGTGAGCAGAGAAATTAAAACATACTTTTAGTTAACCACTTCAGCCCTATACATTGTTGACCGGATTCTCAAGGGCTCTACACTAGGGGCCAGTAGTAGGGCCCTACCCTTACCGTGGTGTCAGTTTCTTCCTCTGTGGGATGTTTCTGTCTCTCTGGTCTCTTTCTTCTTCTCTGTGACGTTTCTTCACCTCCAGCTTCCTGTCCTCTCTGTGGGCACAGAGGAAGACAATGATGAAGATTAGTCAGGATAGTCATGTGATTAGTTAGGTCAGGTGAAGGAGTTTAAGTATCTCAGGGTTTTGTTCACGAGTGAGGGGAGGACGGAGCAGGAGATCAGCCTTCTTTCCTACTCTCACCTATGGTGAGTCATGACCCAAATAATAAGATTGCAGATATACAAGCGTCCAAAATGACAGGTGGCCGGCCTCTCTCTTAGAGATACGGTGAAAAGTTCTAGCCTGGCATGGCCAGACTAATACATATTTTTAGCTGTGGCAGATTTGTCTGTTTTTTTCCAGGCAAGTGCAATCATCAGTGAGTACAACCACTGCTTCTTCACTTAGAAAGGAGGCATCTAGTACGGATGCCACTTTGAATAAGTGGTTGAAGATGGATGGATGGATAGTTAAGTATTATCTTTTTATGATATGTGACCGGTATGACCTTGACATTGAGAAGAGGCAGTGTGAAGGCAGGTATCCTTGTTCTTTTCAAAGTATATTAGTTGTGATGTGAATGTTATTAGCATAGTGTGATGGCTGCTCATCAAGGACACAGTGATGTTGTGATGTGAATGTTATTAGTACTAGACCATACCCGTTGGGGAATATGAGCACCTAAAGTGTGCAGTTTGGCTTATGCGCTGAGAACAGAGAGTTTATCAGGGATCGAAAGTGAGTTTGTACTGTGTAGTCCATTGGTTCTGAAAGTGGGGTACGGGGACCCCCAGGGGTACTTGAGGCAGTTCCAGGGGGTCCCCAGCTAAATGATGGATAGGAACCAAATGCACCCTTATGGTTCTGTAACTCTGAGAGTGTACAAATGGAACCAAATGGACCCTAACGTGTCCATTTGGTTCCATTTGCACACTCTCAGAGTTAAATTAACATTGATTGTATAATATAAATTCGGGCCCCAGGTATAAATGCCATTAAATGGGGGTCCGTAGCCTAATACATGTCAAACTGGGGGTACTTGACATTAAAATGGTTGAGAATCACTGCTAGAAAGCCTTATAAACCTTCTCTTATTGGGGTCCCTGGCTTATCTTTTCAAATGGGGGTCCGCGGGCTAATAAGTGTCAATTTGGGGGTCCTTGACATGCAAAAGTTTGAGAACCACTGGTGTAGTCAGTCGTGTGTACACACAAACGGATGCACATCCCGTCGTGGAGGCACAGAACACACCCGCGCATATAACAGGCGGAGCCGTCGGCCGTCGCGAGCGCACACAAAAACAAACACACACACACACACACACACACACACCACGGTACATCCATGCGGCCCGTGGCCTGCCAACATGTGAGAGGCAGGACAAATTAAACAATAATAATAATAATAATAACAATAATAACTCTGAGTGCAAATCTCTTCCAGGCTGGGTTGCTTACCCAGTGGAGCAACTTGCCTCGGGCGGTGCTGGCTGCAGCCTGGAATAATGACATGTTAAACACTAAGGACATTCAGTGTGTTTAATGTTAAACAGTAAGGACATTCAGTGTGTTTAATGTTAAACAGTAAGACATGTACCTCAATGTGTTTAATGTTAAACACTAAGACATGTACCTCTGTGTGTTTAATGTTAAACAGTAAGACATGTACCTCAGTGTGTTTAATGTTAAACACTAAGACATGTACCTCAGTGTGTTTAATGTTAAACACTAAGACATGTACCTCTGTGTGTTTAATGTTAAACAGTAAGACATGTACCTCACTGTGTTTAATGTTAAACACTAAGACATGTACCTCACTGTGTTTAATGTTAAACACTAAGACATGTACCTCACTGTGTTTAATGTTAAACACTAAGACATACCTCTGTGTGTTTAAAGTTAAACAGTAAGACATGTACCTCTGTGTGTTTAATGTTAAACAGTAAGACATGTACCTCAGTGTGTTTAATGTTAAACAGTAAGACATGTACCTCTGTGTGTTTAAAGTTAAACAGTAAGACATGTACCTCTGTGTGTTCCAGCTTTGGTCTTCTGCAAACATGTAGACACTTTCAAACAGACCAGGAAACATCTTCAACAGGTCAATAGCAGCAGCATCCTCAGCACTGTGAACAGAAGACATTTCTTTTAGTAATCACAGCTTTCACAGGCCATATGGTCCATCTTCTCCTTTTCAATGTAGTAAAACAGTGGTTCTCAAAGTGTTTCATATCAAGGACCCCAAATGGAAAGTGTGGCATTTCCATCACATAAAGATAACAGTTTATATATTATATGTACTTGATGATGGCTAACATTGACCATGTATGGCTTGTTTGGTTGTTTTCTTTGATATACTGTATGTGTATTAACTGTGATGCTGAATACATGAAATGTATGTAAGGCTAACAGGGGTGGCTAAACTTTATGTTATCTTTAAATCCCATTCAACTTACTAGTGCACATGATGATTGCTTATGAAGCGCAGCAATCCAAATCCGTTGTCAGGGTAGCTCTTCTTGCCCTCCATCTTCTGAACCACATCAGGTGGAAACTGGAAAACCAAACAACTTAAAGATCAAACATACTCGCCGGCTAGTGGACATAAAAACAGACGTGAATCCAAGTGATGTTTTAGTCACCTTGTCTTTCCATGCGTTGAATAGTCCCTTCTCAGCATACCGCTCTAATTGCCTGATCCTTTTCTGGTCACCAGTCAAGTACTCTACTCTCCTGGAAGAAACCAAACAAAATAATGCAGTAAAAACAAATGTATTTAAAACATATGTAGGTAGAAAACTACATTGTGGATCAAACAGGATGAGCTGGGGTTGTAAGCCAAGTAGAAAATAAGTGGCTGTATTTAAAACCAAAAAACAACAACAACACTGTATTTCTTGTACCTTTTGTCTGACCAGAAGAAGGCATGATCCAAACATTCCTCCACTTTAGGTCTTTTCGTTGGGTCTCCATTGATCATCCTCTCGATGAGATCCTTGGCCACCACATCCTGAACATGGTCCAGGGTGTACTTTCCATCCAAAATGTTGACTTCACATCTAGGGTTTTTGCCAAATGGATGTTGTCCTCCAGACAGGATGTAATAGATCAACATCCCAGTCACCTTTAGAATGAATGTAAACATTTAGTGACAGTACTGCATGTGTTACTCATTGATTACATTGTTGTGATGCAGAATAAGAACAAACCTGGATGTCAGTGCTGCGTTTATACGGTACACGTTCATCATCATCCAAGGCCTCCTTTGCCTTCCAGCATCTTGTTCCTGCACTGCTTGTGAGAAACGTTGTTTCTCCTCTGAGCAACCGTCTGCTTATTCCAAAATCAGCCAGTCTTGCCCTACCTGTAATATCTGCAGGGCAAACAGGGTAGCCTAGGTATTATCATAAAATAACAAAATAAATTCAGTGAATGGTGCTTAAATCTCAGACTTTATCTGCTCGTTTCATGTGGCTTCTGTAGCTTACCAATTAAGACATTCTGGGGCTTGATGTGCCGGTGGAGAATTGGAGGATTCTGAGAATGAAGTATCTTTAAACTATTAAGAACCTGCTTTGCAAGACGCTTCTTCAGTTCAAAATCTGTAGTTGTGATGTGTTCTTCCAGTGTGTATTCACATAACTGAAGAACAAGGTATCCAAAGTTCTCATCCTCTACAAAGCCCAGATATCGTACAATCGAAGGATCATCAAGCTCTGGAAGACTCAAAAAGTTTTCCTCGTTCTGCAGCACCTTATAGTTGGATTTAGACATTCTCTTCACTGCCACTTCAGTGCCATCATCTCTTAACCCCAAGAACACCTCAGTTCCATCACTTCCCTTTGCTAAGTGGATATCATTCACAAACTCAAAACTTCCAACTTTGACAACTTTGTCAGCGTACACAAGCTTCTCTAACTGTTGTCTCCACCTTTCACTGACTGGACGCCATTTCCGTCGTGAGGGTGGTGATGGATCCATGTCTTTACTTCAGAACAGCTATGGAGACACACATACATTAAGTTCAATAGATAGAATTATAGAAAATAACATACAACAGTCAAAGGTATAGACAGGGTTCCCACACATTTTTACCAATGAATTTCCAAAATATTTAACCTGATTTCCAGGTCTATATAATAATAATAATTCAGCGCAATATTGAGCCTCTTACTCTAGTGTGCAATGCCCAAAGACAGGTAGTGTAGCAAAAATAACGCATACAATATAGAATGGTATACTAATTAAGAAGACAGGTGGGTTCCACCGAGAATCAACCAGGTACGTTTTGGCAGCAGGTCCAGTGCATCACAGGAGCAGGACATATACTGTAATAATATAATAATATAGGTCTGGTGCATCACAGGAGCAGGACATATACTGTAATAATATAATAATATAGGTCTGGTGCATCACAGGAGCAGGACAGTGGCCAACAGAGGTAAGAAGAAAGCACTGGAGCAAGTCATCTTCATCAGAACCTGATGAAGATGTAATTCATATCGAAACGTTGTCCCTTTTGTGCTCTGCACCTTAATAAGAAAGGCAGTTAAATACATCAGAGTTGCTCCAGTGCCTACTTCTTACCTCTTTAGAATGGTAGGCCTGTATACCTTTGTGTCTAAACATGCAGTAGACTGAGAGTATTCCATTCCAAATTTCATGCCACTAAACCACCTATCCTAGGGCATAGCGAACTAGACTAGAATACAAGACTCAAATGGCATCCGACCAGGTTATTATAATTTTTTACTCGAACAACGTAAACAGACATTCACTCACACACGGAAACAGTACTGACCGAAACCCCCTCAAATTTTAGGGGGTTTCGCAAGTGTGTCTCTTTTGTTTGTATTGTCCTTTTGTGTTAATGGTACAACAAGATACCAGGGTTGTTTGTGGCTCTTTCGGAGCGGGAACTTTGGGTGGGAGGGGTAAAATCCAAAATTTCTTGAATAATTTTGTTTTATTGACCTGTATGTAAAAATAGAAAATACCAATAAAGAAACCTTGAACAAAGAAAATTGAGGGGGTTTCGGTAGTACTGTTCCTGATTCAGTGAGAGGGAGTTCATTCACTGATGACGAACGCAGGAAACATTACTGGACGGACTGGTGAACAAATCTTTTTAGTGAACTGTACAGAATGATTCTGTACGCTGTAAAGAACGATAATTACCATCATTATTTGTTGTGTCACCTGATTGATTCGTACTCGAGTGAGTGCCTCCACGTGACAAAAAGAAAGCAGATCTACGAGCTTACAACGCACCCCGCTGTAGCACGTTGTGAGCTGCTCTTTTTTATGGCCATGCTTGAACCTACTGGCATTGTCACATGTTAAGAGCTTGTAGATTTGCTATTTTCAAAAGGTTTTGACAAATGTTGTTCTCTTATGGATGTACCTGGCACCAAATATGATTAGATTAGAGTCCATGGCCAAATAATACATATCAAATATGGAGTCCTTGACATGAATCAGTGCATTAAACCACTGTTTAAATGAACAAACTCACCCTGTTTCCTTCAGGGGTGCATTTCTCCTTTCCGACATGTCGCCTTTCCGACGTTGACGAACCCTATACCTAACCCTAACCCTAACCCTAACCGCACGCGGAAGCCACTAGTCGGAGTGGTGAGATGTCGGAATGGAGAGTGAACACCTTCCTTCAGCAGCCAGTAGATCAACTTCAAACTGAGAAAACAGAGAAAACAGCCAGGAAGTGAAACTCATAGAACTAAGTGGTTAAAACAGACTTTATTAACAGTGGATGAAACACGAGCTCTGCTTTAATCTTCATGAAGTTATTCTTCCTTGTTTGAACTTCCTTCCTTTTCTTTCTTCTTTTGCTTTCTACACTGAGAAGCGATGCTGCCCTCCACAGGGAAGGGGTTTAGTGTTTTATCTTATAGCTACATTAGAACCTGTTGAAGTGTCCATGAGCAAGGCATTGCACCTGTCGCTGTCTTTGTCCATTTACTTTGAAGTTGCTCTGTGTGTCATAAGAAAAACTGTTTACATATAATGATCCAACTTGCTAATAATGAGCCACCTCACAACAAGGTAGCGCCATCTTGTGAGGTCGGGCTCGGGACTCGAACCCACGACGCGCTGTCAGGCTACATTGAGCCTAGGTGCCCGGACCACTGCGCCAGCCCTCCGGGCCAGCCAGTACTTTTTAATGGTGTCACTATTTTTGCTAAAGTTCCTTGTTTTTTTACTTTATCTTTCATTTGACTTTTAATTTTACATTTAGATTGTTTAGGTTGTTTAAGGGATATTGTTCTATTGGCTGGAAATGTTCTGTTTCTTCAAATGAATGTTCCAGCTGGGGGAGAAGGGTCTGGTGGAGGGTGGTGGCGAGGCCAGGCCTGTACTGGTACTGTACTGGTGCTGTACTGGTGGTACTGTACTGGTCCTGTACTGGTACCATAGCTGGACGGGAAAGGGAACTGCAGGGGGTTGGCCTGGTGGATGCAGGGGTTGATCATACCTCCGGTCGTGGCGGCCATGTTGGGCGGCAGGTTGAGGCCCTGACCCTGTGAGGCCTTTCTCCTCTGATGCTGCAGATCCCTGTCCCTCTGCTCCTCTGCTCCCTCTGCTCCTCTGCTCCCTCTGCTGTCTGCTCCCTCTGCTCCTCTACTCCCTCTGCTCCTCTGCTCCCTCTGCTCCTCTGCTCCCTCTACTGTCTACTCCCTCTGCTGCTGAGGATCTGTGCAAATCCATCAGGTGGTTGGTCTCCATGTATTCATAAAGAACTAGAGGTGTCAATATAGTGTCCTACTAACCCATGAAGAGGACGAGTCAAAGTTATGGAAAAACAAGGTCAAGTTTTGTTCTATGAAAAAGGTCGTGCACCCACATCCGTGGCCCAGGGGGGGGCTAGACAAACAAAGTATCATGAAAAAAAAAGAATAGAGTCTGCACACTGGTAAAGTTGCAAAATGCTCCACTTGGTAATTCATTGCTCTTCAACTCCATTCTTTTTTTTCATGTTTTGTTCTACCCCTGATAGAAGAGTAGGACCAGTGTTACATGAGACAATATTCATCAGAAAAGTTCACGTTGTGCTATCTCCGCCTATAATAAGGCCTTATATAAAAGGCTGGTGATTCACAACAGAACTAAATATTGGCATCCTGGTTGCTTTGGGATGAAGGAACACTATCTTTAGACCATCTGTAAAAGTATGATGTAAAAACAACCAGTAGGTAGAAAATGAGAAAGGTTTGACTTGGAGCCCACTCTTTGAGGGTAGGTGTTTCTTTATGCTGTGGTGAGTCACTTCACTTCATGGATGAATGTCATGCAGTAAAAGTAAAACTTGTGACCATCTATTTCATGGACATCTTAAAGATATGAAAAAAACAATGTCACATGTTGTTCTACCCCTGATAGAAGAGTAGGACCAAAACTACAAGTGAATAAATATTGCTCAGAAAAGTCAACTTTTTGCTATCTCTGCCTACAAGGCCTTAAACAAAAGGCTGCTGATTCACAACGGAACCAAATATTGGCATTCTGATTGTTTTGGGATGTAGGGACACTACCTGTAGATCTATAGATGTAGGGACACTACCTTTAGACCTATAGATGTAGGGACAATGGGCCTCATGCAGCAACCGTTCTTAAGAGGAAATTTCTTCAATTCTACAGTTGTATACTATAAATAAAACATCACATGGATGGACCTGGGACGTATCATCAGTGTTGTAGCCTCGGGTCATCGGGTGTTTCGGGTCTTGCAACATACAACATACACCAGGTGACCCAGCCGGGGTTGATCAAGTCCCGACTTACGTCCCAGGTACCTACCCACGGTCAGTCCTATAGGGAAAGACAGGCCACTCAGTCCGCTTCTCCGGAAGTACTCTGCCGGGACTCGGGGGAGGCTCTGGCACATGGAGGGACTAGGCTCTGTGGATTGCCTCCTGGCCGGGCTCCTCCTTCGTCTCACCAGGTCCAGGACCTGAGCGATGTACCAGATCCTCTGCACCATCCCGATCCAAACATTTCCTTCAGGCGTGATGGTTCCTTGGGCCGATACCACTAGATTGGGCCGTCTAATGGTTTTAGCTCCACTTGCGGTTAGCTTGAATGGCCCTCCTAAAGGCCTCACCGTGGGTTTTGTTGGGCTTCTTCCTCACGGAAGACACAGGCTGGGGCGCCAACCAAACAACCCATACTGCTGTATACTGTAATATAGGCTATAAATTACAATAATATTTTTCTCAAATCTTTAGAGCAGTGGTCCTCAAAGTGTGGTCTGGGGACCCCCAGGGGTCCTTGAGGGAGTTCCAGGGGATCCACTGCAAACGAGGAACAGTTTAACCACTTTAACCCTATCTTATACTTTGTTTGAAAATAGCCGATCTACAAGCTCACAACGCATCCCATTACTGGCCATTTTGAGCTTGTAGCTATTTTCGAAACATTTTGATAAATCTTGAAAAAAATCCCTGGCAGAAAATATTTTCAGATGGGGGTCTGCAGTCAAATGCATGTCAATTTGGGGGTCCTTCACATGAAAATGTTTGAGAAAAACTGCTTTAGAGTTTAACGGGACTGAAATGACAATGTAACCCAAACAGACCCGGTAGAGTTGAAGCCCAAGCCCCATACCCACACACACAGCCCATATTCAGAGGTCACTTCACTTCCATAAAGAAGTTTCATGACTTTTGCAGTAAAAGTAACACTTGTGACGATCTATTTCATGAAGAGGAGGAAAAAACAATCACATTTTGTTCTACCCCGGGTAGGGGTGTCTCAGAAACTAAGGCTCTTTTTGAGGGTTTGTTCCTGCACTATAGAAGAGGTTATTATTATTATTTATTATAGGAAAGTGAGCCCAGATAGGAGGAAACGGGGGAAAAGAAGATCATTTGGGAAGCACTTTATTTTATGGTACCAAATAAGACACAAACTCTTTAACAGTGATCAACATAATCTTGTTAAACAGCTTTAACTGAAGAACTGCACAAAATAGAGATTAAAAACGTACCGAAAATAAAGTGCAACCAGGACATGTGTGTGCAGCGCCGGCCGGGAGCCTAAATGAAAAGTATGGAATATTATATTATATTAATACCTTTTAATTAGTTTCTTTGTGCGTTTTCAGTTCATCTGTTTCTAAAAGAAAGGATGGGAGCAGGTTGTGGGTCATTAAATGCATTTTACTTACAAATACAATAATGGGCACTTTGTCAAAACTCAACACATACAAACCAGCAACCAGGTGACAAACTAAACAGTTATGAATATTTGATTTGATTAGATTGGCATCCATGAGTGAAAAAGACAAAAAAAAAAAAACGTTTAAAATCGTCCTTTGAAGAGTTTCTGCTAGTTTGTCCAAGTGAACCGATGTACGGATACCATAGCAACTATGTTTGTTTACACCCACCATGTATAGAAGCTTATATAGCAACCATGTTTACACTGATGTACGGATGCCATAGCAACCATGTTTGTTTACACCCACCATGTATAGAAGCTTATATAGCAACCATGTTTACACTGATGTACGGATGCCATAGCAACCATGTTTGTTTACACCCACCATGTATAGAAGCTTATATAGCAACCATGTTTACACTGATGTACGGATGCCATAGCAACCATGTTTAGACTGAAGTACGGATACCATAGCAACCATGTTTGTTTACACCCACCATGTATAGAAGCTTAATAGCAGAGATGTTCACACCATCAGCCAGATGAGATCTGCTTACATGTACAGTATATAATATATGTATGTATGTATGTACAGTATGTACAGTACAATACAGTAGGCCTCCAGGGAGAGAGACTGGGTTAAGTGCAGATGGAGAACAATAGCACAGTGGTTCTTAAAGTGTGGCGAGTTGTAAATGGAGCCTTAAAAAGGTCTGTAACTCTGACAGTGTGCACATGGAACCAAATGGACCCATAAGGGTCCATTTGGTTCCATGTGCACACTGTCAAGAGGAAGGTCTTGAAATGTAAAACATTTAGAGAACCACTGCAACAGCATAATTCATGAATACACTGATGACAAGCAGAGTGACATGATGACATCATAACTAACACACATGAGCCGTTTGTTCCAATGAGAGAATAGTTTCATAGAGAAGGGAGGGGCTTCATAGAGAAGGGAGGGGCTCTTCTTGGTCACACAGAAATGGACGCTGTTCATTTGTCAAATCAAATCCATCATCCATCCATCATCATCATCATCATCATCATCATCATCCATCCATCCAAAGCACTGACGGCACAAACAGATACAAAACTATCTTCTTCTTCTTCTGCTGCTCCAGAGCCTTGATCCATGTTCTCCCCCAACTCTTCTTCTATCATAGAAAACATTAAGTGGGATTTATCTGGACCCCTGGCACGAGTTCTATGTGGTCTGTGTGTGTGTGTGTGTGTGTGTGTGTGTGTGTGTGTGTGTGTGTGTGTGTGTGTGTGTGTGTGTGTGTGTGTGTGTGTGTGTGTGACAACAGCGTTGTCCTGTGTGGTACTGTGTGTGTGTGTGTGTGTGTTGTGCGTAACAACAGCGTTGTTCCGTGTGTGTGTGTGTACAGTGCGTAACAACAGTGTTGTGTGTGTGTGTGTGTGTAACAACAGCGTTGTGTGTGTGTGTGTGTACAGTGTGTAACAACAGCGTTGTGTTGTGTGTTCATGGCAGGTTTCATGTCCAGAGGAAGTTTGTTCCTCCGTCGTTTTAGTGCAACTTCAGCTCAACTCTGTTGTAGCACTGACACTAGTACTGTACTATACTGTACAATACTGTAGTGCTGTACAGTACTATACTGCAGTGGTTCTCAAAGTGGATTCCAGGGACTCTCCGGGTTCCTTTTGGGGGTTCTAAATGGACCCTTACAAGGCTGTAACTCTGACAGTATACAAATGGAAGCAAATGGACCCTAACGGGTCCATTTGCTTCCATTTGTACACTGTCAGAGTTAAGGGGGGACCTTGAAATGTTAAAGTTTGAGAACCGTTGCTATACTGTACAGTACTATACTGTATGTACTGTAGTACAGTAGTACTGTATGTCATCATTCATAGGACTCACTCATATCATCACAAACTGGCCGTTTATAAAGCCTCTCATATGAGCTCATATGTAGGTCATAATAATGTGTCATATCGTTAGCCTCATAGCTTATTGTTAGGGAAAAAACACCATCTGCCTAAATGTAAGTCATGTGTCTCCACTTAGACAACATGAGATAAATAACTCATTTTGCCTCAAGGTCACATTTCTCTGACTTTATTTATGTGTCTAACTGTACTCTCCTATCACTGTATTATTGCCTTGTCCTCAGCCTATCACAACGCTCGTTACATTCTAACATATATCATATCTGTCCTATACTAGTCATTTTAACTTAAAATGACAAGATTTTGGAATGTAACAAGCGTTCTGATAGGCTGAGGACATATAGGACATATAAGGCAGGATGAATCAGCAGTGAGAGGAGAGTACAGTTAGGATGAACTCACGCCAGGGCGCTCAGTGCTATGTATCTGAACCCTTAGACAGACTTCACAATCAGGGACGTGCACAGATAGACTCTAGGTGGTGCTAGAGCACCTGCCCTTTGCCCTCTTGACCAGAAGTGCCCTTTTGAGAAAAAAACATTTTTTTCTTTCTTCCCCAGTTTACAGCAGGGGTCTTCAACAGGGGGTCCGGGACCCCTAGGGGGGTCCTCAGAGTTACTACAGGGGGTCCGCCAATTCTTTATGTGAAATGATTTTTCTTTTTACCATAACCACTCGAAACCTAGCATCCCTTTTTCTGAGGAGAACTTTAGCCAAAAATAGCAGATCTACAGGCTTGTAGATCGGCTATTTTTGGCAAAGAGGTATAAGTGTAGAGGGAAAAAAGAGCAGACCAAGTCAACAAAAAAAAAGTATAATTTACTTGAGCACCTGCCCCTCAAAATGTCTGTGCACGCCACTGTTCACAATGTGGCCAAAAAAGATGACTTAGGAAGATTCTGCTAACGAGGCTAACGATATGTAGCTCACAGGCAGGTCACGTGACCTTGAGCAGCAGGTCACATGACTTTGAGCAGCAGCTCGTAGGTAGCGTTAATGATGCCCCAGCTGAGCAGCGAGCGGTGCCAGTTGAGGTGGGCCCCCCGGAACAGCAGGGCCACGCTGCCCCCCCGCTCCCTCCACACGGTGCCCAGCACCTCCCCGCAGGGCCGGAAGGCCCCGCCCACCTGGGCCTGGGCCCTGGACTTGGCCACGTTGAGCGGGTAGAACATGATGCCCAGGAAGGCCCCCAGGACCCCCCCGCACACAAAGTCCGCCGCCAGGTGTCCCGCCTGGCCCTGGGCCCGGGGCAGCCGCTCCTTGAGGGGCCCCCGCAGGCCGAAGAACAGCACGTTGCTGGGCCCGTTGCGCAGCAGCACGGGCACCAGGCCGCGGTACAGCTCGGCGGGGCCGTGCTCCGCCAGCAGGGTCCTGAAGGTGTGGGCCGTGTTGTTGAAGCGGGCGTGGTGCCGGTGGTCCTGCAGGAGGGTCTGCACGCGCTCGAACGGCGTCAGCGCCGCCTCGGCCGTGCCGGCCGCCGCCGCGGCGAAGCTGCGCGTGGCCAGCTCCGGCACGGCCGCGCCGCTGCCGGCCGCCGCCTCCAGCAGCACGCGGGAGAAGTCCTCGTACAGGCCGAACATGATGGCCACCGTGGTGCTCTTCTGGAGCAGCGGGGGCAGCAGGCCGCGGTACAGCGTCCGCGCGCCGTCCCGCCGCAGCTGGAGGACCGCCTCCCGGGCCGTCACGCCGTGCAGCTGCTGGCGGAACAGAACCTTCTGGATGGGGAAGGTCACCACGATGTTGGTGAAGGCCGCGATGGAGCCGCACGCGTAGTGCCGAGCCTGGGGGCCCAGCCAGGGGCCCAGGGCCCCGCCCCCGCCCTGCTGCTGGGGGCCCGGTTCTGGTTCCATGGTGCTCCTCACGGCCATGGAGACGCTCTCTGCTCCCTCACAGCATCAGGAGGCTCTGTGGAGGGCAAAGGTCACATGTTAGTGCTCTGTGGAGGTCAAGAGGTCAGAGGTTTGGCTTTTTATAGAATCAAATATCACTGTCCAATGGGAGCTTCACTCATCTATGACATCACTCATCTATGACATCACTCATCTATGACATATCCATGACATATGACTCCAAATCTGGGTAAAATCTGAGTCTTGTTGACTTTAATAGTTTAAAACATTTGTGGAAAACAATCAGCGAAGGTGCATTTGTGGCCTACTGGCAGTACACACACACACACACACACACACACACACACACACACACACACACACACACACACACACACACACACACACACACACACACACACACACACACACACACACACACACACACACAAACCTGAAACCATGCCGAAAACACCGGCCGGCCAGACCCGGTGACAGATATTAAGGAACCCCTGGGCCTATACGTAACTATACTGTTAATTCCAGGAAGCCCTTCTGGGGTTTTTGTTGTTGCTGTTGTGTACAGTATATCACAACATACATTTTTTGTCATTTTTGAATACATATTTGAAGCTTTTCAGAAAACTATAGAATCTGCCTCAGGTCAAAAAACAACACACATATATTAACACACACATTTCAGCAACACATGTATTAACACACACATTTCACCATGTAATATTAAAAAATATATATATACCCTTCCTGGCCTACTTGTTGTTAACTAGTTGTACAAACGCTTGTTTTATTGTTGTATTGTTTTATTGGATCTTGTTTAGTCGATACACTTATTTGTTTTAGCTCGTGCTCATTTGATGTAGCTATTTTGTCTCATCTGTTTAAGACAGTAGGTAGCTGATATATTGCACTTTTACCTTAGCACTAGGTATACTCTTAGTTGCTTGTTTTTGCAGAAAATGCACTTCAGACTTCTGGTGATTAGTTTCATTCCCTATCTATGTTGAATGACCTTATTGTAAGTCTCTTTGGATAAAAGCGTCTGATTAATGACTGTAATGTAATGTAATTAACACACATTTCACCATGTAATATTAACACACACATTTCACCATGTAATATTAACACACACATTTCACCATGTAATATTAACACACACATTTCACCATGTAATATTAACACACACATTTCACCATGTAATATTAACACACACATTTCACCATGTAATATTAACACACACATTTCACCATGTAATATTAACACACACATTTCACCATGTAATATTAACACACACATTTCAACACACCAGAGCTGGTGAACAACAGGATTAGATGACATATTAATGCTGTCAAACAGTGCAAGAATGTAAGATGACATATTAACCCTTTAAGACCGGGAACGCATCTGTCATTTTACATTTCTTTGGCTATTCAAAAATAGCATATATACCAGCTCATAGCACGGCACTATGAGCTTGTAGATCTGCATTCTTTTCATGAAAAAATCATGAAAATGTGTGCAAAATCTTTGAATATATATGTATTTTTTGAAGTGAACATTTTTACCTCAAATCTTTGCTTCTGGGAATGTCTTCTACAAACATCTTCTAAATACTAACTGTTTAAAAAAAAAAAGCTTATGTTGCTATAATATCAATGGTTCTCAACCTTTTTCATGTCAAGGACCCCCTTCACTAAATATTTAGTTCCAGGGACCCCCCAGAAGCAAAGATTTGACTTACAAATGTTGGCTTTTAAAAACATATATACTGTATATTCATTGATGTGCACAACATTTTCACAATGTCTCTAAAATAGCACATATACAGCATTTGTCTCATTGTAGATGTCCTTGGCTATTCAAAAATAGCAGATCTACAAGCTCATAGAGTGCCACGCTATGAGCTTGTATATCTGCTATTTGTGAATAGCCAAGGACATCTAAAATGACACATATTAATGGGTTAATGCTGTCAAACAGTGTAAGTACTGTATGTACAGTAAGAGCCATACTTTACACTAAAGGTCACAACGTTGACACTTTGAACTGTGACCCAGCCTGAGCCAACAGACAGACAGTACTAACAGATCACTGATAATGCTTATTATATAACTCAGGAGATCAAAGGAGCTTCTGCTCTTCAGCTCTTGTGTTTCAGGCACAAACTTCATTATTATATCATATATAAATGAGTCATTAGTGGCAAATCAACTCGTTGTCTCTCAACAAAGTGTGTTGAGATATAGAGACATATAGAGCAGCATGAATGTGACACACCCACACTGTAGAGCTATGCTTACTAATAATAATACTACTACTAATAATACTAATAATAGTTATGTCTTGAAGATACAATGATAAGAGTTTAGATTAATAATAATAATGTTATGTCTTGTAGAGACAATAAGACAAGTAAACATAAACAGTGATGATGACCTCCTCCATGCTTAAAGCTATAAAATAGTAAATAAAATGTAAATGATGCACCTTTATCCAAAGTGCTTTACAATGTGCATTATGTTCACCCTTTCTCTCTCTCTCACACACACACACACACACACACACACACACACACACACACACACACACACACACACACACACACACACACACACACACACACACACACACACACACACACACACACACACACAATGGACCCAAATGGAAAGTTGGAAACAAGCCATAGGCTTTCTTGAGTTTAAAATCCTCTTAGCAGACCTTGTATTGAACTGTACTTTAATGTGCTTTTTCTGCAACCTGCTATACAAGCATTCAGACACACACACACACACACACACACACACACACACACACACACACACACACACACACACACACACACACACACACACACACACACACACAGCAGAAGGAGCAGTTAGAGGTTCAGTGTCTTGCTCAAGGACACTTTGACACTAAACCCAGGAAGAATGCAGGGATCGAACCCAGAAGTGACCCTCTGCACCTCCTGAGCCTTGACCTCCCACATGCATAAACTAAACTAGCCCTCCTGCATGACCTCTAGTGACCCTTTACACTCTCAACTATCATCATTATAGATACTCCTCTCAGTGATTGATTATCTGATCCATGAACAAACAGCTTTTTAATCTCCCTCCATAATGTTATAGATCTGCATTATTCATGATGTGAAGCTTCAAACACACACCTGCTGTCTCTGACCTGGGTTCAACATGCTAAGAATAATGATTAATAATAATGTGTTTGATTTGTTTTGCACTTTTCATTCATAAGGAATCTCAGAGCTAAAAAAGCATTCAGTCAGTCAATCAATCAATCAATAAAGGATTAAACAAGGACAGAAACGATACAATATTTACACCAATAGAAAGCTCTTTCTGCCTGTCTACTACTCACCATGTCATGATAATAACACATTAACAACACAACATATTCATAACAATATCATCAATAACTGACCAGAAGCTATTGGTAGCAGCAGCTAGCAGGCTAGCAGCTAGCTGGTGTTTTTCATGCTCAATGGTGAACAGTTTAAAATAAATGACATTCGTCTGTGAGGCTAACGTTAGCCTGTTAGCTCACTTTACTTCACCTCACCTCCTCTGCTCTGACCAACAAACACTGAACATTTACACTTTAACACTGATGAGGAGGTGCAGCTGTAAGCTAGCAGGCTCTGAGCTAGCATGCTAGCATTCTAACCCACAATTACACTGACAGACCAAGCAGCTACATGCTAACATGCTAGCATTCTAACATTCTAACTGACAGCTATACTAACAGACCAGCAGCTACATGTTAGCATGCTAACATGCTAGCATTCTAACCAACAGCTACAGTAATAGACGAGCAGCTACATGCTAGCATGTTAGCATGCTAACATGCTAGTATTCTAACTGACAGCTACACTAACAGACCAGCAGCTACATCATGCTAACATGCTAGCATTCTGACAGCTGTAGTGCGTAGCAGCAGCTGAGCTATACATACATGTTAGCAGGCAGCTACATGCTAACCCCATAGACTTAGACTCAGCAGACCTACAGCTATGTTAGCATGTTAGCATCAGAGTCCCAACGGGTGACAGCTGTCATGTATGTATGTATGTGTGTGTGTTGGTGTGAATGCTAACATGCTAACACAGCTGCTATGTGTCATGTATGTGTGTGTATGTTAGTGACTGTACCTGCTGCTGTAGCTTCAGTGTGTGTGTGTTGTCTCCAGGTCTCCACAGTATTCATTCATTAATTAACACATTGATTAATAATGATGAATAACTTAATGTTTGACACAGAGTGACATCAGAGGACTGGAGGTCGCGACGTCTGACGGCGGCGGCGCTTCCTTGATGTTTAGGACGCGACGCAGGTTCAGGTTCAAACCAGCCTGGAGGATCCCATACTGTGTCAGGGTTCCTGATCCGGTCCAGAGCGGAAATTACTTTGCCTCATCACTACGTCACCAGGTGGCCGGAACCAGTGACCGGAACCGGTGGTGTCGTGCATCTCCAAAATGATTCCCTCTTGTTTTAAAACGTGTTTAGTTTGGTATAATCGTTTGGTTTCTTTTGTTATAATAATGGTTTGGTATGTTATGTTATATGTTATGTTATAATAATGGTTTGGTATGTTATGTTATATGTTATGTTATAATAATGGTTTGGTATGTTATGTTATATGTTATGTTATAATAATGGTTTGGTATGTGTATCTTTTATTCTAACTCAGGGGTCTTCAACGTTTTCAGGCCAAGGACCCCCTAGCTGAGAGAGAGATGAAGCAGGGACCCCCTACTCTATATTGTATAAAATTGTGTTTCAGTTCAACTTTTGCTGCTCTTTTTTCGCTCTACACACCTATAACTCTTTGCCAAAAATAGCCGATCTACAAGCTCACAACGCCTCGCGGCGCGAGGCGTTGTGAGCTTGTAGATCGGCTATTGTTGGCTAAAGTTCTCCTCAGAAAAGGGATGCTAGGGTTCAAGTGGTTAATGTAAAAAAAAAAACAAAAAAAACATATCATATCATACAAAGATTTGGGGGACCCCCTGTAGTAACTCTGAGGACCCCCCAGGGGTCCCGGTCCGGACGTTGAAGACCCTGTTCTAACTCGTAGTGAGACTAGCGAGACTAAACGGATTGATTCGCATTATGTGGGGAACAAAAACAATGTGACACCAACCGGAACCCACCACCAGAACCAGGATTATTTTGTTTATTTTTTCCAAACCGGATCTCAGGTTTAGAACGTACCAGGCTTTCCTCCGAGGTGACGCGAGGTTAGGTTAAAACAAACCACCTTGTTCCAAGTGCGTAGCGACACCTACTGGACCGGAGGAGGAGGAGGGGGGCAGGCCATGGGGGGCACACAGACCCCAGACAAATTAATCACCAAAATACAAAGTCCAGTTATTTTTTATTTCATGGTTGTTTTTTTAATCTTATTTCATTGTGGTTAAAGTGAATTACATTAATTATTTGTTTTTGTTTTTTTGTTTTTACTTTGCCTCCCTAGTTATGTATGCAAATGTTTTGTCTCAGTAACACTTTGAGGTTTGTTTAAACTGTAAAGTGCATTAATAAACAGCCAGTATGCATGTTGTCAGCATACAGTAATAGTATTATACATTAAAACAGTTATAAAACATGAATATTATCACACATAAAGGAAGTTGGTATGCAGAAGCAGGTTTATGATGGATTTGTAGATAAAGCCAGACATCAAAAGGTCATAAAGTCAATGCGTAGTTTATTATTCCCAAACAACATATTTCTTTGTATATCAATGACACTACAGTAGGTTGGATTATGAAAAGTGAATGCCTGTGTAAAAAAACAACAACAACAACAATCTTTCCATGAATATGAAATGTTGAAGGACACAGATTGTTAATGTCAGTGCTCACCTCTAGATGGCGCTACATGTTCACACAGACAGCTGACCTCACCAGGACAATGACAAACTTAACCCTTTGATGCATAAGCTGTGCAAAAAAAAGAGAACCCCTTCTAATGCACAACATGGGTCAAAAACATGTTATTTTGTGCATGGCTAAATGTTTCTTTGCTATCTCGTTTGAAATGAATGTATTCTATCATTTAATGTACCTAGTATTCATTAAATATCTTATTTATTATGACCACAAAGCATTATTTTCACTTAAAATACCCCATGAACCATGTTGGTCATCAAAGGGTTAAAGTATTGACCATCCTGTTCACAGACAAAAGCACCTTGAATTGTTTTTCTTCTTCTTTTCCCCTCAATCATCGATTTGAGGGCTCAATATACTATCAATATGCTATAAATATAATTATTATCAATGTGGGATCATTTTACTGTCAGGCTCCTCAGCTAACTGTGGTTCAGATGTTGAGCTCAGTCAGGCTCAGTCTATCATCATATTATATTAAATAGACGTTGAGCTCAGTCTATCATACACTGGGGGTCATATCGGTGCTGTCAGAAGCTACGTTAAGACCATCAAATCCAATGAATCTAATGAGTTGATAAATGATGCATGATGTGGTCAACATCAAATCCAATGATAAATCAATCTTATGTGTGTACAGTACAGTGGACATGGTATGAAATAGACCAGCTGGTTATTACTGCTTGAACAATGTGATCCTTGTTCTGACGTCAAAATAGTGTTTTATTGGTATTCCATAATTTCATGCAACTGTGTAGAACGCTGCAATAATAATCCACAATGCAGCAGATATAATATTCCAGAACCAACACAAAGGCCAGCAGCGTTCCAAGCAAAAGAAGGAAGCTCTGAGACCATTGAACATAATGTAGTTGTTTTTCTATGTCAACACAATAAAACAACAGTATGTGTGGGTGAAAAGAAGAAGTGTGTTTGCATAGCCTTAAACCATGATAGAGATATGATAGCACGTCAACATAGCCTTAAACCATGATAGAGATATGATAGGACGTTAACATAGCCTTAAACCATGATAGATATGATAGGACGTCAACATAGCCTTAAACCACGATAGAGATATGATAGGACGTCAACATAGCCTTAAACCATGATAGAGATATGATAGGACGTCAACATAGCCTTAAACCATGATAGAGATATGACAGGACGTCAACATAGCCAGTGGTGTAAAGTAACTAAGTACATTTACTCAAGTACCGTACTTAAGTACAATTGTGTTACTTTACTGGAGTATTTCCAATTTCCAATACTTGTACTTCTACTCCTTTCTATCTGAGGCAAATATTGTACTTTTACTCCACCACAATTATTTTAAAACTTTAGTTACTAGTTACTAAATAAATTATTATCTTATAAAACATACATTAACCACTTCAGCCCTATTTTATACATAAGCTATTTGAAAATACCAGATCTACAAGCTCACAACACGTTGTGATGTGAGCTTGTAGATCTGCTATTTTCAAATATTTTTGTACTTTTACTTTTGGTACTTTAAGTACATTTTGATGCCAATACTCTTGTACTTTCACTCAAGTACATTTTTTATTCTGGACTTTAACTTGTAACAGAGTATTTCTACATTGCAGCATTGGTACTTTTACTTAAGTAAAGAATTTGAGTACCTTTTCCACCACTGAACATAGCCATAAACATAAACATAGAGATATGATAGGATGTCAACATAGCCATAAACATAAACATAGAGATATGATAGGATGTCAACATAGACAGACATATTTTAATGTAATAATAATTATGTACAACTCAGCAGTCAGTCATTCTGTAGGTTCTATCCTAACAACATGGTGGCTCAGGTTTAAAGACTTTGGATCATTGCTACATCTAAACAACAGTTAACAGTCCAAAAAACTACTTCTGTTTCCTGTTCTTTTTCATATAAACTACAGAAATAAACAGCTCTGTGTGTATCTTACACCCTGTGTGTATCTCTGTGTGTAACTCTGTGTGTATCTCTGTGTGTAACTGTGTGTGTCTCTGTGTGTAACTCTGTGTATCTTACACCCTGTGTGTATCTCTGTGTGTAACTCTGTGTGTGTCTCTGTGTGTAACTCTGTGTATCTTACACCGTGTGTGTCTCTGTGTGTGTCTCTGTGTGTAACTTATGCCCCAACCCCATACAAAATAAATACACTGTGTCTGTGTGTCTGTGTCTGTGTGTGTCTGTGTGTGTGTGTGTGTGTGTGTGTGTGTGTGTGTGTGTGTGTGTGTGTGTGTGTGTGTGTGTGTGTGTGTGTGTGTGTGTGTGTGTGTGTGTGTGTGTGTGTGTGTGTATTACTGCATAAAACAAAGGGTTGTGTTAATTGTGTGTTTTCTAACACAGATTCACTCAGTCAGGGACAGAAATAATGAAATAAAACATGAATATTTTCACTTTCCACAAAGACAAAAAAAAGGTGCATTAATGTGTAACAGTCAAGGTTCAGTCCCTGTGTGTTAATGGTGTGGTTTGGATCCATGGGGGTGTAGATCTACACCCTAAAGGGTCTCTATAAAAGTGCTGACCCTGCAGGTTGTGCACGAACTCCAAGGTCCTTCCTGCAGATGTGATGTTCCACATGCATCCAGCTGATCAACAATCAACACATTACTGAGAGAGAATTAACATAGATTATTGATAAAGAATGAACACATTACTGTTAAAGAATGAACAGATTATTGATGAAGATTTGACAGATTATTGATAAAGAATAAACACATTGCTGTTCAGGGACGTGCACAGATAGACTCTAGGTGTTCCTAGAGCACCTGCCCTTTGCCCTCTTCACCAGAAGTGCCCTTTTTTTTCCAGTCTTCAACAGGGGGTCCGGGACCCTTAGGGGGTCCTCAGAGTTACTACAAGGGGTCCGCCAAATCTTTATGTGATATGATTTTTCTTTTTACCATAACCACTCGAAACCTAGCGTCCCTTTTCTGAGGAGAACTTTAGCCAAAAATAGCAGATCTACAAGCCCACAACGCCTCGCGCTGCGAGGCGTTGTGGGCTTGTAGATCGGCTATTTTTGGCAAAGAGGTGTAGGTGTAGAGGGAAAAAAGAGCAGACCAAGTAAACAAAAAAAAGTATAATTTACTTGAGCACCTGCCCCTCAAAATGTCTGTGCACGCCACTGTTGCTGTTAAAGAATTAACAGATTATTTGATAAAGAATTGACAGATTACTGGGAAAGAATGAAGAGATTATTGATGAAGAATTGACAGATTATTGATAAAAAAATGAAGAGATTATTGATACGATCATTGATAAAGAATGAAGACATTATTGATAAGGAATGAACAGATTGATAAGGAATGAACAGATAATGGATAAAGAATGGACATATTATTGATAAACACATTATTACACATTGAACAGAGCCTTTTCAAAGCAGCGACGATGAACATAATACTGTGTCATTTCCTCAGCCAACACCAGGGGGCCAATAGGGAGGGAGGTAGAAAGTCACATGACAAATATAAAGGAAAAGGGAAATTCAGTTCCAGTGATGACCACTAGGTTTGGTCTGCACAGCACAGGCCACGGTGCAGTCAGACAATGTACAAAATAAATAGGTAAATACATACATGGATAGTTCATACTTACATACGTACATACGTCATCGTTGTATCATAAAATAAGTAAGTTATAACTTATAAAATTCCACTATGTACAAAATGCATAGTCCGTGTGAGTCCAGAAGGGGCCAGGAGGTGGCAGTCACGCTTCTGTTGGTGTAGAGGTTTGATTGGTGCGTTGTGTCGGGTTGTGTGTATGTGGGTCTGTGTGCCGTGGTGTGTTGTATTGGTTGTGTGTTTGTGGGTCTGTGTGCAGTGGTGTGGACACACACACACACACACACACACACACACACACACACACATGCACACACACGCACACACACGCACACACCAGTTCCTCTGTGCTACAGAATGTTCAGAACAATGTTCAGAACAGCCCTTAACGTACGTTCTCACTAGGGTTCTCTTAACGAGTCCGGTTCCTTCGATTCCCTCTTATCGGTTCCCATTCCTTAACGGTTCCCTTTAATCGTTCCTATAGGGGTTCCACATGGACCCTTACAGGTCTGAGAGGTCCTGGACATTAAAAAGGTTGTAGAACCTCTGGTATTGTAATGGTACAGCAGACATGAAGTTCTACGTACCAGCTCTGACAGCGTGAGGAACACAATGCTGGATCCGGTTCCTTTGTTTCCCAATGTCACGGTCTCATCACTAACAGTTAACGTTCCTTAACGTTCTTTAACGTTCCTTAACGTTCTCACTGTCTCAATAACAGTTAACGTTCTTTAACGTTCCTTAACGTTCCTTAACGTTCCTTAACGTTCCTTAACGTTCTCACTGTCTCACTAACAGTTAACCCTTAACGTTCCTTAACGTTCCCTAACGTTCCCTAACGTTCCCTAACGTACCCTAACGTTCCCTAACGTTCCTTAACGTTCCTTAACGTTCCCTAACGTACCCTAACGTTCCCTAACGTTCCTTAACGTTCCTTAACGTTCTCACTGTCTCACCGCTAACAGTTAGAAATGCAGAGGAACTTGTCCGGGGGGCGTGGCCTGCTGCGGCGTGTCCACTGAGCGCGTGCGGAACAGCTGTGTGAGCGCGAACACCGAGGAGATGAGGACGGTGCAGCGTTTAGCCAACAGTCTGACCCCTTCCCCCTCCCCCTGACCCCCCCCGCCCGTCCCGGCGGTCTCCACGGCGCCCACAAAGTCCCGGTACAGGCCCACGATCTCCTTCATCTTGTCCATGGCCTCCAGGGCCTCCTCCACGTCCTCTGGAGCGGCCAGAGGACTCTGGTAGGTCCTCAGGCAGGCGGCGGACAGCTGCACCAGAGCGCTGAAGCTGTTGGACAGGGACCTGAGGGCCTCGTCGGGGGCCCAGCCCACCCGCGTGGCCCTCTGGCAGCCGGACGCCAGCCGCCGAGCCTCCGTCTGGAGCAGGCTCCTCTCCGCCTCCGTCATGACGGCGGCCGGGTTCGAACCGACGCAGCCGGAACCCGCGGCGCTCGTACCGCCGTCCCTGAAGTCTCCGTTCTGACGGAGGAGCTCGTTGTGGTTGGCGTCCGCCTGCTGGGGGTTGGCGGTCCCTCTCTCCAGGACCAGCAGCAGGTGGTCTATGTCCTGCCGCAGCGAGGCAAAGCCGCCCTTCAGGCCGCCGTAGCGTTTGTTGGTCAGGGAGTGGAGAGCCCCGCCCCCCGCGGGGGACACGGGGCGCGACACCAGCGGGCTGAGCTCCGTGGAGGCGGAGCTGAGGGCCGAGAGGGGGCGGGGCGTGTCCCGGAGGAGCGACAGGATGTTGGGGTTGGGGGGCGGGGCGGCGGGGGAGGGGACGACGGGCGGCGGGGGGGCGGCGACGCGGGGGGGTTTGGGCCGCGTGCGGCGGGAGAACTCGTAGACGGTCAGCTCCTCGTCGAAGCCGACGCCCTCCTCGCCGCTGCCGTCGCCGCTGAAGCAGTTGGCGTAGACGGTGCGGCAGCCGCACGCCTCGCGGTGCTGCTGCGGGGGCGTGGTCTCCGAGTCTCCGCCCCCTACCGGCGGGCCGGTGGGGACGCCCCCCAGACCCACCGCCGAGTGAGGCCGCGACTGAGGCTGCTCCGACGACACGCCGTCGCTACGAATTCCGCCCGCGTGGGCTTTCTCCTTGTAGTTCAGGTTAAAGTCCAAACCGCCGTGCGTGCCGTTGGCCCGCGTCGCGTGCGAGGTCACTTCCTGCGCCTCCTTGATGGTCGCTATGACGACCTCGGCGCCGTCGTCCAGAACCTTCTCTTTGACCGGCGTCTTGTTGAGGTCGGACGCTCCGCTGGCCACCGACAGACCGGAGCCGAAGCCGGACGTGTCCCCGTTAATGGAGCTGCTGGACGGGTAGTCCAGGGTGCCCAGGATCTCCTGGGAGCGGGTCATGTACCAGGGCAGGGCCTGGATCCGGCCCCGCAGGGCCGAGGCGGGCAGCCTGCCTCCCAGGCTGGACGAGCTGCTGGTCCTCAGGTCGGACCCGGACCCCGAGCGGCCCGGCTCCTTGCCGTCCAGGCCTTTGGCCGAGGTGGAGGTGAGCGAGGTGGTCAGGCTCAGCGGGGCGTCCGAGTTTTTGGGCGACAAGCTCTCGTGGCTCAGAGAGACCCTTCTGGATCCCGATTGGACGCTGCCGTTGCGACTGCCCCATGGGTGGAGGCCGTTGGAGGGGCTGACCCCGTCTTTGAAAAGCCCTTTGAGCGGATCTGTGGGAGAGACGGGGGAGCTGGCGGGGAGCGAGAGAGGATGGAGGCTGTTTCCTGACGTAGGTTTAGGAGACGCTGGAGGAGGGATGGCCAGGCCCAGAGACGTGCCCGAGTTGGAGCGAGGAATAGAGGGCAGAGCGGGCGGGGCGCTGGCTCTCACCTCCTTTCTGGGTGACGGGGAGGCTCTCACCTCCTCCATGGGTGACGGGGAGGCTCTCACCTCCTCCATGGGTGACGGGGAGGCGACCCCGTTGGTCATCTCCTCCACCACGACAGCAGGAAGGTTAGCGTTCACTTTGGAAGCCACACTGGGGCCATTTTCCTGTCTGGGGCCATTTTCTACTGTCCTGCTCTTCTCCTGGGGCCGGGGGGGCGCGAGGTGGCTGGGAGCGAGGTGGGGGTGTGTGGGGTTGGGGGGCGTGGCGTGGGGGTGTGTGGAGTTGGGGGGCGTGGCTTGGGGCGCTGCCTGCTGGCTCCGCCTCACGGCGGTGATGAGAGGCGAGGCCAGAGGAAGCCCTCCCGCTCCAGACGTCACAGACTTCACCTCCATGGTGTCGGGTTCCATCTCCAGCAGCTCAGAGGACAGGCGGCCGGAGGAGGAGGCGTCACCGTTACAGTGGGCGTAGGAGCGGCCGTGCTGGGGCGACCTGGGGGGGAGGAGCTGGGGTTTAGGGGGGAGCTGGGGCTTAGGAGCCAGAGGAGGTTTGGTCTTCACTTCAGGCCTGAGGGAGGGGGGCTGTGGTGGGCTGCTCCTCTTGGTGGGGGAGGGTCTGAGCGTCTGGGCTTCCTTCTGGCTCTCAGACGCTTCAGGCCGTCTAACCAGCGGTGAAGTAGGCTCTTTCTCCTTCTCTTTCTCTGGGACGGGCGGGAGGCCGTTCCAGGTGCCACTCAGACGGTTGGCATTCCGCCGATCTGCCAGCTCTGTTTCTGTGCCAGACAGAGAGCCAGAAGAAACGGAGCGTTAAAGAAGTGACACGTATTTATTTAATCACATTCACATCTCCCTGTTCCCACATGCTTTCTATCACATCAGGTCAGGATACAAGAACAAAGCCTTTATTCACACACAGTGGTGGACAGTAACTAAGTACATTTACTTGAGTATATTGCTTCCCTGTGTGCTACATATGACCACCTAAGCTCGGTCGAGCTGAGAAGTAGTTTCCCCTTAAAGGTCTTTATTATTATTATTATCATAAACAGCATCCTGACCTCCAATATTGACATGTTAAAGCTAAATGGCAACACTACAGTATATAGCTTATTTCATATGTTAAAGTTGTCTTGTTACAGTGGTAGAAGGGCAACACTGATATCTGCTGTCAGAATATGAAGCCGACTAACCACATACTGTCACCATGGTGACAACATGTATAAGCCTAATTAGAATACTACAATCCATCTGTGTTGTCTAGAAAGATGAAATAAAATAAATTGCAAACTTTTCTCACGAGTCTGGAATCTGCATTATAAGCAACACAATACAGAGATACGTGACAATATCCACCATCCCTCAGCACGCTGCTCAGCTGTTCAGAATGCTCTTTGTTAATTGCATGGGCTGCTTTGTCTCAAGTTTAATCTTGTCTTATTGTGCTGTTATTGCATATTGCTTTTTGCCTTTCATTCCTTGGCCCCGTTTATCGCTGCTTGCAGCTATATATTTATAATTATTATTCGTATGTGTAGGGTACTCCACCAACACACCTGTGGAATGATTGTATTCATATCAATCATATCAGATCAAAATGAATAAAACCAAGCCAACAGAGTAATTCGGCCACAAAGGAGACAAGTGACACTGGACAAAAATGTGGACAGATGAATTAGTGAAAAATTCATATGTATAAATGAAAGAAACCAACCTGTGAGGTCTGGAACGGGAGGAGTGATCCGGTCCTGAGCGTCAAAGAACTCGTCCTCAGACTCAGAGTCTCTGACCGCTCCCTCTCTGACCATCAGCGCCGTGGTCGCGGGGTTGGACGGTGAAGGGGTTAAAAAGGGGGCGGGGTCTGGTCTGATGGAGCTGCTCCTCAGAGGGACCTTAGGAGGAACCTTCTTCTTGCTCCTGCTCCTGGGAGACAGCCTCTGGAAGGGCGTGCTGTCAATCATCCTGAGGTCTCTGGAGCTGGGGATCTTAGAGATGCGTCTGAGCGTCGTCTCGCGCTGCTGAAGCCCCGCCTCCTCTTCCTCTTCGTCGTCTTCCTCGTCGTCGTCGTCGTCGTCGTCACGGTCGTAGTCGTCGCTGGTGGCTTCGGGCGGGCTGGGCAGGAAGTCGGCCTGGGAGAGCTCGGCGAAACACAGACACGAGTTGTCGTTCCCTCGATGGTTCAGGTTGTTGGGCCGCAGCAGACCTGGAGATGATAAGTAAGTAAGTAATTAAGTAATTAAGTAATTAAGCAATTAAGTAATTAAGTAAGTAAGTAAGTAAGTAAGTAACTGAGTAAGTGAGTAAGTAAGTAAGTAAGTAAGTAAGTGAGTAAGTGAGTGAGTGAGTGAGTAAGTGAGTAAGTAGGTAGGTTAGAGAGGTTTATTGTTGGTATCAGTCAGAACGCGGGACGATAATAATAATAATAATTGACTGCCTACACATGGGCGTAAGGGCACTGGAGGAACAAGTCAATACCGGGCCGTTATTGACCCCCCCCAAAAAAAGATTGCTCGGTCGGATTCCAAGTCATGCTGGACAGTCACAGCGCTTCAGACGAGCACTATACGATGCATTATGGTGCGAGATATTATAACACATCAAACATCAAAGCTTGACGTTACATCGCTTTAAAACAGACAAACACATCTCCGCAACTGCAGGTCTTAGAAGCCTCAGTTAATGCACCACGGTGCTCACGGTGGACCCTAGCCCTGGTCCAGAGCGTTACTGAGACTCTCTAACGCTCTGGACCAGGGCTAGGCAGACCCACTTCACCTAATGAACTCAAATGTTTAGAAGAATTGGCACAGCGGCCAAACAGTTCAAGTACAAATTCTATTTCAAACTCCTACTACAGTACTCACCACTATATGAAGGGCATGATAAGCAGGCTAAGCGGCTATAGAGAACTTCAATTTACAAACATCACATTGCTGCAGACAGTGACAGTAACAGTACCTGTTAATGTGTCTGCCTGGCACACATGAAGGTAAAGTTAGTAGAATGAATTAATCACTGTAACGTCAGGCTCATGAGGAGTTACAACAGGTGGAGGATGAGAGTGAAAAAATATATATGCACCTAATTTGGATCAGACTTTACATGGTTGACAACGCTGCACCATGCAGCCAGTGGAACCCATTCACACACTGATGACTAAATGATTGATGATGACGTAGTAGGAATGGACTTTTTTGGGCAGCTGTTGATGACGATTTTACCCAAAATACATTTGGAGACAATGGAGGCTTTTATTGGTAAATGTGCATGATAGGCCCTGTGCCTACTGTTGATAGTTTAGGGGTAAATGATAATAAAGCTTTAAATGGGCCCGCTGTCTGCTGCTCCACATGCTGAGAGGAAGAGCTCACAAAGTGCAACCAAGTAAAGGTCTGTGTGATCGTGATCTGACGGCCAGAGGGCCCCTGGGGTTCCGGGCCCCTGGGGTCCCGGGCCCCTGGGGTCCCGGGCCGGGGAGTGGCCGTACCCCCGACTCCCCCTGACGCTCCGCTACTGTGTATGGGGTTTGTTTATGGTTATGTCTGAGTCATACTGACGTGGCCGTGGTCCTGCCTATATATGGGCATATGGGGTTTGTTTATGGTTATGTCTGAGTCATACTGACGTGGCCGTGGTCCTGCCTATATATGGGCATATGGGGTTTGTTTATGGTTATGTCTGAGTCATACTAACGTAGCCGTGGTAATGCCTATATATGGGCATATGGGGTTTGTTTATGGTTATGTCTGAGTCTTACTAACGTAGCCGTGGTAATGCCTATATATGGGCGTCATAGTGACGTGGCCGTGGTTAATGGACCAATTCTAATATAGGTTGTGACAGACAGCAGTCCTACCTGCAGTTGCCTGGCCTTGCCTCTGGGAGCGCTGTGGCTCCAGCAGGTACGGGTGGTGAACGTCCAGGGTGTTAAGCCCCTCCCCCGGGGGGCGTGCCCCGCTGCTGCGCCGCGGCGGCGCCGCAGCGCTGCTGCTGTCCTCCAGGGCGGCGCTCAGGGAGCCGCTGGACAGACTGGAGAAGCTGCTGGTGACCCGGGGGTCCGTGTGGTACCAGGAGGCACTGTCCACGCTGTGGTCCTGGTCTGACCCGCCGTCCGCTCTGCTCGCGTCACTTCCTGTCGCTCCGCCGTCCACTTCCTCCTCGACCTCCTGACCTTCCACGGTCACTATGATGGTCACTTCCTGTTTGCCTTCGTTCTCCTCTCTCTCCCTGCACTCCTCCTTCAGGTAGAAATAAAACATGTTTTACATTTAGTGAACAAAGCATCAAAATAAACAGGTTTTACATTTAGTGAACAAAGCATCAAAATAAACAGGTTTTACATTTAGAGAACAAAGCATCAAAATAAACAGGTTTTACATTTAGTGAACAAAGCATCAAAATAAACAGGTTTTACATTTAGTGAACAAAGCATCAAAATAAAACATGTTTTACATTTAGTGAACAAAGCATCAAAATAAACATGTTTTACATTTAGTGAACAAAGCATCAAAATAAACAGGTTTTACATTTAGTGAACAAAGCATCAAAATAAAACATGTTTTACATTTAGTGAACAAAGCATCAAAATAAACATGTTTTACATTTAGTGAACAAAGCATCAAAATAAACATGTTTTACATTTAGTGAACAAAGCATCAAAATAAACATGTTTTACATTTAGTGAACAAAGCATCAAAATAAACATGTTTTACATTTAGTGAACAAAGCATCAAAATAAACATGTTTTACATTTAGTGAACAAAGCATCAAAATAAAACATGTTTTACATTTAGTGAACAAAGCATCAAAATAAAACATGTTTTACATTTAGTGAACAAAGCATCAAAATAAAACATGTTTTACATTTAGTGAACAAAGCATCAAAATAAACATCTAATAAAACATGTTTTACATTTAGAGAACAAAGCATCAAAATAAACATCTAATAAAACATGTTTTACATTTAGAGAACAAAGCATCAAAATAAACATCAAATAAAACAGGTTTTACATTTAGTGAACAAAGCATCAACATAAACATCAAATAAAACAGGTTTTACATTTAGTGAACAAAGCATCAACATAAACACATCTAATAAAACAACTGAAGGAAAACAGTGAATTTAGGACTAATGAAGAGAGCAGTGTTCTTCAACAGGGGGTCCGGGACCCCTAGGGGGTCCTCAGAGTTACTACAGGGGGGGGGCACCAAATCTTTGTGTGATATGATATTCTTTTACATTAACCACTAGCATCCCGTTTCTGAGGAGAACTTTAGACAAAAATAGCAGATCTACAAGCTCACAACGCCTCGCGCGTTGTGAGCTTGTAGATCTGCTATTTTTGGCAAAGAGGTATCGGTGTAGAGGGAAAAAAGCAGACCAAGTAAAAAAAAGCAGGGTCCCTGCTTCATCTCTCTCTCAGCTAGGGGGTCCTTGGGCTGAAAACGTTGAAGACCCCTGGATTGGAGGTTAGTATAGTTTAAGAAAGAATTGTTTCCCATACAGCGCTGCAGGTAAATGTATTTTGTCTGAATACAGTGCAGAGCCTATAGACTATATGCCTGGTATATCACTACAGCTGCATGTGTGCTCAACATGTGGACACAAAACGTGTGTGTGTGTGTGTGTGTGTGTGTGTGTGTGTGACTGTGTGCGCACGTGTAGCTTGTCTCAATTCAAACACCAGCTGTCAGAGTTTCTCTGAAACACTAACACTAAGCATACATTAGTACATATGCTGTATCTTTAACTTACCAATACCAGAAGGTGAAAAAGGTGGTTTAAAAAAAAAGAAAACTACAGGTTTAGTTTTTACCATTGCAAACCTAATATTTCATGGGACAATGGATATGCAGGGAGGACAGATTGGCCATTTTATCAGTTGAAAAAAATGCTGATTATGATTGTGATGATGAAACGTTGGATTACTTTGTGGACGTGCAAGGCTCGTGCAGTGAGTATCCTACCATAGACGACTCCAACAGAAATGACAGGCTGTTGTGCCATTGAGTTCTAATCATTCTAGCTATTTATCATATTATATTGATCCTTAGTTGCAGCAAAATGATGTGTCTGTGTGTGCATGGCGCTGTAGCTTGCTGCAAGCACACAATGTTTATTATAACATCAAGCTATAGGCAATTCAGCACCAAAGTAGCCGTGTTTTCACATCTTTCAACCGACCGATCTCCTCATTGGACTAACAGTCTGTAGCCGTCTGGACAACACAGTTTAGTTTAGTGTGTTGAAAGCTTTCTTTTTTTGAGTGTTTTTTTTTCTGTTTTTACTTCTTTTAGACAGAAATAGTTTTTCTTACTTGTCATGTATGTACAAAATAAGCTATTTAGCTTCAGCTTATACCTTTTTTGGTCATAACTATGTCAATATGTATTTATTATTACTGTTTTTTTATGCGAATGGAGCATATTGTTTGCGTAGTGAAATGATGACCAAAATAAAAAAACTTGCAAAGTAAGTAAAAAGGAGGCAGAAGGTTTAAGTTGCAGTTTAGCGTGTTAAGGTTATAACAGAATATAATATAACAGAACATCTCTACCTCTCTCCTCTTCTCCTCCACCTCCCTCCTGCGTTCCTCCCAGTCCTGGCTCGCCTGGTCCGGGAACTTACGGCTGCTGCTCTGCGACTCCATTGGATAATCCTCGTCTGACGAGTCGTTAGAGTCACTGCAACATCGTGACACGTAGCCTGGTGACATCATCATCACACACACACACGCGCACACACACACACACACACACACACACACACGCACACGCGCACACACACAACAAACAAACACAAAACACAAAAACAAAAGCAACAGACACACAGACATGCAAAACACACACATGTTAGTAAATCATTAAAAACCAAAGTGAAACGTGATATTGAATGAATATGAATATTGTTGATAGTATCTTGTCTAGCGGTACCCATACTCACTGATGTCGTGCACGCTCAGTGAACTAAACGTCTATCAACGGCTCGGAGGCCGATTTAAATAAAAAAGGTAAACATCTTACTGTGAACCACGTTAAATGCTCACTTGCTAGGGACTCATAGAACACGCCCTCTACAACGGAGAAGCCACTCCCACCACACACACCTTCCTCTGCAGGGATGCGGTGCACCCGCACTTTGGGGCGCCCCATGCGGAACACGTTAAGGTTGGGGTCCACCAGCAGGCGGCAGTAGCCCCCCAGCAGACAGCCCAGGTCTTTAGCTGCCAGGGAGTCCATCAGTAAGGCAAAGGGCTACAGGAGGGGGGGGGAGGGGGGTGTAGAGCAAAGCATGATGGGAAAGCAGAGCAATTAAAGCCAAGAGGAAAGGAAGGCGAGAGAGAAGAGGGAATGGTCATCACCGAGTCCCCTTGACTTTATTATTATTATTATTATTGTTGTCATCACTGAGTCGTTTATTTGTGACATAAAACGACTTAATAATAATAATATAGTCCACACTCCTTTGTGGTATGTGTCACTGTATATTTGCATACACAGTGAGATATAACCATTCCAGCTATGGCTCTCTAAACATTATGTCTAATATATAATATATGTATTTTTCATCCCACGATTTTGTACCTTATTTTTCCACCCAGTGCCAATTGCCTAAGCTGTAATCCTGGGCGCTACTCTCCCACTGCCAGCCAGGGGAGAGCCCCGAACTGAGCTCATGCCTCCTTCAATGCATGAGGAGTGAGCAAGGCCGCTTCTTATCACCTGACAGGGGGGAGTTTCCCCGGTAGGACGTAGCGCGTGGAAGGAACACGTTATTCCTACCAGTTCCTTTCCCCTCCATCAGGCGCCCCGGCTGACCAGGGGGAGGCAGTGTAGAGACCAGGATTACTGCATGTTTTTGTGAGGGTATCTACCCTAGGAGACACGGAGAGAACATGCAAACTCCACACAGAGTAGTAGGCCCTTTCACCAACCCCACCTAGGGTATGCACTGATGACGCGGAGGAGAGAACTCGCACCCAGGACCTTCTAACTGTGAGGCGACAGCGCTACCGACTGCACCACCGTGCCCCCTGTCTGTCTCTTTTTGTCATGTATGTTCCATACCTTCATGTTGTGCAGAGAGATGTTTGTTTGTTGGTTTATGTGTATGTTTCATACCTTCATGTCGTGCAGAGAGATGTTTGTTTGTTGGTTTATGTGTATGTTTCATACCTTCATGTCGTGCAGAGAGATGTTTGTTTGTTGGTTTATGTTTCATACCTTCATGTCGTGCAGCGAGATGCGCAGCAGGCTGACTTTGTCGCTCTCAGACAGAAGCTCCACTCGGCTGATGGAGGAGAACTCCACGAGGGTGGAGATCATGTTGAGCTTGTGGTTGATCACCTGACTCATCCCATACCTGGAGCCCACCAGGAGGCTGACCAACGCCTCTCTGTCCTGGAGCTGGGGAGACAAAATGACACCTTGTTACCTTACCTTGATCCCTTGTTACCTTGATACCTTGTTACCTAAACGCTTGTCTCTCAAACATCTCTTAACATTGTGGGAGGCAACAGTCAACTAAACCTTAGCCCACCTAAACCCTAACCCACCTAAACCCTTCAAGTATCTGACAATGTATAAAGTCACTTAACTTTGATGAGACAGGATTAAAAATAAAATATGTTTTTTTTGTTTAGTTTTTTCCTGAAAAGTAAACATTTTCATCATATTGGTTTCTGTTTGACAGCAGCGATAGAGTTTATGAGAAAGATGAAGAGAGCTGAGAAGCAGAGTTATGAAGCAACGTGTGAAGCTCAACACAGCAGACACAGAGGTGCGAGGCTGATAGTTATTTAAAATGTGTAAATTAATTGCAACACAGGGTTAATAATAGCCACAGCCAGTTTAAAGGACCATACCCGTGGTCTGCCATGTATGTTAATCACAGGCGCTGGAAGAGGGGTGCTGAGGGTGCTGCACCACCCCTGGTGGTGGGGAAGAGAAAGAAAAGAATTGGGGAAAAGAAAAGTTTTTTGTTTTTTTGTAAATTAAACAAATATATATAATTTTTAAAGTCTATATACACACTTATATATTAAAACAATGATGTGTTTAACTTTGGGGAATAAAACATTTGTTGAAAAAGGTGAAAAAAAAATAAAAAGGTGAAAAAAAATCGTGGGGAAAATGTGAGCACGTGCGCAATGTGTGCACGTGCTCAAAGCACGTGTGCAGAGTCCCCCGCCAAGCCCAGCCCCCCATGGAATAAATGACTTCCAGCGCCCCTGATGTTAATACAGTATGAAGGTTTTAAAGAGATTATTTTTTATCAATTACACAAGCCTTGAATTCATGGAGATTTTTTAGATTTTGTCTCATTCCTGAGACAATAATCTGATGACCGGCGGAGTCTTCTGTAGGAGACACAATGGACTCTTTACTCCACCGGTCATCAAATTATTGTCTCAGGAATGCGACAAAAACAAAAGAATCTCCATGAATTCAAGGCTTAATGGAGTGAGTAATCGATAGAAAATAAGTCATTTTGGGGGTGAACTACTCCTTTAAGTTAGATTATCGTTGAGTGTTGATAAAACATCTCAGATTAAATAATAAATGTCATCGTCGTCATTAAGCCTGGACT
Source organism: Gymnoscopelus microlampas (assembly GCF_963454915.1). Classification (NCBI taxonomy): domain Eukaryota; kingdom Metazoa; phylum Chordata; class Actinopteri; order Myctophiformes; family Myctophidae; genus Gymnoscopelus; species Gymnoscopelus microlampas. The sequence goes on from NC_139955.1 coordinate 49,360,087, forward strand.
GATGTGAACACTCTGCACAAAACATAGATGTATGAATGGAATTCTAATGTTTATCCAACCATGACTCAGCTATTCAGGACCGTTCAGTCTTCTTTTAATGACTATGGAGGAACTTTAAACAAACAAACAAAATAAAGCGTGTGTGTGTGTGTGTGTGTGTGTGTGTGTGTGTGTGTGTGTGTGTGTGTGTGTGTGTGTGTGTGTGCGCGCTATGCGGATGATATTTTATTAGCCTCTAGGGAAGAGAGCACAATAAAGAACATGCTCTCCAGGACAGAGCTTCTTTTAGAATGGTCAGGCCTAGAGGTTAAGAACACAACATGTGCGTCTTGTATGAGAGGAGGAGTGGAGGGAACCGGTGGTAACTGACACACCCCCAGTGTTCACCATAGCATCTGAACCCCTGTGTGTACACGCTCTCCATGAGACATACGATACCATGGACATAAAGTCAACATCTCAGGAGAATGGAAGGAGCAGGTCAACAACATCCTGTCTGATTTGACATCTCAGCTGGACCTGATTGACAGATGTCCACTGTCTGCCTCTGACCATGAAGTTGGAAGCTGTCAGACAGGGGGCGCTCTCTAAGATCCAACACCTGTTCTCTAATGTCCACATCCATCACAAAGTACTGTGTGAGATGAATAACTAAACAGTGGTTTGGACAGCACCACCATCTATCATCCACAGTGGGAGGGAGGGAGGGCTGGGGGCCAAACGTGGAATGGATTCACACCAGCATGAGGATTTCCCACCTCCTCAAAATGCTCAACAACGATGACAAGGATGTTAGGGAGCTGGCTCCATCCTCCCTGTTTCTGGACCTAAGGAGGCGTAAGGTCACTGGACAGGGAGTCAGAGACACACTTTCTCTGATTCAGGAGGAAACCCAGAGGGAAACTTGACACCTGGGTGTGGTCAGATTGGCCAGATCTGAACGACCTCTGTACCCGCACTGGAGTGTCCTGGGAGTGGGTGTGGTCTGACTCTGGGACTGTGAGGGTCTCAGAGGACATTATAACTGACCCCCTCATCCAGGTCAGGACAACAGTCACCTATGCTGGTCACAGTCACCTGCTAACAGCTACAGAGCTGCTAACAGCTACAGAGCTGCTAACAGCTACAGAGCTGCTAACAGCTACAGACCTGCTAACAGCTACAGACCTGCTAACAGCTACAGACGAGTGCCAGACGAGTCCTCATGGATCTACACCAACATCAACAACAACAACAACACTGGATTAAAACTACAAGGGAAACTCTCATGTCTTCCCTCTGCTGACCATTCTGTCTCACACTCATTCCTTACAATGAGGACATCACCTCATAGAACACTGCACTCAATGAGGACATCATCACATTCACAGTTAAAGCCAGACTACAAGTCCTTCCCATCAGACTCAACCTCTCCATCTGGTTCCCCAGCACTCAGGTTCCTCATTGCATGCACCACACCACACCACACCACACCACACCACAGAACAGAACAGCTCACTGAAACACTGTCACACATCTTGAATGGCTGCTATGCATACAAAGGGATGTACATAGCACGTCACCATAGAATAGTGGAACTCATAGCAAAGGACAAAATATCATGCATCTACAGTGAGAATGTACAGACATTCCTGTGTCATTTCATCCATGTTCCATCTCTGTGATAACCCAGACATCTATACATCTCTGTGATAACCCAGACATCTATACATCTCTGTGATAACCCAGACATCTTTACATCTCTGTGATAACCCAGACATATTTACATCTCTGTGATAACCCAGACATCTATACATCTCTGTGATAACCCAGACATATTTACATCTCTGTGATAACCCAGACATATTTACATCTCTGTGATAACCCAGACATATTTACATCTCTGTGATAACCCAGACATATTTACATCTCTGTGATAACCCAGACATATTTACATATTTGACAGCTAATACACCAGATGTTGTTGTGGTGAATGAAGAGTCCAGGGTCTGTGTTAGAGATAGCATGCACCTTTGACCTTAGCCTAGAGGAGGCCTTTATGACCAAGGTCATTAAATACCAACCACTCCTACATTCCATCTCAGAGCTGGGTTATAGGTGCAGACTATTTGTTTTTATATGTGTCAGCCTGTAGGACATTATACCCACAGACTGGCTGTTAGAGGGCTTCAACATCTTAGGATGCCCAGAAAGGAGGCAAAAAGGCTGGCAAAGTATTGTGCTGTTTATGCTATAATTGGCAGCTGCCATATATGGCAGAGACACTGGTACTTATACCCATAGAGTACTGAGTACTTATACTGTTACTTATACCCATAGAGTACTGAGTACATATACTGTTACTTATACCCATAGAGTACTGAGTACATATACTGTTACTTATACCCATAGAGTACTGAGTGACATGCTTATTGTATCATGAAGACATATGCCATGATTTTGTGAATGTAACCTTAACTGCACCTTTAATATGTGTCCCTGTATGTATTCTCCTTTATGTGGACATAAATAAATGGTTAAAATGTGTGCGTGTGTGCGTGTGTACGTGTGTGTGTGTGCGTGCGTGCGTGCGTGCGTGCGTGCGTGCGTGCGTGCGTGTGTGTGTTACCATCATAGTAGCAGTGTAGGACCGTCCACCGTAGGAGATGAGTTCTCCTAGCTGAGTGAGGTAGGCCAGCCGCGCCTGATTGGCTGATATGACCTACAGACAGAGAGAGACAGACAGACAGACAGACAGACAGACACAGACAGACAGACAGACAGACAGACAGACAGTAGAGAAATGTAAATGTAAACATTATTTAAGCAGTATTCCACCAGAGGGTGTGCGTTAGCGTGATTATTGTCACCAAGGTGATGTGATCAGAATCGAGGTCAATAATCAGGGTAAACAGTTACATCAAAATAAAACATATGTAAATATATTGATGACAGAGACAGAGTCTGTTTACTCAGCCAGTCCAGTCAGCGCTACAAACCTTTTCCCAAACAGAACACATAGAGAAACTAAACTTAACTGTTAGCTCAATCTCATTGTAATGAAGGTTTTCGATAGAAATTCTATTTGTTTTAGCTGCTACGTCTGCAACCTCTCCATGCAATATGCTAGCCTAGCCGCTATGCCGGCTCTGCTCTGCCACACTCTGTCTGATCAGCACAGATGATTTTTATATTTGGATTAAAACAGGCTGCTGCTCTCTAGCCTGGGATCCAGCCTGCTTTGCTACGTTCGGCGGACTTTTTTTCTCTCTCTTCGCTTCTCAGTCTGGAAAGCCTCCTATTGACTCGTTTTGCAGAACTACACTGGAACTACATATGTTACGTTAGGCAACGTCGTTGCTGATTGGATGTTGTTCAAACGAATGACGAATCACAACGATCACACCGTTTTTTTTGTCCCGCCCCGCAACACAGATCAATCAGAAGCCACGGCACGATTCCAGCCGTATGCCATGTCCCGCCTCCCTTGGAGATAGGAGGCATTCCAGACTGATAAGCGAAGAGAGAAAAAAAAGTCTGCCGAACGTAGCGAAGCAGGCTGGATCCCATGCTAGCTGCTGTCTGACTGTTGTCACAGTCCACACAATCACAGGCTGATGTGTTGTTTTCTTTGGTTCCTTTCATCACACGTAACGTAACGTAACACATAGCAGAGAGTAAAACGAGTCTAACTCTGGCTTCATGAAGCATCGATCAATCAACTATATGTTTTATTTAATCAGGTGCTATCAATGATACTAATGAAGGCTCTGCTCCAGACAGACAGACAGACAGACAGACAGACAGACAGACAGACCTTCTGTCTTGGTTCCAGCAGAGCTTGGATCTTCTTCAGATGATGGTTGATGGCTTTCCTCAGGTCCTTCTCCCTCATGTTGCTCAGCAACGTGGGAGAGATGAAGCTGTCCAATCCAAACTCCTTCCTGTCACACACACACACACACACACACACACACACACACACACACACACACACACACACACACACACACACACACACACACACACACACACACACACACACACACACACACACACACACACACACACACACACACACACACACATCAGATGCATTCTACTGCTGCCACCAAAGCGTGGAGGCAGCTTAAAATAATTCATGTCCTCAAAATACAAGTGAACATACAGTAGTTTAACTCTTTGAACACCTTGATAGTAGAATCCTCTGCACCCCCTACCATCCTCCCTCTGTACATATACCTTATGATTCTACTGAGTTTTATTACAATATGTTTTGTATTGTATGTATTACTGATGAATTGAGGAGAATGGACCACAATGTAAACAAGCTTTGACTGTTCTACTTGTCCTGTCACATGTTTTTTTTTCTTACATTTTTATGTAACCCCATTTTTTACACCCAGTGCCAATTGTCTATCTAATCCTGGGCACTACACTCCCTCTGCCAACCTAGGGAGGTCAGGGCCGAGCTCATGCCTCCTTCAATGCATGAGAGTGATGGGTCGGTCATAATCGATTCGTTCACAAGAACTAGTTCTTTGCCGTGAACGTCAACGAACCCGTTCACTTCTTAACTGACTGTTACGTACATGAATTCGTTCATGCAATATTTTTGGATGTGTGGAAATAATTATCGACTAATAAAACTAACTTTACATTATATATTGTAGTTATGTATTACTTCTACACATTATTATATGACAAAGAAGATGATGCAATTAGATGGTGAATGACAGTGCAGTCATGTCAGTGGGATCAGATCACATGCACACTACTGAACGAGAACGTGAACGAATCATCACGAAATCGTTCGTTCAGTGAAACGAACGTTTTTTCCCACCACTAGTGTGTGTGTGTGTGTGTGTGTGTGTGTGTGTGTGTGTGTGTGTGTGTGTGTGTGTGTGTGTGTGTGTGTGTGTGTGTGTGTGTGTGAACAGAACAGTAGAGATGAACTGGGTCAGCATTACAATGAGTGACACATCATGACACACATTGCCATGGTCACTACACCGCACAAATCTGGGACACGCTATGCTTCACACACACACACACACACACACACACACACACACACACACACACACACACACACACACACACACACACACACACACACACACACACACACACACACACACACACACACACAGTGAGTTGTACAGTAACTGACGTGATGCTCTTGATAGAGGCTCTGGTCTGTCCACAGCTGTCCAGTCTCTCATGCATGTGTAGAGCCGCCAGACGCAGCGCCGTGTTGCACTTCATCTCCACCGCAAAACGCTCCTGTAGCACATCACCCACACTCTGCACACACACACACACACACACACACACACACACACACACACACACACACACACACACACACGCACGCACACGCACACACGCACACGGACACGCACACGCACACGCACACACACACACAGATAAAAGATCAGATTTAATGGTCTGTGTGTTCTTATCTTGTTGTGTTTTATCGTCTCTTATCTTCAGGTGTTTTATCTTCCAAGCTCAACGGACCGTTTATCTTTCATCTGTCATCTTAAGAACATCAATACCCAGAATGCCACAGTGGACTACAGTGTTTCATCAAAAACAACACAGTGTGAATTAGGTTAATAAATAGAACTCATATCTCTGTTGTCGGGCAGAAACCAGCTATGTCCAAAATATTTACTTTTCAGGAAAAAAAAACAAAAAAAACAAGACAAAACTGTCTCATTAAAGTTGGTGACTTTATACATTATCATATACATGAATGTGTCCTTATATTATCATCACTTTACCCACATACATTATATTATATTATTATTATATTAAATACATTATATTATATATTATTATATTAAATACATTATATTATATTATTATTATATTAAATACATTATATTATCATCACTTTACCCACACACATTATATTATATTATTATTATATTAAATACATTATATTATATTATTATTATATTAAATACATTATATTATATCATTATTATATTAAATACATTATATTATATTATTATTATATTAAATACATTATATTATCATCACTTTACCCACATACAGCTCAAGTGGAGTAAGGACATAGGCGCCGAATTATGTGTGCACTTGTGGGGGCTCAACCCGAATCAAACCACCCTCTCCCCCCCCCCTCCGACCTACGCACGGTGCAATTTTTTTAAATGAATTAAACGAAACGACCATAAAACAACAGTAACAACACACTCTCCCAGCCTTTACTAGCACCATAATACTGAGTCGATAAACTACTGGTTCCGTGTCAACTTGTGACTTTGTCCCTTGTAGACACACTCAACAGATAGTCACAAGTCATGTGACCTGTAATTTAATCCATGAATATGAACATTATCCGTTGTCTTTAGGACTGCTTCAGGGCGTCTGACAGTATCCTATACATCCTACAGACTACAGTACTTACAGGTCACACATGGAACATTGATATGCACGAGCCGGAAGCTTTTGTAGCGATAATTCGGACAGTTCTCAAGATGAAGGACAGCCACACACACACACACACACACACACACACACACACACACACACACACACACACACACACACACACACACACACACACACACACACACACACACACACACACACACACAGAAAGTTGACCTCTGACCTGTAGGAAGAGGTACTCGAAGGCAGAGGGGTCGTCATGCAGGAGGTCAGCGGGGTCACGGGGGATAAAACACACCCTGAACAAACACCTGTAGTCATGACTGTCCTTCTTCTGCACCACCTGGAACAACACATCAACCTTTATTTAAAACACACCCTGAACAACACATAACCTTTATTTAAAACACACCCTGAACAACACATCAACCTTTATTTAAAACACACCCTGAACAACACATTAACCTTTATTTAAAACACACCCTGAACAACACATTAACCTTTATTTAAAACACACCCTGAACAACACATTAACCTTTATTTAAAACACACCCTGAACAACACATTAACCTTTATTTAAAACACACCCTGAATGTTACCAATATACTGTAACTATTTATATCTATGTATCTAGATATAAATACTAATTACAATGAATGTAACAAATCTGAGGTTTTCAAAAAAAGAGAGATAGAGAGAGAGAGAGAGAGAGAGAGAGAGAGAGAGAGAGAGAGAGAGAGAGAGAGAGAGAGAGAGAGAGAGAGAGAGAGAGAGGAGAGAGAGTGTGTGTGTGTGTGTGTGTGTGTGTGTGTGTGTGGTGTAGAGACGTGACCATTTTGGAAGTGACCACAGTCTGGAAGAGGCATTCCTTACCAAGGTGCTTAAGTACCAAGTAACGTCTTAAGGATGTTATCATACAGCTTGGTTACAAATGTAAAATGCTTGTGTTCATATTTGGAAGCCTCTGACTGTAATGTCAATAAATCAGTTGTGAGAGACCTGCAGATTACAGGAATGACCAAGCCAACAGCTAAGACATTGTGGCTACATTGTGTTCAGTGTCTGTGATAATTGGCATTCACCACATTATGGAGGAGACGATACTTCCTGTATCTATGATCTGTATCCTGAAACACTTGATGTTGAGTTTTACCAAGTGTGTCTATCTACTACTGTTTGTGTTCAAGACTTTCTGCTTAAATGTGAACGCAAATAAAGATGCTAAATGTAGCGTGTGTGTGTGCGTGCGTGCGTGCGTGCGTGCGTGCGTGTGTGTGTGTGTAGTATAATATGTGTACCTTCACTGTCAGCTCATCTTCATGCAGTAGTATAGTAACATGGTGATGTGAGGGTTAGAGTTACCTTAATGATCAGCTCATCTTCATGCAGTAGTATAGTAACATGGTGATGTGAGGGTTAGAGTTACCTTAATGATCAGCTCATCTTCATGAAGTAGGAGGAGCTTGGTGATGCTGTATTGTTGTTCCAGGACCAGAGAGAAATACTCGATGGCTTTGATTGACAGCTTGTCCTTCAGAGTGGCAACGATGTCCTGAAACCAGAAAAAAAAAACTAATTTCAATCCCAGCATGCACCTGGGGCAGGATGTCACCATGACACACACACACACACACACACACACACACACACACACACACACACCTTGTGTTGTCCTTACATAAATCACTCTGGATTAAGAGCGTCTGATAAATGATAAATGATAAATTGTAGATGTGAGTCTGGAGGAATCAAACAGGTTGGACTGATGGACACATTCCTGTCTACTCGTTCACTCACTCCTCCTGCATGTCATGTTGTATATTAGATGCTGTATTTCTCTCATATATGAGCTGTTTGACATGCATTCTAGCACAACAGCATGATTGTATAAATAAAGATCAACCCATTATTTAATGTGTTGCTTCAGAAGCTTAGATTGCTGTTATTCAGAATGATATATATACGTACATAATGCACTACAGTATCTCTGCAGTTTAATCGAATGGGACACTTTCACTGTCAGACCGTTCAACACACTTTATATATATTAGAAATGAGCAGAACAAAGTTTCATCGGCTCTAAAACATCTCTTTGAAGTTGGCCGACACGGCACAAGGAGACGGTCCATCCATGAACAGTCAACACTTCTGGCGAGTGGATGAGAACAAGCTGAGGTGAACACTCCATGTACACTCAGTAAAAGACACTCTCTCTCTCTCTCTCTCCGGTCTCGGCTCCTCCAAAAGCAGAGTGATGAGTGAGAGAATGAGCAAAGATGTTGGTGTTGGAACTCGGCTCATGGCATGTTGAGAGGCCTCTGTACAGCCCACCTACAAAACTGCTTCCACTTTTGTCCCATAGGGGCGCCACGAACACAAATTGCACCGTCTGTCACACAAATGAACCCCGCTTAATCATTTCCTGAGGACTAAACCCCACCACTGACACAGCCCTGGGTAGACAACCCGGCCTGGCGGAGATGTGTGCTCTTAGTGCGTGTCTAATAGTGCGTGTCTATCAGTATGTGTCTAATAGTGTGTGTCTATCAGTGTGTGTCTATCAGTGTGTGTATCAGTGTGTGTCTATCAGTGTGTGTTGGGAGCAGCACACAGAGCAGATTGAGGTCATGACACACATTGTGTCTTCATGTCACTCTGGATTTGTGTGAAAACGTTTCAACGGATATTAAACGTTCATGTGGTTCAGGAGGTTCATGTGGTTCATGGACAAAGCAATCAACTAATAGTAAAGTGTTGTATTGTGTACCTTGACAGTAGTTGTGTTGTGTTGTGTTGTGTTGTGTTGTGTGGTGTGTGGTGTGTGGTAGTGTTGTGTACCTTGACAGTAGTTATGCTGTGTTGTGTTGTGTGGTGTGTGGTAGTATTGTGTACCTTGACAGTAGTTGTGTTGTGTTGTGTTGTGTGGTAGTATTGTGTACCTTGACAGTAGTTGTGTTGTCAAACTTGAAGGCCTTGGTTTGTCCGTTCTCCAGATAAACCTTCAGAACGTTGGGCAGGAACAGCAGAGAGTTTCCCTGTAATAATATATAATAATAATAATAATATTATAACATTATATAGATATATTATACAGATAAATCTTCAGAACGTTGGGCAGGAACAGCAGAAACAGTAAGAACAGGACAGTATACTGTATTGTACAGTAATGATATTCGGCCGAAAAAACGCACCAGTGTGCAAGGACCTAAACTGATCACAAGACAACTATGAACAATCATCTCATCTGTATGTTTCATGTGTTTAGGCTGTAGTGAATCATGAAGTGAATAGCCTGTCTGTGTGTGTGTGTGTGTGTGTGTGTGTGTGTGTTGGTCTTCTTTTAAATATGTGGCTTCAGTGTTGCTATCAAAGCCTCAAACTGACCCACTGACTGACATCCTTTTTTTTTGTTCTGCAAAAACATTGCAACGAATATAAATAATAAGCATTAGACTCAGTGTGCAAGGGATGTTGTGTGTGACGTTTTTTGGGGGGATTTTGGATTAATAAAACGCAGCGAAAAAACACACCGGTCTGCAAGGACCTTAAGGGTTTTATTAAGACATAATACAGGAACAGGACAGTATACTGTATTGTATTGTAATAAGGCATAATGTTGTACAGTAGGAACAGGACAGTATACTGTATTGTATTGTAATAAGGCATAATGTTGTACAGTAGGAACAGGACTGTATACTGTATTGTATTGTATTGTAATAAGGCATAATGTTGTACAGTAGGAACAGGACTGTATACTGTATTGTATTGTATTGTAATAAGGCATAATGTTGTACAGTAGGAACAGGACAGTATACTGTATTGTATTGTAATAAGGCATAATGTTGTACAGTAGGAACAGGACAGTATACTGTATTGTATTGTAATAAGGCATAATGTTGTACAGTAGGAACAGGACAGTATATTGTATTGTACTGTAATAAGGCATAATGTTGTTGTAGGAACAGGACAGTATACT
>NC_139955.1:49377964-49397964 GCF_963454915.1 Gymnoscopelus microlampas
TATTATTATTTACAGTAGCTCTTCTAGCCCCCAATAACTCACATCTGGCCATCTCAGACAGCCGGACCTTTTTTATTGTGTAAAAAAGGCATATTTAGCCACCGGACAGAATGCCCCCGCCCACTGTAAAAAATATCGCAAAAAATGCTAAAACTATAGAAAGCAGTAAATGAAAAAAAAATTACACTCATCATTTATTTGCTTTAATTACAAGCTAAAATATAAACCTTGGTTGTAAAAAACCAAAGTTGTCCTTTAAGGCAGCTCTCCATCGCACAGATTTCGGGCCGACTCAGCGTTGAGAGGCGTTGGAAAGTGCAAAACAAGTACTGTCTCAATCTAAATAAATACATCCTATAAACTAGAAGAATTCATGTCATAAAAACAAGCATAACCAGATAAAAAACAGTATAAAAACTGAATGAAATTCATCTAAAGAGTTCATCTCATCTAATGCATAGGAATGCATACCTCCTCAGTTCATATACTATCTAGTAGGGAGATTGGGGGGGGGGGGGGGGGGGGGCAGAGACCTTCTCTGTGAAGGCAGTGGTGTTTCTGCTAGGAGGCCAGGTTGTCTGTCAGCAGAACTCTCCACAGCTGAGACATACATGGTCATTAGATGGTGTCGTGGCCTGGTCCTCTTCCTGAAGCCCACCATCATTTATTTGTTTTTTTCTTGTTTGTGCGTTTTGCACCAAACTGCCGGCAGCTCCACCTCCTTTCTTCAACTTGGTGACGCCCCTATTCGCTGCGTCGGTTTAGGTTCAAGATTACATAACTTTTAATATGCTGTAGGCTGATTGTGTTGATTGCTACTTGTGGAATAATCTATGATTATGAAAGATAATTGTGGATTATTATTAATGATATAGTAATGTACTTAGTTTCAACTGTCCTGTTGGAGAAGACAATGTCCCATTTAAGTGAGTCTAGCAAGCTCACAGTAGACCCCCTGGTGAGGTAGCAGCTTCAAAGAGCTCCTTGCATACCAAGCGGGGGAAGGTTGAAGATAAGGGACAAAGGCTTTGTGTGGCAAGGAACAGTACAGTACCAAGAGCAATGCCTCATGGGAGAAGGTCTGCCTGCCCTAAAGGCGGATCTTATGTGTAAAGTTTATAAATGAAGCTGTCTTGGAGAAGACCTTCAGATTCGATTGCTGTGCCAGGGGAATGGAACCTGGTACAGCTCTTTCTTGGCAACAGCTGAGAAGAGGCCCCAGGAGGGAGCTGCTAAAAAAGCAGTCCCACTGGCGGCTGGTGGTGCCAGCAACGTGACACTGGCGAACGAACTGACACTTGCGCTGCCACCCTCAAAGTAAGGGAGCAGTGCGGACGAGAAGCGAAAAGAGGCCAGCGCGGTGTCTAAAAAATCGAAATGTCTTATTTGAGCGACTGTTTACATAGGAATTTCGAGATATACTTTGTAAATGAATGTATCATTTCTAGGATTTGCAATATTACCACAGAAGAAATAACTTAACGCATAATGAAATGTATTAAGCTACTTGTAACTTCCAAAACGTCCAAAATGCAAACAATGGTTGGAAAGTTCTTCCGCCCAACAAAATGTATTCTTTACTGATGTTTGACTCATGATCTGAGTAACCAAACCGTTGAATTATTATTTGTTGATTGTATAAGAAGCATTTTGTATGTGTGCTTGAAGTTTAAGTTAAGGTTTCTTAAGGTGAAATTGTAGATCAACTATTTTAATGATCTTTTAACCCTTTTGCCCAAATTGCAATGTCAGTTACCATGGCAAAATGCCCTAAAATAGGACATTGACTTAGTGGGAGGAGAGAAGAAAAGACACATCACGTGGGTGTCAAACAAATGGGCCCTGGAGGGTTCATGCTTAAATGTAGATAATAACTACAATTAAAGTTAATTTGTCCTGGGATTTAGGAAAAATCTCAGGGATAAACTAGTGGAAAAGAATTGTTGCTAAATTAAATTGGTCATGATTTACTATGAAGTAAAGTCAATTTGAGATCAAATATTAGCCACAATGTCCAAAAAGTATTTCAAACAAATTGAGAACATTAAGTTGAACTGTTAATTGTTTCAGTGTATGGGTTTGGAGCCACTTAGAGACAATGTGTGAAATGTGTGTTGAGAAGGTTTACAGAGAGCCATACTAAACAATTGTTTTACCGAGCCGTTATCTAAAGAGCCAAAAAGCTCACGAGGAATGTTCTGTGTGTGTCCTGGATCCTAGATCAGACACACAGGTGGCAGGTGTGGAATAATCTATGATTATGAAAGATAATTGTGGATTATTATTAATGATATAGTAATGTACTTAGTTTCAACTGTCCTGTTGGAGAAGACAATGTCCCATTTAAGTGAGTCTAGCAAGCTCACAGTAGACCCCCTGGTGAGGTAGCAGCTTCAAAGAGCTCCTTGCATACCAAGCGGGGGAAGGTTGAAGATAAGGGACAAAGGCTTTGTGTGGCAAGGAACAATACAGTACCAAGAGCAATGCCTCATGGGAGAAGATCTGCCTGCCCTAAAGGCGGATCTTATGTGTAAAGTTTATAAATGAAGCTGTCTTGGAGAAGACCTTCAGATTCGATTGCTGTGCCAGGGGAATGGAACCTGGTACAGTTTGCTAACAACTTGGCGAGAGAATGGATGGACTAAAGTAAGTGAGAATTAACTATGTAACGATTATAACTCTGATGTGTTCATAATGGGATGAGGATTCACGTCATTTAATATTGTTGTTCTCTGTGTTTTGTTTTCTTACAGGTTTAATAACCTAACCGGTCTGTCTAAGTGATGTAACTAACGTCTGTTTATGCCATAGCCTGACGCTGACTTAATGAACCAGCGCCAGGTCTATCTGTAACCGACCATGTAACTTATGTATTCGATTTATGTATTATGTGTGATTTAGTGAATAAATATCTAAAAGACAACTGATTTGAGTGATTAGCTTAGAACACCAACCTCTCTCGACCCCCTTTTTCATTGGGCTTTAGCAACCGTAGCCACTGCTCAAGGCAGGAAGTACGTGATTTGCTAGAAAAGTGAACACTACTCCTATGGAAACGCTATCATATAATTAGTTTACTTATAAAGACTAGCTGTTTTACTCATGATGCAATTTGTCTCCATTTGTCTCCACCAAGAAAGTACCAAAAAAAAATGTTTCAGTCACAGCAAGTAGCCTAATAAATTATTAGTAACAAATCTGACTTCACTGTAGTTTCCTTTTCATAAATGATATTTATACTTAGACTGTTGTGAAAGTTTATATTTAGAAAAACAAAAGTAGTAGTAGTAGTAGTTGTGAATTGGCAAACTAGACATTTAGACTTAGAATTCCTTTATCCTCATAGGCGCTAATGTATGCAACGTTTTGGCCAGGTTTTATTTTTGTTGTTTCTCATAAGCGCGCACGTTGTCCTGCCCAAAGCCTGCTGGCTTTCTGTAGGAAGCTTCATCCTCATCAGTGACGAGGCTGACCACGATGATGTCATCAGAGAACTTTATTATGTGGTTTCATTTTGAACCTGGCCGAGTGGCCGTGCAGTGGTGTGTGAGTAGAATGAACAATATGCAATCTCTATTGCTATTTGTGGAAAACAGCTGAATGCCTGAAATGCACCTATAGTGTTTATAACGCACAGCGTTCATTAATTCATTCTGGTGAGATGTTTATTAATGCAGCACATTACAACAACATAATAATAATAATAATACAGCCAGTCCAAGAAATAAAATAAAAAGAATAAAAGCACAGCTTAGCAATCCCAATAAAAGTATTGATTACATAAAGAAGTTCTCACAATCGTCTGAGGATATGAATTAGAGCTCTGACGTTCTGTCAAGATCAATGTCTGTTTGTTCATTTAAGGTTCATATAAATCCAACTTCATTTTCCTTCTCCATTCACTCTACCCAACATATATTCATATGATGTAATCTGAATCATTTCCTCATTCCTCTCTTTAAGCCCAGGTGTTCTAGGGGTCTTCCCCTTACGCAGCAGGATTCTGGCAGCTGTAACAAGTCCAACTTTTACAATGTTGAATCTGTTGTCAGTTATACCAGGGACCACTGCCCTGTCACATAGGAGACAGAGCCCAGGGACCACTGCCCTGTCACCTAGGAGACAGAGCCCAGGGACCACTGCCCTGTCACCTAGGAGACAGAGCCCAGGGACCACACTGCCCTGTCACCTAGGACATTGGTTCTCAAAGTGGGGTCCGGGGACCCCCAGGGGTACTTGAGGGGGTTCCAGGGGGTCCCCAGCTAAATGATGGACAGGAACCAAATGGGCCCTTATGGGTCTGTAACTCTGAGAGTGTACAAATGGAACCAAATGGACCCTAACGGGTCCATTTGGTTCCATTTGTACACTCTCAGAGTTAAATTAACATTGATTTTACAATATGAATTGGGGTCCCAGAGGTATAAATGCCATTAAATGGGGGTCCGTAGCCTAATGCATGTCAAACTGGGGGTCCTTGAAATCAAAATGGTTGAGAATCACTGCTAGAGAGCTGTAAAAAAACTTCTCTTATGGGGGTCCCTGGCTTATCTTTTCAAATGGGGGTCCGCGGGCTAATAAGTGTAATTTTGGGGGTCCTTGACATGAGAAAGTTTGAGAACCACTGACCTAGGAGACAGAGCCGTGGGTGTGGGGGTCAGAGTGAATCCACCATTTCTCCAGAAATACAACAACTCTACACCAGACAGACTAAATACCATGAGACATGCCTAACTCTTTTTTCAAGAGTCATTTGTCCATCATGAGCCGACAGGAAGGTGCCCAGATATCAGTGCCCACAATGTGTTGGTTCCCACTCTGCCCACCAAGATGAAACAGACCAATCAGGGCCCAGTATACAAATATGGGACGGGAACTTGGCCCTTGGAAATCAAGGTTCCACACAGAGACTAATATCTACACAGTGATATTAGTCTGGCTATGTGTGTGTGTGTGTGTGTGTGTGTGTGTGTGTGTGTGTGTGTGTGTGTGTGTGTGTGTGTGTGTGTGTGTGTGTGTGCGAGCGTGTACCTGTGACTACGTCCCTGACCAGCAGGGGGGGGTGTGGGGTCAGGGTGAAGCCGTGTCCGTTGGTCCCGTCCAGAACGGGGTCTCTGGTGACCTGGACCGTCAGCTTCACCACATAGTTCTGATTGGTCAGGCTGTTGGAGCGCTGGGACCGACCGTCGCCTAGCAACCGCTCCCTGTGGAGGTCAAAGGTCAAGGCGGAAAAGGTTACCAGGGCGACCGCCGCATAGCAGCTGAACGAGAGGCCGACGCCCACCTCGCTCAGCTGTTTGTGACACGCACGCGCACACACACACACACACACACGCGCGCGCGCGCACGCACGCGCACGCACGCACACACGCACACACACACACACACACACACACACACACACACACACACACACACACACACACACACACACACACACAAGCATGACTAACGAGGAGCTCAATGGGTTTCCTCTGAACCACATTCTTCACCAGACAGGACAACAGGAGAGTGTGTGTGTGTGTGTGTGTGTGTGTGTGTGTGTGTGTGTGTGTGTGTGTGTGTGTGTGTGTGTGTGTGTGTGTGTGTGTGTGTGTGAGGAATGTTGACAGCATATTTGTGGTTCAGTGCTGGGTGTGTTTGTGTGTGAGAAAGAAAGTCTGTTTTTGAAAGTGTACACAACCAATGTTACATTATGTGTCTGTCTGTCTGTGTGTGTGTGTGTGTGTGTGTGTGTGTGTGTGTGTGTGTGTGTGTGTGTGTGTGTGTGTGTGTGTGTGTGTGTGTGTGTGTGTGTGTGTGTGTGTTCATACTGTACCTGCTCAGGGACTCACGGGTTCGGCGTATGATGGTACCGACAACCTGCTGCACCCTGCTGGTCCTCCGAGCCGGAGACCTGCTCCTACACCTCTCCTTCTCCTCCATTTAGCTGTTAAATATATTATACATATAGATATAAATACATATATATATATATATGTAAATATACACCTCTCCTTCTCCTCCATTTAGCTGTTAAATATAATATACATATAGATATAAATACATATATATATATATATGTAAATATACACCTCTCCTTCTCCTCCATTTATCTGTAAAATATATTATAAATATAGATATAAATACATATATATGTAAATATACACCTTCCTTCTCCTCCATGTATCTGTTACATATATATATAAATATATAGTCACGCCCACGCCCATGGGAGCGCACACACACACACACACACACACACACACACACACACACACACACACACACACACACACACACACACACACACACACACACACACACACACACACACACACACACACACACACACACACACACACACCTGTGTCTGTTTCCACTGAGAAGCCAGCATTATTTATTGCCTCTCTCTCTGCCTGCTGATCAGACCAGTTTAACCCAGTCAGTCCTGAGACTCATTCTACTAAATGTCTTCGATGTTGCTGTCAGTGGACCCACATAATTATATGTATTTGGCCGCGGACCCCCATCTGATTTGTTTTTGTTCCAGGGAGCCCCAGAAGCAGAGATTTGAGTTACAAATGTTTGCTTTAAATATGTAAATACATTCAAAGATTTGCACACATTTTCACGATTTTTCAAAAATAGCAGATCTACAAGCTTGTAGCGAATAACCAAAGATATCTAAAATGACACAGATGTGTTCCAGTGGTCTTAATAGTTTAACTCTAATCTACTCGCTCTAACCTGTCATTGAGAACCTGTATCTCTGCCTGTTTAAAATGACCGCTGCCTGTATCTCTGCCTGTTTAAAATGACCGCCTGGATCTGGATTTGACCCTCGCCTGACGCCTCTGTACGGATCACCAGTGTTTTGGACCAGAACCAGACCCAAGGACTACGACTAAGCTTTACTCCTATTGGACCAGACCCAAGGACTACGGCTAAGCTTTACTCCTATTGGACCAGACCCAAGGACTACGGCTAAGCTTTACTCCTATTGGACCAGACCAGACCCAAGGACTACGGCTAAGCTTTACTCCTATTGGACCAGACCAGACCCAAGGACTTGCTTTTGGGTCCTATATCTGTTTGGTGCCTGACATATATATACACATATATATATGTAAATATATTTATACACCTCTTCTTCTCCTCCATTTAGCGTCAGTAAACTATAGGATCATAGAATACAGAGACAGTGTAGTGTCTCAGTAAACTATAGGATCATAGAATACAGAGACAGTGTAGTGTCTCAGTAAACTATAGGATCATAGAATACAGAGACAGTGTAACTGTAGGAAACTATAGGATCATAGAATACAGAGAGAGAGAGTAAACTATAGGATCATAGAATACAGAGAGAGAGAGTAAACTATAGGATCATAGAATACAGAGAGAGAGAGTAAACTATAGGATCATAGAATACAGAGAGAGAGAGAGTAAACTATAGGATCATAGAATACAGAGAGAGAGAGTAAACTATAGGATCATAGAATACAGAGAGAGAGTAAACTATAGGATCATAGAATACAGAGAGAGAGAGAGTAAACTATAGGATCATAGAATACAGAGAGAGAGAGAGAGAGTAAACTATAGGATCATAGAATACAGAGAGAGAGAGAGTACACTATAGGATCACAGGTAAACAATGAACCTAGACTCAGTCTAAACAATATAATATCAAAAGAAAATAATCTGTACATTGAAACTATACAAACTATAGGATGCCAGGTCAGCAATGAATCTGTCTAAATTTGGCCATTTATTATTTAATATATATATATGACTATAAATACTTCTCCTCCATTTATTCATAAAATATCCATAAAACAATGTGAGTCCTCATGTAACTGGTGTTCAGAGCATCACAGTGTCAACAACATGAGTCATGACAGATGGGGGGAGGGGGGGGGGCATGTAGCCTGGCCTGGATACCATGAAGAATCAAACATGTGAACACGAACACAGACACACACACACACACACACACACACACACACAGACACACGCACACGCACGCGCACACACACGCACGCGCGCACACACACACACACACACACACACACACACACGCGCGCACGCGCACACGCACACACACACACACACACACACACACACAGCACAGCACACAGGGTGGAGAGAGATGGAATGAGAAGATGAAGAGAGATGCAGAGAGAGTCAGAAGAGGACAGGAAAGAGACATTAGTAAAAATAGTAAAATATAGAACATTATGTTATGATTACAGGATTTACATCTATCGGCTTCCCAGAGGAAAAATCTGCTTCTCATTTTAATCTCAGATGCTTCTCTTGAGCAACCAGCTTTTATTTCTCATTTGAAGATCACTTAAAGATCACCTATGTCTTTTTATGGCTCCTAACTTGAATACTAGGATCCGTAAGCGAGACATAGGGGGAGACAGGGGTATATACATTAGAGCTGTATTTGAGAGATACATGAGGAATAGACAAGATACAATAAGAGCTGTATTTGGGAGATAAATGAGACATAGGCGAGATACATTAAGAGCTGTATTTGAGAGATACATGAGACATAGGCGAGATACATTAAGAGCTGTATTTGAGAGATAAATGAGACATAGGCGAGATACATTAAGAGCTGTATTTTAGAGATACATGAGACATAGGCGAGATACATTAAGAGCTGTATTTGAGTGATAAATGAGGCATAGGTGAGATCTCCCTATTGGCTTTGTTAAGTCTCTTTGGCTTCTCATTGAGATACATTAGCAATAATTGAGATTTAATTTCCCATTTCTCACTGAGGTATAAATGAGTGAACATGCTAATAAATATTTAAAAAACAGCATTAATTGTGGCAAAAACACATTTATTGAAGTATCCACAAACAGCAGGCAGCTTTAACATATATTTATATGTACAAAAACAAAAATGTATTGGCATCAATTTACATAAAAGTTGAAACTTAGGTATACTGGGAGTGGGGAGACTAAAACTAGGACGAAAAATGTTCTACCTTTTTCCACTGACAAACTAAATAAAAGCTATGATGACTAAATATACTGACAATTTCGTCAACAAATAACTAGACTAAAATGTTAGGAAGGGACTAGTGGACAAGCAATCTAGTATATGTCATCTTACAATTAGTTGCATGCTGAAAATTGCAGATCTACAAGCTCACGTGTCGCGGTGCAACGTGTTGTGAGCTTGTAGATTGGCTATTTTCAGCAAGTGTAAAAACAGTCATTACGACGGCCCGACAAAATACATTTTTAGTCAACTAAATCAACTGTAGATTTAGTCGACTAAAATCTTATGACATTTAGTTGACTAAATCTAGACTAACACTAAAACATTCCAGGTGACTAAACTAAGTGAAAACTATTCAAGAGACTAATGACTAAAACTAAAATCTGCTGCCAAAAACACTGGGGAGTACATAGTCCTTTGCAGCACGGCTCCGGCACTTGTTGGTCATGGCTTTCTTCAAGCCCTCTTCACTGAAACCATTGGTCCATGATGCCAGAGAGGAACACCGCAAGACGTAGTCTGCAGACAGAGAAGATGACATGACACAAGTCAGTCAACATGGGTTTCCCCCGGTTAAATATATACATTTTAAAGACTATATGACTCTACAGACTGAGCACAGCATAGCCACAGACGAGGCCAACCTGGTTCAGAGTGTACTGTACGTCCCACCAGCGCAACATGTTGGAACATGCATTTTTTTTACTGCACAAAGGCAGCCAAATTGCCCAATGATAATGTATTGGTGACATCATAAATTGAGAATATAATTTACAAAACCAAGATTTGTCAAGGATCAAGTATATTTATATGTCCCAAGCTGGGCCTTTCACAGCAGATAATAAACGCCCTAAAACACAATACAGTAAGACAGACATGTGTATATTGTCACAAGATACCCCCAACAATCTTTCTAGCCCCCTTAAAAGGACAATTCCATGCTAGAATGCTTTCTTACCTTTCTTTGTAGTTGTTACGTCCCCACCAAAGAGGTCCAGGTGTTTATTTTATGCAAAAACTCCTTATTGCCTATTTCCCCTACCATAGGCCCTCAATGAATTGTATTGAATGGAATGGGAATTGAATGGGGCTATGGGGTGTTGTGCTAATTCGCTTATTTCCATCGAAATAAGTAGTAAAGTGTGCCGCTTGGGATATTATTTACATTATGAAAAGAGGATATATACAAAAATAATAATAATTTTGAGCAAAATAAATAAGCGAATTAGCACAACACCCCATAGCCCCTTTCAATGCAATTCATTTAGGGCTCATGGTAGGGGAAATAAGGCCAATAAGGAGCTTTTGCACAAAATAACACCTGGACCTCTTTGGTGTGTACTTAACAACTACAAAGAAAGGTAAGAAAGCCTTTTAGTATGGAATTCTCCTTTAAGGGCATTTTTCTGTCTAATACCTAGATTATCATACCAGCAAATAGCAGCAAAGTATATGACAGATTCAATGAAGGCTCTATATCATTGATTTGTTTACCTGAAACCTGGCTAACTTCCTTAAACAGAAAAGGCACTGCTGGCCTTTCTTGCAAACAATTTCAGTATTGGAATCGAATTTCAGACGATTGTCGATTATGGTCCCAAGATATCTATAAGTGGTTACCAACTCCACTGACTGGCCATCTATAACACTACTCTGAGGAACTAGTGGTGTGACAAATACTTACTGAACAGTGCATCCCTCTTCGCCTCATCCAGTTTGTTCTTCCCCTCTGGGATGACACCATGCTTTCCGCATATGACGGCATTGCGGCACTCCTCATGGGTGAAGAACACCTCGAACAACGCGTGGAATAGCCTCTTGCAGTCCTTCCTGGCACGCTGGTGTATGGCTGCCAGCTGCACAGAGGAAATCAACTGTCCACAGCCTGTGAATAGAGAGCGAGCAATTAACCAACTGCATTTTAAGACATCAGTTTTGCACTTGTAAGGCTCAGCTACATTGACCCCTTTCTGCGCTCAGTGCACCATGAAAACAGACAACTGTGACCTTCTGAAAACTTCACTATCTAGTTGCAGCTCACAACACGGATCACTCGCTACCAAGAACGTCAGGTTCAGTGTGAAATGTATGGCAAACGTAAACATCCATACCTGGATATAGCTCCTGCTGCCCGAGACTGGACACTCCAGACTCTAGGTCACCAGGGTGATAAAGCCCTTCAGTGTGTCTAGTTGCTCAGAGCCTAGAAAAAAGACAAAAAAATCGGAGTCTACTGAGTGTATTTGTAAAACAATAAGATTGAGTACTGTTCTATATAGCTCTACAGTCTATTCTGATAGCAGTCATTGATGAGTATTTGTTCAGTAGCAGGGGTCGATCTCCCCTGCTCTTCAGTAAACAGAAAATGTAGGGATATTTTGGGATACCAAAGTGTTCCAGTCATGTCAGAGAACTCACAAAAGAGGTACAGGATAAAGTAAAGTTTCAAGTGAGACAAAGACATTAGCAGACAACTGAAAACTGCAACATTACAGGCAATAAAACTTACTGATACTGGAGAGCACAGTGGTTATCCTCCTCAACTGGAGCTGGAGCTTCTCCACCTCAAACCGACAAGAATCGCAAGGCTGCCACCCTTGACCCTCTGGTATGCTCTGGTCCGATGGATTTGGTTGACCTGGAAAGATTGAAAGCACGTCAAAAACTGTAAAGAAAAGTAAAAAGAAAAAGAAAAAGTAGAATGCAAAACTCATCTATGAATCCTGAATTTGAAGGACAACAGTGCCAAGTCTACTGACACTTAGCTGAGGAACCACACCTTCTACTGGAGCATCACTGGACGGAGATGGAGGTTGCAGTACACTGGGTGTTTCTTGGTTCCACTGATCCAAGTCCATATATGTAGCTGCATACGGCTGTGCAGAAAAGAGAAAAGGCCCTTAATTGTACTTGGTCAAAAATCATCAAAACTATAGGCTACTATACAAGCTCATAGCGCAGCACCGAGTGCTGTGCTCCGAGCTTGTAGGTCTAAATGGGTTAAGAAAGACATACCTCATCAACAGGTCGGCAGGCCTGTGTAGAAGAGGCTGGAGGGTATGGCTGTAGATCGGGGTAAAAGGTATCACAAGGTTGCAGAGACATAGAAAAGTAACCTTAGTTTGTAGTCTGTCAAAGATCTTTAAAAAATAGCTATGCCTTTATGCAATGCATTGTGGATTTTAGATAGACCAATCAAAAGCAATGTGGAATGTAATACAAGTCACAAATAAATTCAATCTAAAGAAAACATACCTCTTCAACAGGTCGACAGGCCTGTGTAGAGGCCGGAGGGCATGGCTGTAGACCATAGTTAAATGGGTCATAAGGCTGAGAGACAGAAAAATGACATTAGTTTGTAGTCTGTCAAAGATCAGTACAAATACATTTACTAAATGAAGTTGTGTTCAATGGAGTGTTGTGTTCATCACATAACATTCACCACAGTATAAATACACCCGAGATCAGTTGACTCAAATGAATTCCCCCCTCCTCCCCAACAAACCTTTTCATCCACAGCTTTGCCCTGCGATACTGTTAAATTTCAGCAGAAGGTGTGGTCTCTTACTACTAGTGAACCAACACTTACAGTATATCTGAAATGTTACAAAGTCACAACTTAAATGTAGACATTAAATGTATTGAAAACATTTTACCGTGTCAAGAGCTGGGCAGAGGGCCTGGGGAAAGACCGGTGTGGCCCAAGGGCTAGCCCCACTTGAAAACGGATCATAAAGCTGGAGACATAGCAAAATAACATTAGCGGTAGTTTGTAGTCTGTCAAATTGAAAATCTACAGCCAATTGTAGATTAACTAACCAACACTTACGACATTTTTATCTTTAACCCATTTTGTACGGGACCCCTTTTGGTGTTTTAAGCATTATGTTATACTTTAGCTATTGAAAAATAGCAGATCTACAATCTCATAGCGCGGCACTTTTTGAAAAAACGTGAACATGTAGTGCAAATCTTTGGATATATTTTTTCAGAGCGTTTTTAACTGAAATCTTTGCTTCAGGGGGGTCCCTGGAACAACATATTTTCAGATGGTGGTCGGCGGCCAATTACATATAATCTTGGGGGTCCTTGACATAAAAATGTTTGAGAATGACTGACATAGAAACAGGGTTTTTTCAGAAAACTGTCAGGATTTAGAAGACATTTGTAGAATCGTTCCCAGGTCTAAATGGGTTAAGTAAAGACCTTACATAGTATTGAAAAGAACATTGTACCGTGTCAGGAGTCTGTGGACAGAAGCCCTGGGTATGGACTGGTGTGATGGCCTTAGGGCTTGCTAGCTGTGGTGCTGACCATTGAGCAGAAGGCTGGAGAGACATGAAATCTAACATTAGAAAAAAATATCTGAAAATAAACCAAAACAAAAAAAGAGAAAAAGGGCGTGGAACCAAAACATGGAGGTAGACTCTTGAGGCATAAAACTCACACGGCAAACAAGTCCGTTAAGGAGATGGCAGATGTCAAAAGTCCATTCAGGCAGGAATCAGGATGTCTAAACCAGCAGGCATCCACCGGGGTGAGGAACTCATGGTTGGAAATCAGTGACATGACAATCTGGAAGGGCACAAAAAAGAACAATATAAGTATTGAAAGCTGATTATGAGGTGTAGGTGGGAAGACAAGCAGAGAAGGTCAGGTATCTACAGGGCTGAGAATTGGGGACAGTTGTCATGTGAGACAGGTGATGAGGAAAGGTGTGTGGACAGTTAGAAGATGGCAGGTCTGGGGAGGTGAGGGGCAATCCAGAAACTGCCCTGTGATCCTTTCTTCTTACCTTAGTTGACTTTCCCTTTTCTGAACAACACCTAATAGGTAAAGTCCCTTTGCACACCTACTTACAAAGGACATGCAGTTACACAGGAGATGACAGCCAACGTAGAGAAGAAAATAAGTGGTCCTGCACACCATATTCAATTACTTGAGATTTATTTGAGGATTTCTTGTTTTGCTTAACTACCTAATGAAGGTCAGCTAATCGAAACGTTCTTACAAATAGATAAATAAAATGTAACTTAAGACAGTGTTCTGACCACTTCTTTACTTCTGAACAACTCCTAAAATCAGAGCCTGAGATAGAGATCTAAAAAAAAACGAAGTAAGTAATAAAACTCTACTAAAATATGACCATGACAATGTCATTCATATAGTGGGGAAGAGAATGGTCCAAATGTTTTGCACATAACTTACACTCAAAGCCAATCGAAGTCCATCAATTGCTTCAGGAGGGAGGAGACAGGAGGACAAACCCACTTTTCTGGCTGAGCAGCTTTGTTGTTTGGTGCCACCGCCAAATTGCGCCAATGGGTTGATCCCAACGAAACATCTGAAATCACAAAACACATATGGAAAAGGTGCACTCACAGCTGTTCTACAAGAGAGCACATCTTTCGAGTTACACATGATGGTTCTACTTCAAGCAGAAAGTTACCTTTGAATGAATTCCAGTGTGTAACAGGCGTGCTCCTCCTGGTACACCAAAGTTGTAATAACTGGAAAACTGCCATTCCAGCCAGGAAGTTGATCTGTGGAGCCACAATGACCGACCTCAATGCTCAGCATCCATTGTGTAGCTGCGAGAACTTCACCTAAAGATAATTTGACATATATGGTTTGCATGTTAACAGTGTTTGTCTGTTGCTTTCCACATAACAATAGACTGTTAAACTAAAACATGACCTCCATATAGTCTCCGTATTTGCAATGCTTTAAAACAGATTAGAAAAAAACAGTAAAAAGTGTGCAGACTAAACTCAGTGTTAATTTAACTGTCTTAAGCCGGGGTCTTCAACAGGGGGTCCGGGACCCCTAGGGGGTCCTCAGAATAACTACAAGGGGTCAGAATTACTACAGGGGGTCCGCCAAATCTTTGTGTGATATGATTATATGTTAATTTAACTGTCTTAAGCAGGGGTCTTCAACAGGGGGTCCGGGACCCCTAGGGGGTCCTCAGAATTACTACAGGGGGTCCGCCAAATCTTTGTGTGATATGATTATTTATTTTACCTTAACCAATTGAACCTTAGCATCCCTTTTGTGAGGAGAACTTTAGCCAAAAATAGCAGATCTACAAGCTCACAACGCCTCACGCTGCAAGGCGTTGTGAGCTTGTAGATCAGCTATTTTTGGCAAAGAGGGAAAAAGAGCAGACGAAGTAAACAAAAAAAGTTTAATCTGAAACACAATTTTATACAATATAGAGGGGGTCCCTGCCTCATCTCTCTCTCAGCTAGGGGGTCCATGGCCTGAAAACGTTGAAGACCCCTGGTCATTCCATTGGTACATTTGTACTCTCTTTCCCTAAATTAAATGATTTTACTTTGTACTGTAGGTTCAAAACAAAATTCATAGATGTAATAATAATAATAATAATAATAATAATAATAATAATAATAATAATGAATTACAGTTAAAACAAATGAGGCCAACATTAGCTCTCACTGATGTGGTCTGATTTATACCTGAAATAAACAATGACATCATGCACCACATGGAAATGAATATGCTAATGCCATGTCTAAGACTGTGTTGCACGCCCCAAAAAACTGATTTAAAAGCTCACAATGCGTCGCTGTGAGCTTGTAGATCAGTGATGTTTGGGCATGCGCGAGTCTGTATAACCCCCTGTATTATGACAGTCATGACGAAACGTCAACCTGGTGTTTGCACGTTCTCCATGTAATGCCCTACATCTACATTAACGTTCAGATTTCAAATATAAAGTGCTTACCCCATGGCCACGGATGTTACAATCCACTTCGGGTCGGTGTAAGTACCCGTATATTCCGGATTGTTAAAAAAAAGCATTTTAATCCGATCGGTGGCCATTTTGTCATAGAGTTATAATGTAACAGAGTGCAGTACTCCTCCCAACCGATAGGGTCAAGTAGTTGAAAGCGTACAGAAATACGGAGAAAATGGCCATCGATCGAATTAAAATGCTTTTTATTGAACAATACAGACGATACGGGTATTGCTGAGTGCCCGAATAGACTTGTAACATCCGTGACCATAGATTGAGCACTTCATATTTAAAATCTGAACGTTTATGCAGATGTACAGGTTGTAAATGGAGAAAGTGCAAAAAAAATGGTTGAAGTTCGGCCGTGACGCTCGTGATGGACGAGCGTCGTGTGATCCATAGCTAATACACGACAAATGCACGACGTTTACGATACTAACAAGTTGGATAACACACTTTAATTCCATAAAGTAATTCATCTTACCTGTTATCTAGTAGAGTAGAAGCACGGAAGCAACTGGTTTGTAAATAAATGTTCGCTTAGCCGACGGTTAGTTAGTTTCGTTTCTGAACCCGCCTGTTTGTTCTGTTTGTTCCTCGGCCGGTTCAAAACTGATAAGCTCCGCCTTGAACAGCTGCGTGACGTAATGACGTAATGTCGCACTGTAGGTCTGGTCAGGTTCTCAACCTGTGGGTCGGGACCCCCAGGGGGATCCCCACCTGATTGGGGGGGATCTGTATGTGGCAGTGACAGTGAAGTGACAATTTAAGTAACCCTTTTAATACCTAAAAAAAAAAAAGAATTACTGCATCAAAAGTAATCAACAAACTATATTTAAAAAATGGTCGAAGAAAAAAAAGAAAATAGCTGATCTGCAATAAGAAGTTATAGATTTTTGAAATAGTTCAAAGTTAAGCTTTTCTCACATTTTTCAAAAATATTTTTTTTAAATTAAAAAACATGTTTTCAGACTCAAAAGAGGACGCTGAATCGAATAGGCTAGGTCTCGATTTTGTATGACCCTTATAAAGTGGTTTAAACAAGCGTTAAAGTTTCATAAACTTGGAAGCTTTTTTCACAAAAACATTATTATTATTATTATTTTATTTTGACCCTTCCACCCTCTTATTTAGATGATTTTGAGTCGAATGATAGGTTACACAATAGTCTAGTATTGTTTAATAGGGAAGTTATAGATTTTTGAAATAGTTCAAAGTTTATCTTTTCTCACATTTTTTAAAAATATTTTATTTTTAAATTTAAAAACACTTTTTCTGACTCAGAAAAGGACGCTGAATTGAATGGAATAGGTCTCGATTTTCTAGGACCTTGGGAAATACAAAAGCTCACCAAAAAGATTGGACGTTGACTTTTGTCAAAAAATTTAGCACAAAATCTGGAACTAATCGCTCCAGATATTTTTTTAAAATATAAAACTTCTCTCCATCCATATTGAGAGTAAGCCGGATATTTTGGCACGAGCCCTGATTTTTTTTGACACTGATAAAGCTCAAAGTTCAGCGAAAAGACTGCAAAGGTCAACTCTTGTTAAATTTTTAGAAATTGTATTTTTCTTCGAGACTCTGGTTTTAGACAAATATGATGACACTGATTCCAAATATTTACGTTTTATTTTTCTCGGAAAACAGGAAGTGCCTCAAAAGGCCGCTTCCTGGTTGGTTTTAGGGTGTTCCAGGCCCGTGATTTCCCCGATATATTTTTTTCCTAAATCTACACGTAAAATAATGCCAAAAGTCGAGATGATCAAACCCTGATATCAAATCATGATTTAATTATCCTTTAATTGGCTATGGTTACGGCTTCGCTATCTTGCTCAATATCTCGAATACGATAAGGACTTAGGGTCCACTTTTTGGATATGTTGTAGAACTGGCTGAGACGCACGCATGGATGTCTTGTTTGTCCCGTTACGGCACTTTTTTTTTTTTTACTTTGTCCTTTGGTATGGTCTTAAGGTTTAAGACTCTATGAGCCTTCCGAAAGTATAGAAGGTCAACTTTGGAGTGTCGTACCGTGACGAACAAGACATCAACGTGTGCGCCTTAGCGAGTTGTACAACATATCCAAAAGGCGGATTCTAAAGATGTATGGTTATTGAGATATGTCACTTTATTGCACGTATTAACTTGACATTGGACCCTAGCCAATTAAGGAGAACGGTATGGCCGTGTGTGAGGAGAGTTATATGTTCGCGTTCGGGGTGACGCGCTGGCCCAGAATTTGGTGTTCAATTTCGTTTTTAATCCTTTCAAACAGTTTTTCACTATTATCTCGGCCCCTAGGGGGCGCCAAAACTATCGGACAATGGATTCTCGATCAGTTTTTCATCCCGAACGCGCCAATATAACTTTCCTCACACACGGACAAGTGGTTCTGAAAATTGATAACATTTATATATTATAATAAATAAAATGTTAAAAAAATAAATTGTAGTAAACATTTTTAAGTTAAGCCAAGTATACATGATTAGAACATTCTTAAACATTCGACAATCAAGTCTAATATTTCTATAAATGCTACAAATTGCTACAAAACCTGTATATCCAGTCATTTTGGGGCATAAACAAGAAGTTGTAGGATAAAATTAATTATGATGATGATAACTGATAATGATGATGATTGTAAGAGCCATAACGAGCTTAGGTCATGATGACCTGATTTTGCATTGATCTTAATTGTGCCAAGTTATTGCAGCTGTGTGTAATGCCTTAATGATTATGTGCAGCAGTGTACTGTTGATTGAATGTTTGTGATTGGTGCTCTTTTGTTTGATCATTAGTCTTTTGCTGTGCTGTTTGAGTTGTGTCAGAAGAAGCTAAAGTTGAAGCTGAGAGCACACATTGTTTTTACCACTACACCACTACAAGAACCACTTGCTGTATGCCTTATATTTTGTTGCTTTAATACCAGTAAAGTCTCTAAAACCGGATACAAAGTGCGTCGTGCGTCAAATTACGTGCTCACCTTTTTTATGAAGATATACTTTGAAGGAAATATACGACTCTACAATGATGTTCACATCATGTAAAGCACTTTATGATTTCCAAAAATGTAAAGTGTGGTATAAATAAATTATATTATTATTATTATGAATATGTATACTTTACATATTACTGTAAAACTACATTCTACAGTTAGAATATAACCTGACTGTAATTTCTACATTATGTTACTGTGGAAAAATGCAGTAACTTTCTGTAATGATTTTTTTCCCATGATGCATTGCAAAATGCAGTTAAACATTGTAAAATGACAGAACAATAAGTTACTGTAAATTTTTACTGTAGAAATTACAGAAATTTGTTACAGTGCAGGCTTGTAGCCTACATGAATGACATATTATGATACCAATCATATCGCCATGAATGGAATACGTTTGTATACCCATTTATTCAACCCATACCGAGCAGTGCGTGTTCGAGTTACACTAAATAAAGCAGTCATGAGACTCGCGGAATGCAGTGATACCGTTCCGCGACTGCCGCCACGTTAATATTGGAGTGTCGGGTTTATATCCTTAACCCAGCGAGGTTGTAGCCTACATAACTCTCTATGACATAACACAAGCTACTGTAAGTTTGTAGACCTCACCTCACTGTCCATGCATGGGCATAACACGGTCTGTCCCCCTTTCGTCCATACATGGGCGTAAAAGTCTGTCCCCCTTTCGTCCATACATGGGCATAAAAGGGAATTTATTCTGGGTCTGGCAGAACCAGGTCTCCTGGTCTTGTTGTATTTGTATTTCATAGTAAGTCCCAGAAATAATGAATTCATTCCTTATTGGTGTCAAATGAGATATCCTGAAGGCTTTAACAAATTGTTAATAATAACTGAAATTAAATCACTGATACTGGACATTTTGTCTTGTGGAAAAAGGAGAAATGTCCAATTACATTTGACTTTTTTAGATTTTAACATAAATGGTAAATGGTGCATTTATATAGCGCCTTTATCCAAGGCACTTTACATAGATTGTGCATCAATTCACCCATTCACACACCGATGGCGGCGGAAACCATGCAATGCACCAACCAGCACATCAGGAGCAATATACTGTAGAGGTTCAGTGAAACCGGGTTTGAACTGGCAACCTTGTGGTTACCATCCAGCCACAGTGAGCCACTCTACCCCTGAGCCACTGCCACCCATAAATATGAATAAATATGCTTATAATGACTTAACTATTATATAATTGATATGTGCTAATTGGATCAC
>NC_139955.1:49407964-49607964 GCF_963454915.1 Gymnoscopelus microlampas
TCTCAAAACGTCTAAAGCTCTCAAAACGTCTAGAGCTCTCAAAACGTTTAGAGCTCTCAAAACGTCTAGAGCTCTCAAAACGTTTAGAGCTCTCAAAACGTCTAGAGCTCTCAAAACGTCTAAAGCTCTCAAAACGTCTAGAGCTCTCAAAACGTTTAGAGCTCTCAAAACGTCTAAAGCTCTCAAAACGTTTAGAGCTCTCAAAACGTCTAGAGCTCTCAAAACGTTTAGAGCTCTCAAAACGTCTAGAGCTCTCAAAACGTTTAGAGCTCTCAAAACGTTTAGAGCTCTCAAAACGTTTAGAGCTCTCAAAACGTTTAGAGCTCTCAAAACGTTTAGAGCTCTCAAAACGTTTAGAGCTCTCAAAACGTCTAGAGCTCTCAAAACGTTTAGAGCTCTCAAAACGTTTAGAGCTCTCAAAACGTTTAGAGCTCTCAAAACGTCTAAAGCTCTCAAAACGTCTAGAGCTCTCAAAACGTCTAGAGCTCTCAAAACGTCTAAAGCTCTCAAAACGTCTAAAGCTCTCAAAACGTCTAAAGCTCTCAAAACGTCTAAAGCTCTCAAAACGTCTAAAGCTCTCAAAACGTCTAAAGCTCTCAAAACGTCTAAAGCTCTCAAAACGTCTAAAGCTCTCAAAACGTCTAGAGCTCTCAAAACGTCTAAAGCTCTCAAAACGTCTAAAGCTCTCAAAACGTCTAAAGCTCTCAAAACGTCTAAAGCTCTCAAAACGTCTAAAGCTCTCAAAACGTTTAGAGCTCTCAAAACGTCTAAAGCTCTCAAAACGTCTAAAGCTCTCAAAACGTCTAGAGCTCTCAAAACGTCTAGAGCTCTCAAAACGTTTAGAGCTCTCAAAACGTCTAGAGCTCTCAAAACGTCTAGAGCTCTCAAAACGTCTAGAGCTCTCAAAACGTTTAGAGCTCTCAAAACGTCTAGAGCTCTCAAAACGTCTAAAGCTCTCAAAACGTCTAGAGCTCTCAAAACGTTTAGAGCTCTCAAAACGTCTAAAGCTCTCAAAACGTCTAGAGCTCTCAAAACGTCTAGAGCTCTCAAAACGTCTAAAGCTCTCAAAACGTCTAAAGCTCTCAAAACGTCTAGAGCTCTCAAAACGTTTAGAGCTCTCAAAACGTTTAGAGCTCTCAAAACGTTTAGAGCTCTCAAAACGTCTAGAGCTCTCAAAACGTTTAGAGCTCTCAAAACGTTTAGAGCTCTCAAAACGTCTAGAGCTCTCAAAACGTTTAGAGCTCTCAAAACGTCTAGAGCTCTCAAAACGTTTAGAGCTCTCAAAACGTCTAGAGCTCTCAAAACGTCTAAAGCTCTCAAAACGTCTAGAGCTCTCAAAACGTTTAGAGCTCTCAAAACGTCTAGAGCTCTCAAAACGTCTAAAGCTCTCAAAACGTCTAGAGCTCTCAAAACGTTTAGAGCTCTCAAAACGTCTAAAGCTCTCAAAACGTTTAGAGCTCTCAAAACGTTTAGAGCTCTCAAAACGTCTAGAGCTCTCAAAACGTTTAGAGCTCTCAAAACGTTTAGAGCTCTCAAAACGTTTAGAGCTCTCAAAACGTCTAAAGCTCTCAAAACGTTTAGAGCTCTCAAAACGTCTAGAGCTCTCAAAACGTCTAGAGCTCTCAAAACGTCTAAAGCTCTCAAAACGTCTAAAGCTCTCAAAACGTCTAAAGCTCTCAAAACGTCTAGAGCTCTCAAAACGTTTAGAGCTCTCAAAACGTCTAGAGCTCTCAAAACGTTTAGAGCTCTCAAAACGTCTAGAGCTCTCAAAACGTCTAAAGCTCTCAAAACGTCTAGAGCTCTCAAAACGTTTAGAGCTCTCAAAACGTCTAAAGCTCTCAAAACGTTTAGAGCTCTCAAAACGTTTAGAGCTCTCAAAACGTTTAGAGCTCTCAAAACGTCTAAAGCTCTCAAAACGTTTAGAGCTCTCAAAACGTCTAAAGCTCTCAAAACGTCTAAAGCTCTCAAAACGTTTAGAGCTCTCAAAACGTCTAAAGCTCTCAAAACGTCTAAAGCTCTCAAAACGTTTAGAGCTCTCAAAACGTCTAGAGCTCTCAAAACGTTTAGAGCTCTCAAAACGTCTAAAGCTCTCAAAACGTTTAGAGCTCTCAAAACGTCTAGAGCTCTCAAAACGTCTAAAGCTCTCAAAACGTTTAGAGCTCTCAAAACGTTTAGAGCTCTCAAAACGTCTAGAGCTCTCAAAACGTTTAGAGCTCTCAAAACGTTTAGAGCTCTCAAAACGTTTAGAGCTCTCAAAACGTCTAAAGCTCTCAAAACGTTTAGAGCTCTCAAAACGTCTAGAGCTCTCAAAACGTCTAAAGCTCTCAAAACGTTTAGAGCTCTCAAAACGTCTAGAGCTCTCAAAACGTCTAAAGCTCTCAAAACGTCTAAAGCTCTCAAAACGTCTAGAGCTCTCAAAACGTCTAGAGCTCTCAAAACGTTTAGAGCTCTCAAAACGTCTAAAGCTCTCAAAACGTCTAGAGCTCTCAAAACGTTTAGAGCTCTCAAAACGTCTAGAGCTCTCAAAACGTCTAAAGCTCTCAAAACGTCTAAAGCTCTCAAAACGTCTAGAGCTCTCAAAACGTTTAGAGCTCTCAAAACGTTTAGAGCTCTCAAAACGTCTAAAGCTCTCAAAACGTCTAGAGCTCTCAAAACGTTTAGAGCTCTCAAAACGTTTAGAGCTCTCAAAACGTCTAGAGCTCTCAAAACGTCTAGAGCTCTCAAAACGTTTAGAGCTCTCAAAACGTTTAGAGCTCTCAAAACGTCTAGAGCTCTCAAAACGTTTAGAGCTCTCAAAACGTCTAGAGCTCTCAAAACGTCTAAAGCTCTCAAAACGTCTAAAGCTCTCAAAACGTCTAGAGCTCTCAAAACGTTTAGAGCTCTCAAAACGTCTAGAGCTCTCAAAACGTCTAGAGCTCTCAAAACGTCTAAAGCTCTCAAAACGTCTAAAGCTCTCAAAACGTCTAAAGCTCTCAAAACGTCTAAAGCTCTCAAAACGTCTAAAGCTCTCAAAACGTCTAAAGCTCTCAAAACGTCTAGAGCTCTCAAAACGTTTAGAGCTCTCAAAACGTCTAGAGCTCTCAAAACGTTTAGAGCTCTCAAAACGTCTAGAGCTCTCAAAACGTTTAGAGCTCTCAAAACGTTTAGAGCTCTCAAAACGTTTAGAGCTCTCAAAACGTCTAGAGCTCTCAAAACGTCTAAAGCTCTCAAAACGTTTAGAGCTCTCAAAACGTCTAAAGCTCTCAAAACGTTTAGAGCTCTCAAAACGTTTAGAGCTCTCAAAACGTTTAGAGCTCTCAAAATGTTTAGAGCTCTCAAAACCAGTTTCAGAACACAGAAGCAACATCAGAAATCACCATAAGAAGAGTCCTGTTGGCTTACATGTTAGTGCTTTAAAACATAGTGTTTCTGCTCTCAGCATTGATCATGTTCAGCTATATATATATATATATATATATATATATATATATATATACTCTTAGGGTTGAGCTGTAGGGGGTACGGGGGGGTACGGCGTACCCTTAGTTCTGACACTGTGGGGGCTGGGGACTCGCGCGGGCACATGCACGAGCAGCTCCACATGCACTCGCGAGCACACACGTCAGCCGCCCGCGAGAAGTCAATCATTAATACAACAACGCACCTTCAGGGGCGAGCCGTTTTTAACACCTTAAACAATGGACTCAACGACCTGGCTGCTTTGCATAACAAGAGCTGGTAGCCTACCAGACACTCACAAAGGTATCCTTATCTAGCTCTGGTCCATAGCGTTAGAAGGAGTTCTCCTTAACGCTATGGTACTTTAGATTCTTTCCCCTCGCACCGCGGTAGCGCAGCCTCTCGTCTGTAGTAAAAATAAAAATAAACGCTTTTGGTACTCACCAAAACAAAGACGGTTTAATGGAGTTGAAAGCCTATTCTATTAAGTGGGAACACTCTGAGCCCCCTCCTCACGTATAAAATACACTTTTTGGCCAGAAAAGAAAATATTTCACCTGAAGGAAGAATCTGGTCAATAGGAAAATTCCATTGACCAGATCTGTAGAGGGCACGTGGAGCAACCAAAAACAGGTTTTAATTCCGGTGAAATATTTTCTTTTCTGGCCAAAAAGTGTATTTTAGACATGAGGTGGGGGCTCACAGTGTTCCCATTTAGTAAAGTAGGCTTTGAACTCCATAAAACCGTCTTTGTTTTGGTGAGTAGCAAAAGGGTATTTTTTTTTTTTACTTGTTTTAAAAAACACTGTTTTGAAAGCAATGTAAGTCTATAAGTCTAAAGTAAAGACAAGTTGACTGATTATTTTAAGTACTTATGTGTGGGTGAATCTATGTAAAGGGCTTTTATATAAAATAAAAGTAAAATAAAATAATTAATTAATTGAAACAAAAATAAAAACAACAAATTAACAATGCAACAAAATAATAAGAAATATAAATACATTAATAATCACATGTTGAATACAGTATTTCAACTAGCACTGAGCTGAGTGGCTATGTGCACATGCTTGCGACGCACGTGCCCGCGCGCGTGCACGTGCGCACGTGACGTCATAAAATAGAGTACCCATAGTTCAAAAATCCACAGCTCACCACTGCTCTTAACACCAAGTGTGCCAAGTTTTCATCTTCTTGACAGTCAGTGTGCTGTACCAACATTACGTTTAATTATGACACCACATCAAAATGTAACATTTCCATCTGATTTTGATTGTCCATAGGCTATACATAACAACCTTTATTTATTTTCTCTGGACATATTTTCTTTCACATCAGGATGTAATGGTGACAGAATCCCAGTCAGTTATCAGTTTGAATGAAAGTAGTAGAATCTATGTGCAGGATGTCATTTGTATTTGTGTGCCAGTAATCACCCTCCCCTGTGCCAATGTTGGCACCCGTGCCTAATATAAGGTTGCCTACCCCTGGACATTTGCCCCTTTTTATAAACGCTCTCTGGTCAGTTTGTGTTGCTCATACTCCTGGGTTCTCTGTGTCTGAGCTTCTCCTGTTGTTCTTGCCTTGAACAACAGCTCCTTGTAGAACTTTAGAGACGCCTCTATATTACTTCACACTAAATGACGGCCCGCCTGCCTGATGGTGGTCTGTAAAGATGTATTGAGAAGTGGTACTGGCCTTATACGCCCTACATTTTGTACATAACGGTGTTACTGTTCAAGCCTATGTGTGAATATGGGTTTGCATATTATTATTTGGGTTTTCATACAATGGTACATATTGACACTTATAGGGCTTCTATCCCCCTTTTTTAATGCATTTGATATATTGAATCATACCTGATTGGTCATGTGTCCTTGTGTCTGATGTCAACAGCTCTAATGCATTGTGTGATCATGTGTGTGTATCATGTGTGTGTATCATGTGTGTGTATCATGTGTGTGTATCATGTTGTGTCTTTGTGTTCACTTCAGTCTGAGGAAGGGCGAGAGAGAGAGAGCGAGCGCCCCAAACATCACAGCAGCACTCAGGTGCAATAAATTAAACAAAATGCTACAACTGGAGCCCACATTGTGTGAGTGTTCTCTTTCAGTTTAGAGGACAGAGTACAGAAACGTGCAATGGGCCCGGTCTACAAGATACACCACAGACACACCCATGTACCTTCAATAACCTTAAAGACACACACACTCACAACACCAGAGGGAGCTCCACTGATCTTGTTCAACCGACATTTGGCTCAAACAAAGGGGTTCAATTTGTTCTACTGCTATGCCACCAATATGTAGAATGCCCTACCAACAACCATCACAAAGTGTGACTCCTTACTCTCTTTCAAACCCGCCTGTGAGGACGACCGTATTAGCAGCGGCTGTTACCAGTAGAGCCAAGTAGTAGGTTGCAATAAGAAGGTGTATTTATTCACCATAGAAGATACAAACATGACCAGAACACCACGTGTACTGTAGCTCTTCACCATCAACAAACCTCAGCCAACTGGCAGCTTTTTATACTCAGCTAGCTAATGAGCCAGCCTGGACTATACCATTCAAAGGGGTGCCTTCTAAATATAGCCTACCATGAATAGAGCATTACATAAATAAACAGTCTCGCTGAACTACAAAATACTCTTTCCTCACGACTACAACAACCATAAGCAACTCTAAAACACATCACAACCCCCCTCTGCCATCCTGACTTGGTCCAGCCCAATTATACTGGACAGAAAGCACGACTTGAACAGTAACTATTAAGATTCCAATCGTAACTCAACATTACATATCTCACACATATTGTACTTAAGTCTCTATTGCACATGCATGGATTTGTTCATCCTGATTACCACCAAACATTTCTGTCTCCAGGTGGAACTAATTAGCTGAGTGGCTCAACAAACAGGAAACATTCAGTTAACATGTATTCAATCAACAATAAAATCAGGACTGTGCAAAACACAACTGTGCAAATTAATAAAGTGCCAATACCTAAAGTGTCCATATGCTGTGCAAATACCGTTCAAATACTACAGGTTAAATACATAGTACAAACATAGAAACAGAGGTCCTCTCTGTGGGTGCATTTCTCCTTTCCGACATGTCGCCTTTCCGACGTTGACGAACCCTATACCTAACCCTAACCCTAACCCTAACCGCACGCGGAAGCCACTAGTCGGAGTGGTGAGATGTCGGAATGGAGAGTGAACACCCCTCTCTGTTACTATTATTGTATATTATTGTATGTCTTTAAATGTCTTGATGAATTGAATACACCAGACCACAATGGAAACAAGCCCTCAGGGCTTTTTGTGTTATCCTTTAAACACCATTGTATAATCGTACCGCTGTACTATTTATAAACTGTTAATAAAGTATTCAATGAAATAGGACAGACAGACAGACAGACAGACAGACAGACAGCTTCTCATCGTCTGGACTCATTTTGATTCCAGGACAGAAAGCTATATCAAAGTTATATCAAAGAGCCGATAGTCCCCTGTGCGCAGCTCCTCCAGCAGGCTGTCAGGGACCCGGTTGTTTTTGGACCCATATGACTTTATAATAAGGCAAACAGAGGTACACCTCACAGGGCCAAATACAGGACCCAGGGGAAAACACAGAAACCCGGAATAACAACAGAACAACAATGCTCCAGCACAGAGAGCAGTCACAGACATTCTTAAATAGTCTTAGAGGCTCGTTAGCCAACTAGGCATGGCTGACACCTGCAGGTGAGTCCATTCTATGGAATCAGAGTCCAAAGAGGGGAGGGGAGGGGCTGGGGAGCTCAGGAGGAACACACACAGAGCAAAGTCACCCCAGGGCTCCAGGGCAAGGGCACATTACACAGGGCAGGGGCAGATTGTGACACAGGCCCTGTGTCCCTCTCACAGAGCTCGTTCAGCAGGCCCTGTGTCCCCAAATAGGCTCGCCCCAAAACACAGTCGCCCCGGGGAAAATCCGACAGTATTCACCTGGTATTCCTAAATTAACCTCAGTAAAACTATGCTTACCCTAAACTTATTTCTAACCTTATCCTCAGTAAAACAAATACAAGAATGCAAGAACTGCTGGTCCGCCCAAAAAATGGGGGCGAGCGTGTTTTGGGGTGAGCCTTCTGGTTACCGGGTCCCCCACACAGAGCTCGTTCAGCAGGCCCTGTGTCCCCCACACAGAGCTCGTTCAGCAGGCCCACAGCCCCATGCTGACTGCAGGCCTCATGAATAATGCAGGCAGCTGCAGCAGCCATCCTCCTCCTGCCTCTCTGCCAACACATGGAGGAAGGGGGGGGGGGGCAGGGTGGGGGAGGGGAGACCGGGGGGCCGAGAAAAGGGGAAGGGGACAGAAGAGAGAGAATAGTAGAAGAGAATTGGCCGAGCGAGGAGGCAGAGAAGAGAAAAAGAGAAAGGAGACAGGATATTGGAGGAGGTGCAGCAGAGGAGAGAGAGAGAGAGAGAATGTTAAAGAGCTCAGTGAAGAATAGAGGCCACATGGAAGCAAAGGAAAGAAAGAACATCTGTCTCTTCATAACATCTGTATCTTCATAGAATAAAGACACAACATCTGCATCTTCATAGAATAAAGACAACATCTGTATCTTCATAGAATAAAGACAACATCTGTACCTTCATAGAATAAAGACAACATCTGTATCTTCATAGAATAAAGACAACATCTGTACCTTCATAGAATAAAGACAACATCTGTATCTTCATAGAATAAAGGCAACATCTGTATCTTCATAGAATAAAGACAACATCTGTACCTTCATAGAATAAAGACAACATCTGTACCTTCATAGAATAAAGACAACATCTGTACCTTCATAGAATAAAGACACAACATCTGTACCTTCATAGAATAAAGACAACATCTGTATCTTCATAGAATAAAGACAACATCTGTATCTTCATAGAATAAAGACACAACATCAGTACCTTCATAGAATAAAGACACAACATCAGTACCTTCATAGAATAAAGACAACATCTGTATCTTCATAGAATAAAGACAACATCTGTACCTTCATAGAATAAAGACAACATCTGTATCTTCATAGAATAAAGACAACATCTGTATCTTCATAGAATAAAGACAACATCTGTACCTTCATAGAATAAAGACACAACATCTGTACCTTCATAGAATAAAGACAACATCTGTATCTTCATAGAATAAAGACAACATCTGTACCTTCATAGAATAAAGACAACATCTGTATCTTCATAGAATAAAGACAACATCTGTATCTTCATAGAATAAAGACAACATCTGTACCTTCATAGAATAAAGACACAACATCTGTACCTTCATAGAATAAAGACAACATCTGTATCTTCATAGAATAAAGACAACATCTGTACCTTCATAGAATAAAGACAACATCTGTATCTTCATAGAATAAAGACAACATCTGTATCTTCATAGAATAAAGACAACATCTGTACCTTCATAGAATAAAGACAACATCTGTATCTTCATAGAATAAAGACAACATCTGTATCTTCATAGAATAAAGACACAACATCTCTAGCTTCATGTAAAGAAAGAAACAGCAGAGAAAGGCAAGAAAACTAAAGTATTGACAGTTAACACTGAGGACAAAACCATTGTCACTGCAGTGCTGACAGGACGGAGCTCGAGGACATCAAATATCTCTGAGCCTGGACTGCTTCAACCAAACAGGACCTGAAGGTCCTTAAGGCACTGGCCTGGAATGGATGAGGAGAGTGAGGACATCTGGCTGTTCATACGTAGCTACAGTGGAGTCAGTACTGCTGTATGAGACATAGACCCTCACAGTGGAGTCAGTACTGCTGTATGAGACATGGACCCTCACAGTGGAGTCAGTACTGCTGTATGAGACATGGACCCTCACAGTGAGTGGAGTCAGTACTGCTGTATGAGACATGGACCCTCACAGTGGAGTCAGTACTGCTGTATGAGACATGGACCCTCACAGTGGAGTCAGTACTGCTGTATGAGACATGGGCCCTCACAGTGGAGTCAGTACTGCTGTATGAGACATGGGCCCTCACAGTGGAGTCAGTACTGCTGTATGAGGCTGAGACATGGACCCTCACAGTGGAGTCAGTACTGCTGTATGAGGCTGAGACATGGACCCTCACAGTGGAGTCAGTACTGCTGTATGAGACATGGACCCTCACAGTGGAGTCAGTACTGCTGTATGAGACATGGACCCTCACAGTGAAGTCAGTACTGCTGTATGAGACATGGACCCTCACAGTGGAGTCAGTACTGCTGTATGAGACATGGACCCTCACAGTGGAGTCAGTACTGCTGTATGGAGCTGAGACATGGACCCTCACAGTGGAGTCAGTACTGCTGTATGGAGCTGAGACATGGACCCTCACAGTGGAGTCAGTACTGCTGTATGAGACATGGACCCTCACAGTGAAGTCAGTACTGCTGTATGAGACATGGACCCTCACAGTGAAGTCAGTACTGCTGTAT
The DNA here is from genome assembly GCF_963454915.1 of Gymnoscopelus microlampas. Classification (NCBI taxonomy): domain Eukaryota; kingdom Metazoa; phylum Chordata; class Actinopteri; order Myctophiformes; family Myctophidae; genus Gymnoscopelus; species Gymnoscopelus microlampas. Next base: position 49,417,891 of record NC_139955.1, read on the forward strand.
GAGACATGGACCCTCACAGTGAAGTCAGTACTGCTGTATGAGACATGGACCCTCACAGTGGAGTCAGTACTGCTGTATGAGACATGGACCCTCACAGTGAAGTCAGTACTGCTGTATGAGACATGGACCCTCACAGTGGAGTCAGTACTGCTGTATGAGACATGGACCCTCACAGTGGAGTCAGTACTGCTGTATGAGACATGGACCCTCACAGTGGAGTCAGTACTGCTGTATGAGACATGGACCCTCACAGTGAGTGGAGTCAGTACTGCTGTATGAGACATGGACCCTCACAGTGGAGTCAGTACTGCTGTATGAGACATGGACCCTCACAGTGGAGTCAGTACTGCTGTATGAGACATGGGCCCTCACAGTGGAGTCAGTACTGCTGTATGAGACATGGGCCCTCACAGTGGAGTCAGTACTGCTGTATGAGGCTGAGACATGGACCCTCACAGTGGAGTCAGTACTGCTGTATGAGGCTGAGACATGGACCCTCACAGTGGAGTCAGTACTGCTGTATGAGACATGGACCCTCACAGTGGAGTCAGTACTGCTGTATGGAGCTGAGACATGGACCCTCACAGTGGAGTCAGTACTGCTGTATGAGACATGGACCCTCACAGTGAAGTCAGTACTGCTGTATGAGACATGGACCCTCACAGTGGAGTCAGTACTGCTGTATGAGACATGGACCCTCACAGTGGAGTCAGTACTGCTGTATGAGACATGGACCCTCACAGTGGAGTCAGTACTGCTGTATGAGACATGGACCCTCACAGCACAACAGCAAAGGGCCCTGGATGGAGTCTACACAAGAATGCTATGAATGGCACTAGGTGTCACATGGACGGACCACATCAGAAACATGGTCCTCTACAGGGACCTGCCACAGGTCACAGACAAGGTCAGAGAGAGAAGGATGAGGCTGGGCACTGTGTCAGGCACCTGGAACTAGAGGCAAGCAAACTGACACTATAGGAGCTAACCCAGGGCAAAGACAGGAAAGGAAGGAAGCTCACCACCACCTACGTTTTCACGGATGACTCAGCTCTACTAGTCTCCCCTTGAAAAAAACACTAAGTGCAGAACTCTTAAAAATCAGCACATGATTAACTGATAATAAGTAGTCACTTAAACTTGGTAAAACCGAGTGGGTCCAATCACAACCTAAAGAACTCTCCTGGACTCAGAGTGGTGCTATACACAAATCCACAGACCCGCTGCCTGTAGGCAGCGGGTCCGCACCGCGACACCGCAGCTATGGCTGCCTACAGGCAGCACGTCTGTGGTAACTATGAAGTCACAGCCAGGGAGGCAGTCACATGTTTAGGTTGCATATTAGACAACACATTATCAGGAGAGAATATGGCAGTGAAAGTCATATCAAAAGTAAACCAAAAAGTTGCATTTCTTGCTAGAGTCTCGACTCTCAAAGAGCTCTAGATCAAAGAGCTCTGATAATACTGCCATGTACAATGTAATTTCCGCTACGCCTGCTCATCCTGGTATTCTAGCATCCCTGATATCATCAAAACAAAGCTACACACCTAAAATAAAATGATTAGATTCATCCTTAAACTACATCCCAGAACTCATCTTCTCCATGCCCAGTTTATAAGCCTAAAAAAGTGGCTTAGATTCGAGGAGAGAGAATCTCACATGAAAATGTGTGTAATGGTTAAGGAATACCAATAGTAAGTTCTCTAACTATCTAGTTTATATTTGGTGAAGGTCAGGGACACCCATAGGTATTCCACTACAGACTTTAGGCCCTATCTGGCCTTACCCCTCATGCCTAAACCTTTTTAGGCATCTTTCACTATTTTGAAAAACATTTTAAAACGGTGACAATAACCGATCTACATCGACACAGTGTGAGGTTGTAGAGTGGAGACCGTCTATATTTTTTAAATGTTTTTCTAAATAGTAAAAAACAACAGCCAAAACAGTTTAGGCATAAGGAGTAAGACAAGGTTAGGGCCCTTTGTACCATGCCCATTTAACAGCTGTATGGGCAACAACTCCCTTCTTATCCTCAGCAGCTGTCATGTGGAATGAGCTTCATACAAGTCTAAAGTCCATGTGGTCTCAGAGGACAATTTTAAATCTGCTCACAAAAGATGACTGAATGATATAGCAGGACCTATTCCTAACTACTATGCCCACATTATAACATCATCCAGACATGTCACTTTTACAGATATTACTGTTGTGTTTTAAATCATCTTCCAGAGGATCACCATGGAAAGAAGCCTTATGGCTTTTTGGTGTTGTTGTATGCACATTTACATGTGATTGTCAATAAAGAATTCAATCAATCAAAAATGAATGGAGAGTTGGCAACCAAATGGACCCTTATAGATCTTTAACTCTTGAGAGTGTAAAATGAAACCAAATGGACCCTTACGGGTCCATTTGGTTTCATTTTACACTCTCAAGAGTTAAATTATTGTTAAACATCTCCATTACGTAATTTACAAGATGTCTACACAATTAGAGAATGTACAATAATTTATATTTTTATGTCTCTCCTATGGAACCAACATCAATACAGCATGGATGGAATTGTGGACAAAATCTTACCCAACGATAACAAAATAGTCAAAGTTTTGGGTCTGAGAGGCAAAATCTCATCAAACGGTCCGTGGCTCAAATAATGGACGAGTAAGTAATGGACCTTGATATGAAAAAGGTTGAAAACCATTGCATTAATTAAACTATCACAACAGCCAGGTGTACACACAGACACTCAACACTAATGACACTGTGATATATGACTCAGTGCTTAAAGAAACATATCTATAATACGTCACCACATCTCTGTGTGTCAGTGTGTGTCTGGAGCAGAACTCAGTGTGTCTGGAGCAGAACTCAGTGTGTCTGGAGCAGAACTCAGTGTGTCTGGAGCAGAACTCAGTGTGTCTGGAGCAGAACTCAGTGTGTCTGGAGCAGAACTCAGTGTGTCTGGAGCAGAACTCAGTGTGTCTGGGGCAGAACTCAGTGTGTCTGGAGCAGAACTCAGTGTGTCTGGAGCAGAACTCAGTGTGTCTGGAGCAGAACTCAGTGTGTCTGGGGCAGAACTCAGTGTGTCTGGGGCAGAACTCAGTGTGTCTGGAGCAGAACTCAGTGTGTCTGGGGCAGAACTCAGTGTGTCTGGAGCAGAACTCAGTGTGTCTGGAGCAGAACTCAGTGTGTCTGGAGCAGAACTCAGTGTGTCTGGAGCAGAACTCAGTGTGTCTGGAGCAGAACTCGGTCGACCAAATGGTCTAACAAATCGGGCTGTGTGTCTCATAAGACCCCTTGATGGAACGTGCTGAAAGGCACCTACGGTTTCTGAGAACTGAAAAATGTCACATGTCGGGAAGCCGACATGTCGCCTTTCCGACGGTTACTAACCCTATACCTAACCCTATACCTAACCCTAACCCTAACCCTATACCTAACCCTAACCCTATACCTAACCCTAACCCTATACCTAACCCTAACCCTATACCTAACCCTAACCCTATACCTAACCCTAACCCTAACCCTATACCTAACCCTATACCTAACCCTAACCCTATACCTAACCCTAACCCTATACCTAACCCTAACCCTATACCTAACCCTAACCTTATACCTAACCCTATACCTAACCCTATACCTAACCCTAACCCTATACCTAACCCTATACCTAACCCTATACCTAACCCTAACCCTATACCTAACCCTATACCTAACCCTAACCCTATACCTAACCCTAACCTTATACCTAACCCTATACCTAACCCTATACCTAACCCTAACCCTATACCTAACCCTATACCTAACCCTAACCCTATACCTAACCCTATACCTAACCCTAACCCTATACCTAACCCTATACCTAACCCTATACCTAACCCTATACCTAACCCTAACCCTATACCTAACCCTAACCCTATACCTAACCCTATACCTAACCCTAACCCTATACCTAACCCTATACCTAACCCTAACCCTATACCTAACCCTAACCCTATACCTAACCCTAACCCTATACCTAACCCTATACCTAACCCTATACCTAACCCTAACCCTATACCTAACCCTAACCCTATACCTAACCCTATACCTAACCCTAACCCTAACCCTATACCTAACCCTATACCTAACCCTATACCTAACCCTAACCCTATACCTAACCCTATACCTAACCCTATACCTAACCCTAACCCTATACCTAACCCTATACCTAACCCTATACCTAACCCTATACCTAACCCTAACCCTATACCTAACCCTATACCTAACCCTAACCCTATACCTAACCCTATACCTAACCCTATACCTAACCCTAACCCTATACCTAACCCTATACCTAACCCTATACCTAACCCTATACCTAACCCTAACCCTATACCTAACCCTAATCGCACGCGGAAGCCACGTAGTCGGAGTAGTGGGATGTCGGAATTATGAGCGGCGGTACCCCTGAAAAAGCATGCGGCCTGAACTGGGGTCTGAGACAGAGAGACAGAGACAGAGAGACAGAGAGACAGAAGTTCTGGGTCTTCCTGAAGGCCTAACTGACCTCAGCTTGACTTCATCATTCGCTTGATGTTTGTGTAAAGCTTGGAGTAAAGCTTGTGACGTTTGTGCCGTGTAGTCGATACTGTCTAAATTCATTCAACAATATTTTTGACATCTGTGGATGTTTTTATTAACATCTAGAATGAACACACCATTCATCATTCTTTTTAAAGCATGTATCAGTAACAAATGACAAATTCCCTCTTTTGTGCCATGACATTCAAACATAAGTGTAGAGCTGTACCTACAGCCTACAGCGAGGGCCAAGTGGGTTGAGTTGAGTTAGACGTGTTATTCATTCAATGTCCAGAGTGCTTACATCTCTTTACACATGTCACTCCATTTATTTTACATAGAAAAATACAGAAACTCTTTCAACAAAGAACACTGAAGGCCGTCCCGCACGGCACATGAACACGGTCAGACAACTGCGTGGCTTTTCTCATCACACACCTGGGTCTAATCACCCACTGACAGGTATAAATCAGTACCAGCCCCCTGTGGTGGTTACCATGGTGATTAACAATGCCACACCCCTGCACCACGATAACCCGGGTTAAAATAAAACAACAAAATAAACAATGATTGTATTTTGTCTCCAACAATAATGTTTGTACAACATACAGCCAATGACAGCAGAAACCCCACAAAGACGTGCTGAGCTACAGTATGACTGTGATGACTCAGTCCTTACACAACATACAGTAAATAACTAACAGCAGGCCTGGACTCAGCACCGCTGAATGAAACGTTGTTTTCATTAATTAAATGTTTTAATCACACTGATGGCTCCTGAATATCCTGAGATCAGCTCATTTGATGCTGCTTCCACAGGTAGACAGGCAGGCAGGCAGGCAGGCAGGCAGACAGACAGACAGACAGACAGACAGACAGACAGACAGACAGGCAGGCAGGCAGGCAGGCAGGCAGGCAGGCAGGCAGGCAGGCAGGCAGGCAGGCAGACAGACAGACAGACAGACAGACAGGCAGGCAGGCAGGCAGGCAGGCAGGCAGGCAGGCAGGCAGACAGACAGACAGACAGACAGACAGACAGACAGGCAGGCAGGCAGGCAGGCAGGCAGGCAGACAGACAGACAGACAGACAGACAGACAGACAGACAGACAGGCAGGCAGGCAGGCAGGCAGGCAGGCAGGCAGACAGACAGACAGACAGACAGACAGACAGACAGACAGAGGAACATGGCTGATTGAGTCTTCCTCTATAATCTTGTTGTTGAATCAATAGTAAACAGAGCTTTACAAGTGTCACTACACTGAAGTCCTCAAGCTGTCCGTCTGTCTGTCTGTACACACACACACACACACACACACACACACACACACACACACACACACACACACACACACATAAAGCAGACTGACAGACTGGATCTAATCGTCTGATTCTGATAAACTCAACATCTGCTGGAAAGGATTCATTACAGCTTCACACACACACACACACACACACACACACACACACACACACACACACACACACACACACACACACACACACACACACACACACACACACACACACACACACACACAGAGAGTATGTGAAACATACCCTCCGGTATCTAAGCTGGACGGATGGGTGAGACCTTAAAGATCTGCTGTAGTGTTGTCCTCTAGACTCAGTATAATGTCTTCCTGTGTGGGTCCCTTATATTCAGTTAAACCCTATGTACATTACATTACATTACAGTCATTAATCAGACGCTTTTATCCAAAGAGACTTACAATAAGTGCATTCAACATAGGTAGGGAACGAAACTACTAATCAGCAGAAGTCTGAAGTGCATTTTCTGCAAAAACAAGCAACTAATAGTATACCTAGCACTAAGGTAAAAGTGCAATATATCAGCTACCTACTTCCTTAAACAGATGAGACAAAATACCAAAATCAAATGCGTATGTGTAATATGTCCACTTACATGTATATTCAGTTAAACTCTATGACGATACACTGTATGAATGAACATACAGGCTTTGTAGACTTTACATAGTCAAACCTCCTATCTCCGTTTTTAACCCTAATGTGTGTGTGTGGGTTTTACACATATTGAATCGATGCAAAGTACTAAAAAGCTCTTCTGACTAAACCTCCTAACTCCATTGGATCCTCAAACTGTCTGTCAAACCTCCTAACTCCACCTTGTCATTCCAATGAATGATGGACAAAACAACAACAACAACAACTATCTCCACATGAATGGTCTTGAGCTGTATGTGTGTAAAGTGATGATAATATAATGTATTTAATATCATAATAATATAATGTATTTAATATAATAATATAATATAATATAATGTATGTGGTTAAAGTGATGATAATATAATGTATTTAATATAATAATAATAATAATAATAATAATAATAATAATAATAATAATATAATGTATGTGGGTAAAGTGATGATAATATAAGGACACATTCAAGTATCTGACAATGTATAAAGTCACCAACGTTGATGAGACAGGATTGTGTTGTTCTAAAAACATACTTTCTTTCATTTATGTTGGACACACGCACACACACACACACACACACACACACACACACACACACACACACACACACACACACACACACACACAAGAGGACACCATGCAAGGCACCAAGCTGCTCATAGAGAGCAGGTAGGGAGGGGTTCAGTGTCTTGCTCAAGGACACTTTGACACGTAGGAAATGGGGAGAGAGAGATGGGGAGTGACACGCAGCAAAGGTCGTCGGGATCGGGACTCGAACCCGCGTCAGGCTACATTGAGCCTAGGTGCTTGGACCGCTACGCCAGCCATCCGGGCTGACCTTTGCTTTACTTTAACCACTATACTGTTAAGGTAAAACAAAACCTGCTTGTTTTACCAGCAGCAGTTCAACAGGCTACAGGAGTAAAGGAATTGGGCCTCTTCCTTACTTCCAATGAATGTTACCAATGAAACTAATGAAGGCTCTGTTCCATTTAGTGTAGCACAGTGGTTCTCAAACTGTTTCATTTCAAGGACCCTCATAACACAGACATTATAAGGGTCCACTACATGTGTACACTCTGAGAGTCACAGACCTGTAAGGGTCCATTTGGAAACTCCTCATCTAACACATCTAACATGTTTACTTCTCCCCAATCAGCAACACCTGTGCTTGGTAAAGCTCTCATTAAATACCTGGCCAGCCTGGGCCACTTTAAGTGGAATCACTCACCATATAGAATAGATGAACCTCATTCTGCCAACAGCAAGATCAACATTAAAGTCTTTCACAGCGTCAAGGTGTTGTGCTCTGCTGACTCCTCCCACAAGATGGAGAAGCAACAGGTTTGACTTCCTCATCAAATGAATAATAATAATGTCCCATCTGTGTAGCCATCCTGATCTATATGTATGGTTCTGATCCACAGAGAGAGAGAGAGAGAGAGAGAGAGAGAGAGAGAGAGAGAGAGAGAGAGAGAGAGAGAGAGAGAGAGAGAGAGAGAGAGAGACTCACTCATTATAAGGTGACATCATGTCTGTCTCACTCTCTGTGTCTCATTGGAGGAGGACTGTGGACAGTTCAGAGACCTGCCTCATAGTCCAGGGGCCAAGCCATATTTTGGTACCACCTAAGGTGACCGTAAAGTTTTTGTATTTTTGTCTTCCTACATGTCTCTAGTTTATATTTTGGTATGATAACCCTTCCAATCTTGTAGCTTAATGGCAGTTATCACTACCTACCGGCTAATGTATCCGGTAGGAGACACAAAGTAGAATCTTTGTGTCTCCTACCGGAAATACACCCGGGCATCAAATTATTGCGACAAAAAACAAAATATATCCATGTATTCAAGGCTTCATGTGGTGTGCAATTGATAGAAAATAAATCATTTTTTGGGTGAACTCCTCCTTTAAGTTTCCCAGGGGGACTCTCTACCCATTCAGCTATGACCACCCTAGACCGAAGGAGGGTCAACTTTTACAAGCTTATGGAAAGCAGTCTTTTTGCAAACTCTGAGAAAAAATCTGAGAAGTTATCAATTGCACACCCCATGAAGCCTTGAATACATGGATATATTTTGTTTTTTTGTCGCAATAATTTGATGCCCGGGTGTATTTCCGGTAGGAGACACAAAGATTCTACTTTGTGTCTCCTACCGGATACATTAGCCGGTAGGTAGTGATAACTGCCATTAAGGTACAAGATTGGAAGGGTTATCATACCAAAATATAAACTAGAGACATGTAGGAAGACAAAAATTCAAAAACTTTACGGTCACCTTAGGTGGTACCAATTTGTGAAAATATCAGTGTTGGCCCCTGGACTATCATCAGTAGGCAGGTTTGGTCATTTCAACAACAGCTTCTGTTTCAGTATTATAGCCTGATGATAACGTTCCAGGAAGAGAAAGGCTGTAGTTTCTATTAGCTTAGAATCCATATCAATGATGTCATCAATGATGTCATCAATAGACACCGAAGTCTGACGTAATTTCCTCATCCTACCTGGGTCACGTTTTTTTCCCCCCATTCTGAATTCCCATAGACGTGTTTAATATCGTGTCAAATAAGAACTGTGTTCCAAAAATAAACAAATGATCGAGGAGGTTTGACTCTTATGGATATGAAGCATCAACTGACGGGGAGAAAACATTAAAGTTACTTCAGCCAAAATTTGTTACATTTTCGTCAGAAACAGACTGTATCAAATATAAGTGACTGACTATCATAAACAATACAGAGCCTCCCTGACAATATCACAGAGACAGTTTGTTTATTTTTGGAGCACAATTCATATATGAGACGATTCTAAGATGACACAATGTTATTCTCTATAGAGAAATGACTTTACGAACCAGGGGATGAACGAGTGACGTCAGGACTTCTGTACTCTATGATGACAAGCTAGACTTGTCTTCCCCCCCCTCCCCTCCCCCCACTGTTTCTCTGTAAATATACTTTTATTGCTACTATACTATACTTTTTATTGATGATTATTTGTATAGTATAGTACGTCTTTATAAGTGTTGATGAATTGAATACAGTATATAGGACCACAAAATGATCCTTTTAGCATTATGGTATAACTACCTCTGTGCTGTTTGACAACTGTTAATAATAAAGTATTCAATCCATCCATCATCCATCCATCCATCCATCCATCCATCCATCCATCATCCATCATGGTACATAGATGTATTCACAGACACAGTCAGAAGTGTTTCTCTGTCAACAGAACGACACATTGATTCATTTAATGGATTGTTCCATCAATAGATAATGATATTGATTGATTGGTCAGCTGTCTGTCCTTGCCAAGGTGTTTGTGGGACACGAGGACTGAAACATTATGAATCTAATCACTAAACGACCTCAATTATTGGCTGAACTAACAAGCCACCGGTCAAAGCCACGGTCTGGAGGCCTACAGAGGTCTAGAGCAGGGGTCTTCAACAGAGTTACTACAGGGGGTCCGCCAAATCTTTGTGTGAAGACCCCTGCTCTAGAGGAAAAGCTATCTGACTACAAGCACTAAAAATGTCTGTCTGTCTGTCTGTCTCCACAATTGACATATAGCAGAGGCATGAAACACACACACACACACGCACACGCACACACACACACACACACACACACACACACACACACACACACACACACACACACACACACAAGTTCTGTAACAATGGTGGTTTCACACTCATATAAACACACTGCAACAACAACCAACCCATGACCAAAAACACAATCCCCCTGTGTCCACTGTGTGTGGCTGACATCTCACAGTGGATGTCTCCTAACATCATCTCACAGTGGATGTCTCCTAACATCATCTCACAGTGGATGTCTCCTAACATCATCTCACAGTGGATGTCTTCTGACATGACATCTCACAGTAGATGGATGTCTTCTCACCATCTCAAGCTGAACCCAGACAAGACCGAGCTTCTCTTCTTCCCAGGTAAGTCCTGCCCCATGTAGGATCTAACTATGTCCATAAACTATCTGGGGACTTCTGTTCCAAGTCCTGGACAGTCAGCTCTCATTAAAGACACACATCACAGCGGTCACTAGATCCTGTAGGTTTACACTCTATAACATCAGACCCTTCCTCACCCAGGAGTCAGCCCAGTTCCTTATCCAAACATCAGTCATATCACAGCTTGACTACTGTAACTCTCTCCTTACTGGCCTCTCTGCGTGTACACTTAAGCCAAATGATCCAGAATGCAGCAGCCCGCTTAATGTCCACATGGCTTCTCCTCTCCCTCCATTGGCTCCCAGTTACTGGCCTCACAGAGTATAAAACACTGATGTTGGCCTACAAGACAACTAAACACATGACCCCCCCCCCCCCTTATCTTCAAAGCCTGATCCAACCCTGTGGCAGCGGTGGCCTAGTGGTTAGAGGGGCGGCCTTGTTACCGGAAGGTCCCTAGTTCGATTCCCCAATTCATCACATCGATCATGAATCACCGCTGAATAGCCCTTGAGCAAGGCTTCCATGCAGGGTCCGGCTGGAAACAAGTTTCGTACTTAGTCCGACACCCTGGGTAAACAACAAACTTTGCTTTTTGCTTTGCTTCCCTACAACCCCTCCCGCTCACTCAGATCAGCTAACACAGGGAAGCTGTCAGAACCTTCCCTAAAACACTCTGGACAACGCTCCACACGTCCTAGACTCTTCTGCCTTCTGGCTCCCAAACTCCCCATTGCAGTTAGAACTGCAGATTCACTCCCATTCAACCTGAATAGTCACCTCTTCAATATTCCACCTTAACCCGTAGCACTTGATCTAGCCTTGATGTCCATGCAGTCTTATGCAAAGGTTAAAATGTAATCTAGATAGCATGTTATTTAGACAGATGCCAGGTTTATTTGTTGACCTGGCATCCTAGTTTCTATAGTTTCAAATGTACTGATTATTATTTTGATACTATATTATGTAGACTGATGCCAGGTTCATTGTTTACCTGTGATCCTAGTTTACTGAGACACTAAACTGTCTCTGTATTCTATGATCCTATAGTTTACTGAGACACTACACTGTCTCTGTATTCTATGATCCTATAGTTTACTGAGACACTACACTCTCTCTGTATTCTATGATCCTATAGTTTACTGAGACACTACACTGTCTCTCTGTATTCTATTTGTTTAGCTTGTTTATTGTAAGTCACTCTGGATAAAGAGTGTCTGATAACTGATACATTGTAAATTGTATAAATATCACTATTACTATAACCTACATAAGTCTATGCTGAATGAGGTAGGTCTATATATATTATGGTATGTTTTCTTTGCATCAAACATATTTGATCATAAGGTTCATATTTGATGACGTCATCAGAACAGTGAAGCATCAGTTTCCGGTCTACTTATGTTGCGCCCTGTCGTCATCTCTCACGCAAAGCGCGTGCGTCGCATGCAACCAGAGGACACACACGCACACGCACACACACACACACACACACACACACACACACACACAGGACACGCGGTGTAAAGCAAAGAAAAGCCGACGACGCCCATTCATAATAAACTATGATTTACACACACATGTGTTCATTCATATGACTCTATAGGATTAACATATTGTACACACACATGTTCATGTATCAGTGTGTTGGAGAAAGACACAAGAATAGGAATATTAGCGCGCGCGCACATATTCCACACACACACACACACACACACACACACACACACACACACACACACACACACACACACACACACACACACACACACACACATATATAATATAAATGCCTATAAATGTATAAAACAGAGGAAAAGGGTTATATATAGATGTATAAATGAGCATAAGGCTGGGATAGAGGGGGATGTAGTGACTCTGTGTCCTAGATCAATGTGTGGGGGTCGGGTGTGTGTGTGTGTGTGTGTGTGTGTGTGTGTGTGTGTGTGTGTGTGTGTGTGTGTGTTTATGCAAATGAGCCATCCATGCACAACCTCTCTCTCTATCTTCCAGTCCACCGCACAGAGAAACATCTGATCATAAACATGATTAAAACGTGTTTAAACATTAATATACATCATATAGTAGTAACACACAGCAGCCATCATCCTCCTCCTCATCCGCACATCAGGGTTCAAACAAAGACAAACATTGTGCTGTAAATATAGTGTTATATATATATTATATATTTAAACACTAAACATGTTATAGTTCATCCTCTGTGCTGTAATCCTAACGGTCCATTGTGTTGTAACGGCTCTGATCAGACCGTTATGTTTAAACCGTATTTCCTCTAAACAACGTTATGAATCAACGCAAGGTGCCTCAGCACGCAGACAGACAGACAGGCAGAGAGACAGACAGACAGACGGACGGACAGACAGACACACGCAGACATTAAAACATCACATATTAATAAACGCACTGACCAGTGGTGTGGTTCTGTTCTGTAAGAGGGTCTGATGGATGGATGGATGATCCGTTAGCCTGAGAATCAGATGAAGCGACCCGATCCCTCCTTATCTGGGATGCTCCGTGTGTGTGTGTGTGTGTGTGTGTGTGTGTGTGTGTGTGTGTGTGTGTGTTTTTGTGTGTTGGGGGGGGGGGGCATCAGACTGGATACTTTAATCCTCTAGACCCTCAGTACAGAAATATAACCCTGTCTGTCTGTCTGTCTGTCTGTCTGTCTGTCTGTCTGTCTGTCTGTCTTTTTCTCTCCCATAAGGTTTGAATAAATGAGCAGAAATAAAGTCCACAAATATCATTATACTTTATAAATCATTATATCTATTATATTATTCATAGTTCATTCCATGCAGCTTCATGTGATTGTAGGGAGTTTTATATGGAACGGTATATGGCGTTATTATCATTAATAATAATAATAATAATTGAGTTATTAATATCAATATTATTATTATGATTACATCTCTTATATTGTGACATTGTTATTCGTTACAAGAATGTCTTCTTCTTGCAGTTGAAGACTTTAATCACATGTAAACATTGTTACAATTCATTCAATAAATCTTCATTTAAACATTGTATAGACATTAACACTATAAATCACTAAAATGATATTTCCGCTACGACATTAACCCATGCGTCACCAGGAGGAAAGCATAAGGGGCGGGGGGGGATTGGTTTCCGGTGGTGGGTTCCGGTTGGTGCCGCATTGTTTTTGTTCCCCCAAATAATGTGAAACAATACGTTTAGTTATTAATAAATATAATTAATATTCATTATTTCTACTTCTATGGTTTAGTTGCGCTACGAGTTACAACGAAAGATGGACATACCAAACGAGTATTAGTATATACATACATATATTACTATAGTATATATTATACATATTACTATATTTAGTTAGAATAAAAGATGGACATACGAAACTGGTTATTATACCAAAAGAAACGAAACGGTTATACCAAACTAAACACAGTCTAAACGAAGGGAATCATTTTGGAGGTGCACTGGCACTCTGGTTTCCGCCATGGTTTCCGGTCAGAGGTTGTATCCGGTCTACACCGGATCAGAAAACAGAACAGGAGTTGACCCCAGCCAGGCTACTGCTTCGACATTATGAAATTTGTCCATGTGGAGCCGCTGTAGCCTTCAACCACTGTTGCCAGGTCTGCTTATTATAAGCGACTTTAGGCTTGTTTTTCTGTGAAGTTGCTTGTAAATATTGTTAGTTTGCAGGGTTGTTTGTCTTCTTTCTTAAGAGTTGTTTATTTGGTCTTGTTTATAAAGTGTAGTTGCTTATTTGGTCTTGTTTCCTAATGTTATTTAAACCAGTGGTTCTCAAACATTTTCATGTCATGAACCCCCACATTAATATGTATGTGTCTGCAGACCCCCATCTGAAAATATTTGGTGCCACGGACCCCCAGCACCACATTTGTGTCGTTAAAACGTTTAAAAAAAATATTCCAAATTTTATTTCAATATTTTTTTTAATGGCAAATGATTTAAAGTGCTTCTTATGGTCTTGTTTTTCGTAGCCCTAGTTGCTTATTCCTCCCACACAATCTGGCAACCCTGCCTTCAACGTCATTTCCGGGTCATATAATTCGTTCTTGCTACATGCTTTACAGATCTGCGTCTAAACCAGATTAAACTACATTTAAACCCGATTTAAATCACATTAAAGTCCATTTCTCTCTCCATCAGATCCATCATGTTCAAACTGGAGGGTCTGGGTCCTAAGATGGATCCCGAGGAGATGAAGAGGAAGATGAGAGAAGATGTTGTTTCTTCTCTTAGAAACTTCTTTATTTACGTGGCTTTCCTGCGAGCAGGTAATATAATATAATATATAATATATCATATAAATACATATAAAACATAGACATATAGATCATTCATGTTTATGTGATCAATGTCATTCATTCATTCATTCACTGGGATCCTTTGGCTCTGGCTGCTTTGTACATCCGGTCTGCAGAGGACCGGATACGGAAACGTTCGTGTGATGTGTGTGTATACTACCGGATACAGTTTTGGAGGAGGCGGGCTCTAGACCGGATGTGACTGGGGCAGGTTTATTATGTTACCATGTCAACCAAAGTGATCTGATTAAAAACCCATTGCCCGGACTGGAGTCCCCCAAGGCTTTATAATCATACTAGGACCCCCTCCTTTTCCCCCTAGGTTCTATACACCTTGCTGAAAATAGCTGATGTAACGGTTAATCTGTGTTGTGTTGTGGATTAATGTTCCAGACCACTTCTCTCTTTGTTGACCGTTTATTCTGGTAAGAATAGACAAGTCTCTGGTCAGACACTTCTTTTGGTGTAACACACCCAAGCCTCAGCACTTCTACAACAGAATTATCAGCAGTTTGTTGTAAACAATACACTGTTAGATATGTCAACATGACTAACTGAATACATGTACAAAGCATCAGTACTTCATGTATGTACATTTAGCATGTTTAGAACAGACAGTATTCATCACACAGTAAACATACAGATTCTAGTGCTGAGGAACACATCTTACCTCATTTAGACTGCTGGCACCGCTTTAACATGGACACCTGTGTTAATCAATGAGGTGACGCCCACTAACCAATAAGAAATGCCCTTACTGAAGGAGCAAGTGGATCCCACTAAACTCTGTTAGACTGGACTGAAAACCTCCTTTAGGGAGCACATAGGTATGGGGAACACGATTGACACAGGTGTGTTGTGATTGGTGTGGGGTAATTAATCACACCTGTACATTGTGTAGCTCATACAGTAAGTACAGTATGTGTTTCCTAAAGGAAGTTCACATTATGTTCAGTCATTATGTTCAGTCCAGCAGTCATTTCTGGCCCCGACGTGGACAGAGAACGCTGTCCGTGTGCAGCTCGTGGAAAAGTGTAGATATTTCACTAAACACACATTTTCTGGCAGAACTTACAAATGGACATGAAACTAGAGGATAATATCTGACTCCAAGTCTTAGGAATTCATTATTGGGTGAGTAGTAGTGAGTACAACACACAGTACCACAACGTTTAATGCAGAGAAGATCAGTCTGCTTCCCAGGAGGGCATAGGAGGGATCTATGGCTGTTTATCTGGAATACACAACTACATACATGTAATATCACATAGGGCTAGGGTAATATTCTAGGGCTAAAAGATTGTTTTGTTTTAACCAGAATAACATAACCTTTAATTCTGATTCAGAAAGTGTTCTACATGTTGTGATGCAATCTAACTGTCTGTCTGTCTGTCTGTCTGTCCAGTTCCTTACGTCTTAAAGAAGTTGGACAGCATCTGACCAGACCAGCGTCTCAACGCAGCCTGGAGAATGAGCCACGAGCATCTGACCATCTCAACCCAACCAGAACCCACCCAGAAGCATCTGACCATGGACCACAACCACTGCAACCACCATGAACCAACACAACCACCACAACCCACCCAGAACTATGTTCACATGGACTAGAACACAACACAACAGAACACAACAGACACAACCAGACTCCACTAAACCAACATGTTGTCATACGGTTCTTGAAGATGCTTTTTTTCTGTTTGTAATACAAATCATATTTAATTGTTCATCAGAGCATGCATGTTGAGCATGCCTGCTGTGTTAATAAAGTTAACATGTTCAGTGTATGGACTTATTTATTTAAAAAGCCACTGGTACAACCTTTACCCTGAAGTTTAGACCTGTGTGTAGAATGCATGCTGTTGTCTCAGAATATCTACTGGTACAAAATAAAACTGTTAAGTAAATCACAAACATAATGCAGCAGCACAGAGGATGTGGAGTCAGATTAGAACCTGCAGGAGATGTGTTGAACGTACAGTAAGTAAGAAGTGTTTGTAAAGATCTGTACACTTGTAAAGATCCTGTCTCTCAGTGACCGTCACTAAGTACTAAACAGGTTTAAAATACACAAAAACAATAATAAAATCATGTAGTCAACAGAACAGACTAATATGAGATTAAACATCACAATACAGGACATGTCAACACATAGAGCTGGAATCTTAGCATGTCTCTGGTAGGAGACTCCAGAGACATGCTAACTGGCTCAGGAATGCGTCAAAAACTAGAGAATCTCCATGAACTCAAGGCTTCATGGGTTGTGTAATTGATAGAGAATATGTCCCTTTTTGGGCAAACTATTCCTTTAAACTGGTATCCTATAGTTTACTGAGACACTACACTGTCTCTCTACATGTGTTTACTGTAAGTCTATCTGGATAAAGAGAGTCTGATAAATGATTACATTGTGAATCACAATACAGCTATTGATATGATTACAGCTGTGTAAACAGGTGAGCGTTTAACATTCTGTTAAAGATGCCAACACAGGACTCAGCTCTATTATTCCATAGTCTAGATCAGTGGTTCTCAACATCTTTAGTTTTAAGGACCCCCAGTTAGCCCCAGCATTAGGCCATGGACCCCCATAACTCTGAGTGTGTACAAATGGAACCAAATGGACCTGTAAGGGTCCATTTGGTTCCATTTGTACACTCAGAGTTACAGACCTGTAAGGGTCCATTTGGTTCCATTTGTACACTCAGAGTTACAGACCTGTAAGGGTCCATTTGGTTCCATTTGTACACTCTCAGAGTTACAGACCTGTAAGGGTCCATTTGGTTCTTAACTATCAATCAGTCATTTAGCTGGGGACCCCCTGGAACCCCCTCAAGGACCCCAGTTTGAGAACCAGTAGTCTAGATGTGAAACACAAAGGCTTCATCACTTTTAGTATTTAATCTCATGTGAGCAACAATATATCAATACATGTTAACTTTTATAAATAGTATCTTTTCCAAGTGACAGGCAGTTTTATAATATATGAAGGTGAAGTGTCTGATTTGAATGAAAATATGACTTTATAAATAGTATTTTGTAGAAAGTGCTTGTTGTGCCTCTGCATTTACCTTGAGCTATGACGTGAAGTCACCACTTGGGGACGCTGTTGTCATATCTATTATGGGAGATGTCGACATTCAAGAGGCTTCAGCTTTGTGATCAAATGTGAACATTCTACATTAAATATATTATATTATATTAGTTATAACTCTATGGGACATTCTGCATTAAATATTATATCATATGATATGTTATAACTCTATGGGACATTCTGCATTAAATATTACATTATGTTATATGATATGATGCGTTATAACTCTATGGGACATTCCATATTAAATATTATATTATATGATATGATGCGTTATAACTCTATGGGACATTCCATATTAAATATATTATATTATATTAGTTATAACTCTATGGGACATTCCATATTAAATATATTATATTATATTAGTTATAACTCTATGGGACATTCCATATTAAATATATTATATTATATTAGTTATAACTCTATGGGACATTCCATATTAAATATATTATATTATATTATATCATATTAGTTATATTCCACAGTACAGCCTTGCTGTGAATTTAATAAATGAATTGATGGCGGTCGGTGCGCCTTTAAGAGTCACGCAGGCGCACTTCATACTTCCTGGTTGTAGTCCTTCAAGCAGGCAGTTAGCCAACATTCAGTGTGTTTGTGTAGTTTGTGTAGTTTGTGTGTATATTCATATTAATATCTCATATGCAGTCTGTTCATAAAGTGATGAAGGTGTTCCTGACCAGACGGATCCCTCCAGAGGGCATGAAGGTCCTGACCCAGAGTGGACTGTAAGATCTAAATATTATTACTCTATAGGTCATGATGACGCTCGTCTGTCACAAGCGTCATGGCGCAACTTGTTCCTGGTTTTAGAATGTCTTCATTTACAGCCCGTACATCTACATAAACGTTCACATTTATAATATAAAGTGTTGACCTCACGGCCATGGATGTTACAAGTTGAAACGCCAGGGTCTAAGTACCCGTGTCTTCTGTATTGTTCAATAAAAAGCATTTTAATCCGATCGGTGGCCATTTTCTCCGAACTTTCTCCGTACGCTTTAAACTACGTGACCCTATTGGTTCGGAGGTGTATTGCACATTATAACTTTATGAGAAAATGGCCGCCGATCGGATTAAAATGCTTTTTATTTAACAATACGGAAGATACGGGTACTTAGACCCTGGCGTTTCAACTTGTAACATCCATGGCCGTGGGATCAGTACTTTATATTTGAAATACGAACGTTTATGTAGATGTACGGGCTGTAAATGGAGAAATCTTCTAAACTAGGAACAAGTTGCGCCATGACTGTCATGATATGACATGATTCAGTGCTAATGAAGGTCCTGACTCAGACTGGACTGTAAGCTCTAAATATTATTACTTTACTATTACTTATGATCGTAAATATTATTGAACTATGATGAACTAACGCTGCCTAATATGCTTCATTTATGTTCTTTATAACAGGGTAAAGGTCTCTATATAATATAACTGTGTTCTTTATAACAGGGTAAAGGTCTCTATATAATATAACTGTGTTCTTTATAACAGGGTAAAGGTCTCTATATAATATAACTGTGTTCTTTATAACAGGGTAAAGGTCTCTATATAATATAACTGTATGTTATAACAGGGTTAAAGTGTGTCAGTGGGATTCAGATGAACCAGTGTCTCGCTCAGAGCTGCTGAAAGGAGTAGAAGGAGCTGATGGTCTGCTGTGTTTACTGTCTGACAAGATAGATGCTGAGGTTCTGGATGCTGCAGGTAATACACCCCACAACCTACAACCTACTGCCCTGATCACTGGTAATACACCCCACAACCTACTGCCCTGCTCAATGGTGATACACCCCACAACCTACTGCCCTGCTCAATGGTGATACACCCCACAACCTACTGCCCTGCTCAATGGTGATACACCCCACAACCTACTGCCCTGCTCAATGGTGATACACCCCACAACCTACTGCCCTGCTCAATGGTGATACACCCCACAACCTACTGCCCTGCTCAATGGCACTATGACCTACTGCCCTGCTCAATGGTGATACACCCCACAACCTACTGCCCTGCTCAATGGTGATACACCCCACAACCTACAACCTACTATGTCTGACTTACTACTGCCCTGCTCAATGGCAATACAACCTACAACCTACTGCCCTGCTCACTGGTAATACACCCCACAACCTACTGCCCTGCTCAATGGTATTACAACCTACAACCTACTGCCCTGCTCAATGGTAATACACCCCCACAACCTACAACCTACTGCCCTGCTCAATGGTACTATGACCTCAGTGGTTTTTAAACCTGAGTCGTACTGGACCTCACAGTGGTTTATAAAGTATAGTGAATGAGCAGAACTTTCACTTTCTTGTCTCTTAGACTGGTTATAGGTTGTAGGTCCATCCATGTGAAGCTCCAACACAATGAAAACATGATAAAACAACAACGTAAAACACTCAAACAATAAAGACAAGAATATCAAAGTACAAAGTACAGAGGGTTATTGCACTCTTTACTCTTATTTAACAGTCTGATAGATGGAAGTAAATCAGTGTAAAGGTGGAGCTGATAAATAGACAGTAAACTATGGCAGAGTGTCTGATAAATAGACAGTAAACTATGGCAGAGTGTTTGATAAATAGACAGTAAACTATGGCAGAGTGTTTTGCTCTAAAGCAGCTGTGAATGTTTCAGGTTCTAATCTGAAGCTGATAAATGAGCAGGTGTTTTGTTTGATGTTTCAGGTTCTAACCTGAAGGTGATCAGCACCCTGTCAGTGGGCTTTGACCACCTGAACCTGGAGGAGATTAAGAAACGGTAAGGATTCATATTTCATACATCTGATCAGCTGGGTTATGATGACATTACTCATGTCATTGTTATTTCTTTCTGACAGCCAGTGTCATGTTGGCTATTTGTTTATTTGTTTATGGTTTCCAGGGGGATTCGTGTGGGCTACACCCCTGACGTTCTGACTGACGCTACAGCTGAGCTGACGGTGGCGTTGCTACTGGCGACGGCACGGAGGTTACCAGAGGGCATCGAGGAGGTCAAGAAGTCAGTTTACCTGTACATCTGTCTGTACATCTGTCTGTACACCCGTCTACTGTCACATGTACATCTGTCTGTACATCTGTCTGTCTACTGTCACATGTACATCTGTCAGTACATCTGTCTACTGACAGATGTACAGGTCACGATTACTAATTTAAGTTGATGTTTAATTGTCACAAATAATTGCGATTAATGATTTAATTCTGGTATTGAACATATGAATAGAAATTTCATTTCCGTTTGCCTTTTAACCCTTGTGTTGTCCTCAGGTTTAAAATAACCCACAGCATGTTCCACAGCACAAAACAAAACCCTTAAATTATCCTTTCCTAGAGTGACCCAAACATTAGAGAAAGTTAAACATTCATATTACCATGAAGACTGCAAAGATGGTCATTTTTGACCCAGCAGTCAGTTACACACTACATCCCACTGAGACTACACTTTGTAATCACAGAATGCACAGAGCAGATATAACAAATAACCTAAAAATACAACATCATTTTATACTACAAATAGCTATTGAAAACTGTCTGTTTAGTCGTGGTTATAGAGCTGACCGCATATTAAACAGGATGACACCAAGATGCAAGTTTACTGATTTATTTCTCCATTTCCATGGTTTCTGACAACATAGCAAACAAATAACAAGCAGTTAAACGGTGCAACCAAAGTTAGATATTGTAAAGTAAATCAAATATGTAGAATACAACAGACAAAGTAAACACAGATAAACAAAAGCTTACATGGTCATGAAGACATGGCTGCTTGGTCAGGAGGAGAAGGACTGGATACTGTTGACTGAGTGAGGGCTTTTATAGGAACACACCTGTCTGTCATTGGCTAATGACTCTAGAGGTGATGACAGACAGCTGTCTGATGTCCAGAGGCTGCCAATGAGACATGATAACAATGAACAACATAGCAGAATGTGACGCGTTGTAAGCTTGTAGATCTACTATTTCTACAACTATTTATATTTGAAAATTGCGATTAGACAATTACGTCTGTAAGATCAAATCAAACTATATTTATAAAGCATATTTACGGTCAACCAAAGTGCTGTACTCTGTCAGATTAAAACAAACAGAAAACCAGAGAGATTAAACAGGCAAAACTAATCTAACACAATTATACACAGAAATAATAAAATGAATAAAGACAGTATTATACAATTAACCCATTCAATCCAGGAACGCATCTGTGTCATTTTAGATTTCTTTGGCTATTCAAAAGTAGCAGATATACAAGCTCATAGATATACAAGCTCATAGATATACAAGCTCATAGATATACAAGCTCATAGATATACAAGCTCATAGATCGCAAGCTTGTAGATCTGATGTTTAAAAAAAAAAAGTTGTGCAAATCTTTTATATTGTTTTAAGCGAACATTTGTAACTCAAACCTTTGCTTCTGGGGGGGGGGGGGGGTCCCTGGAACAAAACATTTTGAGAAGGAAGTCCGCGGCCAAATACATATCTAAAAATGTTTCTATATCAGTGGTGCTCCAACGTTTCCATGTCAAGGACCCCCAAAATGATATGTATACAAAATACATTTCCCCAAAAATAGCAGATCTACAAGCTCTGAGCTTGTAGATCTGCTATTTTTGAACAGCCAAAGTATAACGTATGGTAACATATGATAAAGTTTTAAGTAAAGATGTGAAGACCGCTACAGAGCGAGCAGACCTAATATGTACAGTAAGGACATAACCTAATATGTACAGTAGAGACATAACCTAATATGTACAGTAGAGACATAACCTAATATGTACAGTAAGGACAACGTGTTCCAGAGTCTGAAGACCGGACGCTGCAAAGGCTCATCACCTCTGGACAACCAGGAGTGACTGGTCAGCTCATGTCTCTTACTGTCTTCTGGTTGTTTGTTTATCTTCTATCTCTCAGTGGAGGCTGGTCGTCATGGAAACCTCTGTGGTTGTGTGGTTATGGTCTGTCTGGAAGCACCGTGGGAGTGATAGGACTGGGACGCATCGGTAGGAATTATTATTACGATTATTGTTAGGATTATTTACACAATATAGAGCTATTTAACACTGTTACTGAACAAACACTCTATAGTAATGATTACTATCACAATATAGAGCTTTAACATGTTGCTGGTATATTTTTCTGGTATATTTCTCTCAGGTATACATGTACAGTATATTTATATAATTCTGGTATATTTCAGGGATGGCCATTGCCAGAAGGCTGAAGCCCTTTGGAGTGAAGAGACTGTTGTACTCAGGGAGAACAGCCAAGCCTTATGCCTCTGAGCTGGATGGAGAGTTTGGTAAGTAGACTCAGGGAGAACAGTAAGACCACTAGTATTTCCCTCTACACCAAATATCTTTTGTGAAAATAGCTGATCTACAAGCAACGTAGATCAGCTATTTTCATCAAATGTTCACCCCCAGAATAGGAACACTACAGGCTGCTTTTGTGGAGCCACTGGCTCCCAGGTACTGGCCTCACAGAGTATAAAACACTGACATTGGCCTACAAGACAACTAAACACATGACACCTCCATACTGTACCTTCAAAGCCTGATCCAACCCTACAACCCCTCCTGATCACTCAGATCATCTAACACAGGGAAGCTGTCAGAACCTTCTCTAAAACACTCTGGACAACAAGAGATTTAAACGTCAATAAACACTGTGTGAGCACTATGGACGTGATATCCACACAACACTCCTCTGCTCTAAAAGCACTTTATGTGAACACAACCCTTAAGAGATGTGTGTAGACATGAGTAGTTTGACGTGTGTGTGTGTGTGTGTGTGTGTGTGTGTGTGTGTGTGTGTGTGTGTCAGTGCCTCTGGACTCCCTGCTGAGTGACAGTGACTTTGTGGTGGTGAGCTGCAGCCTGACGCCTCAGACTGAAGGTCTCTGTGACAAGAGCTTCTTCAGCAAGATGAAGAACACTGCAGTCTTCATCAACAGCAGCAGGTACTGTAAACACTGTACACACTGTACACACTGCAGTCTTCATTCAGGTTCATATATAAACCCACTCAGTACTACAGTAGTGTAAACATTAACTCTTTGACTGACAGAAATAAAACATAGTTTGCTAAGCCACTGCCAGAGATTTCCGAGTGTTTTCACTAACATTTATAGAATCATAGAATATTATTCTTCACAAAGATCCACCCGCCGATCGCTTTAAAAGACGTAGGAGGGTCTCATAGACGTAGGAGGGTCTCATAGATGTAGGGGGGTCTTGTAGACGTAGGGGGGTCTCATAGACGTAGGAGGGTCTCAAAGAATCTGAGAAGTCTTTTTTGCTGCTGTGATAATCCATCCATAGTTGTGATCAGGTGAATGTGGGTTGTTGTCTCTAAAAAGCAACAGAAACAGAGAAAACGCAATTTTTACAAATCCATTTACAATGAGTGGCAGTTTTTTTTTTGTGATCACATGATTTGCTGCAAAGAGTTCATGCTGCGGGAACTACACAAAGAATCAAAGTGATAAAAGAGGCTTTACAGTGAAAATGTCATCAGTATAATTATATATATTATATCTCTGCTGTCGGGCAGAAACCTGCTATGTCCAAAATATTAACTTTTCAGGAAATGAAAAAAAAAGAGATATGTTAAGTATTATATAATATACTTATATAATGGCTTATCGGTATATAAGAGATATCTTGAAGGCTGACTCGACCTTAGACAAATACATAAGTCAATGTGTCCAAAGATTGACTTAATGTAGAACAGTTTAAAGCTACAGTAGATTGACACCATTGTAGTTTCTTTACATTTCCATCTCTTCAGTTAACAGAATGTGCTGCAGTCAGTCAGTCAGTCTTTAATATACTTTCATTCATTTTTCTAGACTTCAACAAAGTATTTAGATACAAATGATTGATTAGTTTGTTCATCAGTTAAATGTTCTCAAAAAGCAAATTGATTAGAACTGACGAACAGGAACAACAGGAACCAAAACCTGAAAAAGAGGAGAGATCTTATCACTCAAAAAATAACGGGAGAGAGAGAGAGAGCGTAAAATCACTTTAATCATGTTTACAAAAGGTTTTAAAAGCCAACATGTTTCGACCAGCAACTGGTGTTCATCAAGGCAAGTATGTTGGCTTTTAAAACTTAAAAACCTTTAGTAAACATAATTAAAGTACATTGATTTGACTCACTCTCCTCTGTTATGTTTTGAGAGCTCAGATCTCGCCTCTTTTTCCAAGTGATCAGAACTAACCTTTGACGCAAAAAATTATCGTCAAAACATCGGTCGGTCTAGTGATGATTGACAGGTAGCGATGAGATGATTGACAGGTTGTTTATGTGTTGCCAGGGGAACGGTGGTCAACCAGGAAGACCTGTACCAGGCGTTGACCAGCGGTCAGATCGCTGCCGCCGGATTGGACGTCACGTCACCGGAGCCCCTCCCACCAGCCCACCCACTGCTCACACTGAAGAACTGTGGTGAGAAAAACATACAAACATATCTATATATATTTTTTATCTAATCTGCCAAACAAAAAGTTTCAGAAACTTAACTTCGGTCGATTACTTCACCCCTTTGATAATACCAATTGGTATTGTGTTTTATATCGTTGGAAAGCTTGATTAATAACCTTTACAATGAGGTACAGGTTGTAAGGATCGTGCAATCGTGGAATGAGCAACACAGATATGTTGATGCTTTGAGCAACAACATAAAGTCAACAAAGTTGTAGGATCGTGCTCAGGTGTCAGTCACACACCTGTGACTGACACCTGCCAGCACTCGAAGCTCAAATTAAGAGTGAATACCAACATTAGAATACCATTGTGTATTCCAAACATTTGTGCTTCCCAAAGGAAGTTTAGATTTATTCAGTCCTGCACTCATTCCAGGCCCCTCGCCCGGACAGAATGATGTCCGTGTGCAGCTCGTGGAAAAGTGTAGATATTTGACTAAACACACGTTTTCTGGCAGAACTTTCAAATGGATATGAAACTAGAGGATAATATCTGACTCTAAGTCTTAGGAATTAATTATTGTGTGAGTTACACAGGCAGCACAGAGCACTGTTATGCCGTGGTTCTGTATGAAATGACATGTCTTTGTGCTTGACTGTCTCCTCTTGCAGATCTGCTATTTCTTTCTGTCTCTTGCCGTGATCTTATAGATCTATTTTCTCTGTCTCTTGCAGTGGTCTTATATATCTGTTTTCTCTGTCTCTTGCAGTGGTCTTGCCTCACATCGGCAGTGCCACCTACGACACACGAGGTGTCATGGGCGACCTGGCAGCCAGGAACCTGATGGCGGGCATCGAGGGCACGGCCATGCCCTCTGAACTCACCCTGTAGAGGGCATAGAGGGCACAGCTATGCCCTCTGAACTCACCCTGTAGAGGGCATAGAGGGCACAGCTATGCCCTCTGAACTCACCCTGTAGACAGAGGGTCTAAATGCCTCCTCTGGTGCCAACTGTACAACCTGTAGCTAATTTAGTCTGTAGAATAACATCAATGCAGAAGATGAAAGATACACATACATCCTGTGACAGCAAAGACAAATGACAATAAGTTATACATAGAAGAAAAACACCTGAAGTTCTGCTTGTGGTGAGACAGAACTTTAACATTATGAAGACTTGAGCGTCCAAACACGTCGGTCATCCTCTGATGCCTTGCTCAAATAAATATAACATTTTCTCCTCAGTGCCTCTTTTCCGTACCTTTTCCCTACAGTCGGCTTCACCACAAGCAGAACGTTTTTTTGCCTCTATGTATACAGTACCTATCTGTTTCACTGAAGAACACTGTTCTGAACCCCACTGTGTCTGAACCCAGGCAGAGCAATATGAAGGTAGTTTGTCTTAAATAAGTAACACTCCTTAAACATCAAACTGCACTACTAATATTTAGTCTTACCTTAAAGGAGAATTACAGACTATATGATATTATTATATCCTAGGACCAGTGGTACAGTAGAAACATTTCATTACTCCATCTCTAGTCCACCGCAGCTAAAAACCTGAACCCGGGCCCATGCTCTAGATCGCGTCTTTTTATCGTGATTTTATATATATTGTTTTGTTCATATGTGAAAGGAAAGTCAGATATGAACAAAATAATATATATAAAGTCACGATAAAAATACGCAACCTAGAGCATGGACCATCTGCTCTGTTTTTAGCTGGGATGGAGTTAAGAAATGTTTCTACTGTAATTTCTGTAGTTTCTACCCGTCCTAGGATATATCATATAAAAGGTAAAAAACGTAGTCCAGAATTCTCCTTTAATAGAAATATCAACACTACTAATGTTTAGTCTGAGCTTTATTTTTTTTTATTTTTTTGTTGTTTTAAGTTGAAGTTTAAATCATAGAATTAAATGAGTTTTAAAGGAATGATTTCTGCTCTCATTCTACTCACATGTTGACCTAAAGCATTGGATCACTCCAGATTAATGAACATAACATTATTATTATTAAAAGTTTGAATGTTAGCATTGTGTTCTCTCCAGATTAATATTAAGTTGTAAAACATTTGTCCAGGTTCATCTGGTGTTTGTGAATAAAGCAGAGCATTAAATGTGAAGACTGTTCATTTATGAGTGACTTAGATAATAAATACACAACAGCAATGACATGAATAAATACGTCTGACATTCAACACTTCATGTTGTAATAAATAATAACGTTATTCTCTCAGAGAATATTTTGACTTCATTCGTTTTAACTTGTTTCATGGATCAGTCTTTTATTCTATCTCTCAGACACACTCACTCACACACACACACTCTCTCTCTCACACACACACACACACAGAAAATGAGTAATACTAAGTTAATAATTCCTACAGAAGTAACTGGTCATAATGAACCAGGTTAACAGCACCTAATGTTTGTCCACAACTAGTTTCATAAAGCAGTGTGGGGTCCGGGGACCCCCAGGGGTCCTTGAGGGGGTTCCAGGGGGTCACACAGAACATAAGGAACAGTTCAACCATTCAAGTTTCATTTTATAGTTTGAAAAATATTCATAAATTGCAAAAACAGCAGATCCACAAGATGACCTTGTGGATCTGTTATTTTAGCTACTTTTGAACATTTTGTCTATATTTTCACCTATAATGACATTCCTACAATATGGACGTCATGTTAAAAGTGATTAATGGCACTGTTTGACCTGCTAGAACAGTGGTTCTCAAAGTGGGGTCCGGGGACCCCTGGGGTCCCCAGCAAAATGTGTTAATACAGCATCACAATCATTTTAACCACTTTATCCATTTATAAGTTAAAGGATCTACACCATGAATTTAAAAACTAATAATAATATTTATTATTGTTATATGTCCCTCAAATGTTTTTCAAAAGGTTTGAGCCTAAATCAAGCCTCAGATATACTCATTCCAACTAACTTCTCTCTGGCTTATACAGCACATTGTCCTGTTTGGCACGGGGCGCTATTGAGCCAGTTTGTATGCATGTTATCTCCTGGTTCTGTGTGGAAAAAGTGCAACAAAAAAAAAGAAAAAAATGTTTTGGTTGGAACTGAAAATCAGGAGGTATTGCAGGGTGCAAATCAGTTTGGCCTGTTTTGAGACCAATTTACAGAAAACCCCAGATTTGCTGTGAAAGCCTGAGTGTTCAAACTGGGGTATTTTTGGGGATAGACGAGAGGTAGGGGAGACCAAAAACACACAATAGAAGAAAAAGTTCAAATTCATGGTGTAGTTCCTTTAAGTTGGCTATTCAAAAATAGCAGATCTACAAGCTCACAGCTTGTACATCTGCAATTTTTGAACATTTCTGAAAAGTCTTTAAAAAAATGTAACACACATCTTCTCTTCTGAGGGGTCCCTGGCACAAAATATTTTCAGATGGGGGTCCGCCGCCAAATACATCAATTTGGAGGTGCTTGGCACAAAATAGTTTGAGAACCACTGTGAGAGAAGTGATACGAGTCCAATGAGAGAATCTATAAGATAGACCTCTCTCTCTTACTGTATCTACAGTACTGTACACTATGGAAATATAAACTAATAACAAACATCTCTTATGGGGGTCTCTGGCACAAACGGGGGTCTAGTATTTTATACTTTGGCTATTTTTTAGAAAGTCCTGGCACAAAAATATCTTTTGAGACAGGGCATCATTTTGGGGTTCTTGACATGAAACAGTTTGAGAACCACTGAGTTAGAGAAACCACCAGATACTGATCAGACCAGAGACGTTTTGCGGACCACCTGGCGGACCACCTGGACCACCTGGCCCAGCCTTCCAGTCAGGGTTGCCAAATCTGCTGATTGTAATTTCCCCGCAACATTTTATTTGAAAATAGCCGATCTACAAGCTCACAACGCGTCGCATCGCGACGCGTTGTGAGCTTGTAGATCGGCTATTTTCAAATAGCTGATGTACATGTTAAAGTGCTCAGGTGGCCCATAGTCGCTTCTTTTGGGCTGGTTTTCCTAGGCCCGGTTGCTTGTTTCTCTCACAGAATCTGGCAACACTGCTTCCAGTGCAGACAGGTGTTTTTGGCAAGTTTAATAATAATAATAATTTGGCACTCGTGTGGCTCAGTGGTAACCATGGTGGAGGTTGTGGGTTCGTCATGATGCATCAGGCTTTGTCCAGCGTCTATACCAAGCACAACTGACCCGTGTTTCAGGGGAGGGAAGCCGGGTGGGGGGGAGGAGGCGAGGGTGATAATTATCACTGTACGTACTCCTTAAGGGCTGGGGGGGCGGAGCCTGTCGGCGGGGAGTGTTGGGCGGGAGGAGTAGGACGAAGGCTCTAGTCTACGTCCTCCCGGTGGGGGCTCCTCACTGACAGGTGAGTCAGTAGGATACAACAGTACGTCCTCCCGGTGGGGGCTCCTCACCAGAGTCCTCGAACGGGCGGGGTACCCGTGGATACCCGACGGTTACCCGCGTTTAGCGGGTGAAAACGGGTGAAAAATATACTTTTATAAGTTCTCAGGTACGGGGACGGGCGGTCCTGAACTAAATGCGGGGGGGTAACATTTTATTGTGAAAATCAGAGAGCACTGTTTCCGCGCAAACAACGTCACTTGTGTAACTTAACACAGCACAACGGCATGGAGCACGCCGCTCTGTTATCTGAACTCACTAAAACACATTGAACATCCTGTTAAACCTTCAAATTAAAACCATCTGACAATGTAAACAACGACACATGCTTACTGCGTATGTGAGCGTGTGGCTAAAGCTCTCCTCCGTCTTCACTTGATTACTGAACTAACCTGACCACTGAATGTAGCTCTATTGTTGAAGGCTGCTATCTTTTTCAACACGTTTCAACACACTTTTAAATGGAGTGACTGTCTGCAGGCTATTTACATTTTACTCTGCGTGTAATCACGGGTGAACGGGCGGACAACGGGTTTAATTAATTGACGGGCGGGGCGGTTCTGCTCCTCACTGGCAGGTGAGTCAGTAGGATACAACAGCTGTGACAACAACAAAGCAAAGCAAAGCAAAGTTTGTTGTTTACCCAGAGTGTTGGACTAAGTGCGGAACTTATTTACAGCCAGACCCTGCATGGAAGCCTTGCTCAAGGGCTATTCAGCGGTGATTCATGATTGATGTGATGAATTGGGGAATCGAACTAGGGACCTTCCGGTATCAAGGCCGCCCCTCTAACCACTAGGCCACCGCTGCCATTGGCATAACGACTACATTGTAAAGGTTCTATCAGAGCACAGGGAGGTGTTTTATAATAATAATAATAGTCCTATCAGAGCAGAGGGTCTGGCAGACCACCCTTCCAGGTCAGACAGGTGTTCTTAGAGTGTTTATAGAGGTGTGAGGACTGGCTGAAGCGTTTTCCACAGGTAGGACAGGGGTAGGGCTTCTCTCCGGTGTGAACCCGGATGTGTTTCTTACAGTCCGTCAGGTTCATGAAGGTCTTACAGCAGAGCCGACAGGCGTACTTCTTCTCTCCTTCCACCAGGAGGACGTTGTCCTCGGTCGCCGCTTTCTTACATTTAGACAGAACGTCGTCCGACGCTCTGGTCAGGACGGGACGAGCCCCCACGCCGTCCGAAGAGGAGGAGGGGTCCGGGTCCGCGGCGGCCTCTGAAGCGGGCGTGGCTTTGGGGGCGATGCGACGGAACGCCGCCGGTCCTCGGCCGCTCCCAGAAACCCCGGCGGCGGCGGGAGGGGGAGGCGGGACCAGGAAGTCCCCCAGGAACCCCGCCCCCATGGAGGTGTGGGTGGGGTGCAGGATGAGCGTGTCGCTGAAGCCACACCCCTGGGAGGACAGGATCTGCTGGAAGGGGACGGAAGCTACGGGAAACACCGCGGACGAAGAAGAGTCGTTGGATGACGTATTGAAAGCGTCCGTTGGTTCTGGGTTTAGCGTTGGCTCTGCGTTTAGCGTTGGTTCGCCGGCGGTTCCGTCAGCGGTAGCCATGGTGGTCGATAACGCAGCGTTGACGTGGGATAAACCTTCGTTAGCGTTGAGGTAGGCTAAACCTTCGTTAACATTGAGGTGGACTAAACCTTCGTTAGCGTTAGCATTGAGGTGGGCTAAACCTTCGTTAGTGGTGAGGTGGGCTAAACCTTCGTTAACATTGAGGTGGACTAAACTTTCGTCAGCGTTAGCGCTGAGGTGGGCTAAACCTTCACTAGTGTTAGCATTGAGGTGGGCTAAACCTTCGTTAGCGTTAGCGTTGAGGTGGGCTAAACCTTCACTAGTGTTAGCATTGAGGTGGGCTAAACCTTCATTAGCGTTAGCGGTGAGGTGGGCTAAACCTTCGTTAGCATTGAGGTGGGCTAAACCTTCGTTAGCGTTAGCGGTGAAGTGGGCTAAACTTTCGGTAGCGGCGTTCACCGCCGCGGCCGTGAGCCGGGCTAAGCTTTGCTCCGCCTCCAGCGATTCCATGATGCCGTCACATGACCCAGCGGGGGGGTTGAGGAAGCAGGAGAACGCCAGCTCTGATAGGCTGTCCAGAGCTTCGCCGTCCATCGACTCGTCGGAGCCACCTGCTGGCTGCGCCTCGTCAACACACGGCTGGAGGCTGGACGTGCTGAGGTCATCTCCTGGACAGAAACACAATCACAACCAACTTTAATGTCACATCACAGGTTGATTCTTTTTCATGAGCTCCTTCATTTAGTAGATTTGTTTGAGAGGAGAGACAGGATAGAAACCAAATCAAAATATATTATATATATACTTAAAGCATTTAGTAACTATAGCAGATATATACATACCTGTATGTACATATAGCATTATGTAGCAGGTATGTTCATGATGGTTAAAATATTAGCATCATATGTGTACAGAAATCTTAAGGACATTGTAACAGCTAAGGGACATATAGGGACATATAGGGACATAAGGACCATAAGGACATACTGTAGGTCCTTGGTACAGTCAAGGAAGCTTTTGAAAGTTCTCTAGATATATTGACATGACGCTCATGCAGTGGTGTGTTCTACCGTCAGATGCTGTGTACGGCGTATACCTTGAGATTTTTTTTCTTCGCTACCGTATACCTTCAAAAACTGTTCAAAACAGCGTATCTGATACGCTGATACGCTCTGATACGCTAACTGCCCAGGGCATGGATGCATGGAAGAATGTGGGCTAACTCTGAGTTGATGGCTTATCATGTGTGAAGCTATTGTTCTTGAGGTGATAAGTAATGGCTGCGACGGAATTCACACATTAACAACGACGCGAATACTAATGACGTACTCTAATCAGGCAGTGATTAGAGTGCTTCATTAGTATTCGCGTATGTGCGTCATAGCACAGCATAAAAGGCAATGAAATGTTGGTTTTAGTTCAGTCTGCTTCTGACTCTTGGAAACGAAGATGGGACCACGTCCACGACCACCGCCAAAAAAGAAAAAGCATCTAAGCTTGGAAGTGGTTGAGCTCAGTAAGAAAAATCTGTACAAAAGAAAAATCAGTACAAAGCATATTGTGAGTGGGCCACACACACGCGCGAAGCGCGCGGAAAATTTTCACATTCAATATTTCTGTGGGCCACACACGCGCGCGTGCAAATTTTTTACATTTAATTAATTATAGACGCATGCATGCCGTGCATGTGGGAGGCAGGGAATAATCATAGTATACCTTAAAAAAAAAAAACTAGAACACAACACTGCGCTCATGGGTGGTAAACCTCGCACCGGAAGTTTGATGAAATACATTGCAGTGGATGGAGCCGTCTGGACCAGCTCATGAACAAACACTATTTCTGAACGATTGACGATTGCGACCTTTGTCATATAATGGGTTCAGGAATATAAAAGAAGACATAATTATCACAGGTTGTTTTCTAATCACTTGCTTTTCCGATGTATACAGTACATCATTTTATTGAGGCATCTAAACAGCGGTAGGTATCGTTTCTGTCTCAGAGATATCGCAAGATTTGGCCACCAGACAGGAAATGGTGGACAGTCTCGCGATACTTTGGCCATTCAGAAACATACTTTGTGCCCTATAGACACCTCTATAAACGTATACAGTGTACACATGGAAAAGCAACACAGCAGAAAACAATGTGTTTTATATTCCTGAACCCATTATGACACTGCAATGTATTTCATCAATCTTCCGCTGTGAGGTTTGCCACTCATGAGTGTCATATCACTAGAGATACATAAATGAGTGTCATATCACTAGAGATACATAAATGAGTGTCATGTGACTAGAGATACATACATGAGTGTCATGTGACTAGAGATACATACATGAGTGTCATGTGACTAGAGATACATACATGAGTGTCATATCACTAGAGATACATAAATGAGTGTCATGTGACTAGAGATACATACATGAGTGTCATGTGACTAGAGATACATACATGAGTGTCATGTCGCTAGAGATACATACATGAGTGTCATGTCACTAGAGATACATACATGAGTGTCATGTGATTAGAGATACATACATGAGTGTCATGTGACTAGAGATACATACATGAGTGTCATGTGACTAGAGATACATACATGAGTGTCATGTGACTAGAGATACATACATGAGTGTCATGTCACTAGAGATACATACATGAGTGTCATGTGACTAGAGATACATACATGAGTGTCATGTGACTAGAGATACATACATGAGTGTCATATCACTAGAGATACATACATGAGTGTCATGTGACTAGAGATACATACATGAGTGTCATGTGACTAGAGATACATACATGAGTGTCATATCACTAGAGATACATACATGAGTGTCATGTGACTAGAGATACATACATGAGTGTCATGTGACTAGAGATACATACATGAGTGTCATGTCACTAGAGATACATACATGAGTGTCATGTGACTAGAGATACATACATGAGTGTCATGTGACTAGAGATACATACATGAGTGTCATGTGACTAGAGATACATACATGAGTGTCATATCACCAGAGATACATACATGAGTGTCATATCACTAGAGAACGGACGGACGGAACGTCCTTTCCTTTCAAAAGCTTCCTTGGTGCATAAGGAAAGCTTCTTGGCGCATAAGGAAAGCTTCCTTGGTGCATAAGGAAAGCTTCTTGGTGCATAAGGAAAGCTTCCTTGGTGCATAAGGAAAGCTTCTTGGCGCATAAGGAGGTGCATAATGAAAGGTAAATTAATTTACCGGCTGTGAGTTTCTCATGGTTCAAGGCGTCCAGATGCTCGCTGTGGCCCCCTGCTGGAGACAGAGGAGGAGGAGGATGGTCTGGAGAAGAGGAGCTCAGGTTCTCCTTCTTCACCTCCACCATGACCCCCCCCTCCTCCTCCCCCACTTTCACTTTCACCACGGTGCTGTCTCCGTCTCCGCCTCCCTCGTCTTGAACGGAGCTGTGTGATTGGCTGGGCAGTTCGTATTTCTCCTCCACCTCCTCTTCATCCTCCTCTCCTGCCAGCAGGGGGAGCAGTAGCTCCTCCTCCTCCTCTGCTCCTCTGCTCCCCGTCACCGTAGGAGACGCGTCCCGCTGGTTCTCCTCCCCAGACGTCCTGCGCCTCCTCTTCCTGCTGCCAGGCCTCTCCTCCTGGACACAGGAGTCACGTTTCACTCCTGCTCCTCCTCCTCCAGACTGGCTCACCTCCATCTCCACTCCATCAGGATCATGGAGCTGATTGGTTGGTTTTATTTGGTGACAAGAAGAAAGAACACATCAGTACTTTTACAACATACAGCAAACACAATGTTGTAGGAGTAAAATAAAGAAAAAGTGTTTAGCAAAAATCGGCCTCCTGGTGGCGCTACAATAGGGCAATGTTAAAACAGTGGCATTTGTTCCTCGGCCTAGTGAGAATGTGTGTGCAAAATTTCACGGAAATGGCACGCTGTGTTCATGATTTGAGGCATTTTGTTCAAAACTGAGCAGTCCTGCAAACTTTGGAAGCCATTCTTAGCCAATCAGGATGGAATATGAGAAATCTGAAAGAACCGTTTGGTTGAATGACTATAGAGATACTGTGTACCGATTTGCGTGATGTTTGGACAAACTCTGTAGGAGTACTGTCAAAAAATGTGTTTTGCAAAAATCGGCGCCCTGGCAGAGGTTCTGCTGTGGCATCCAGGGAGTGTGTGTGCACAGTTTTGCTTCGATCAAGCCAACGGTGCCGGAGATTAGCTGTTCACAGACAGAACCACACACGGAATGACGGACGGACACGGTGCAAAACATAGTCTCGGTCATGCCTTTCGGCCTGGCGGAGACACATAACAAACACATAACACAAGTAGCAGCATCAGGCAGCAGCAGCATTAGATACAGGCAAACTAGTCTCACTAAGCCAGACAACTATTCCACAATCTCCAAATGCTATATAGAGTCTGGAAAATCCAAATCCAAGACAGGAAGCTGTCATCCGTGCATCATTTCCGTTTATGAAAATAATATATTTTAAAATATCTTTACACTTTATTTTTTTCTGCTTAGAAGAAAAGCTGTATATACTTAGATGATTTAGATTTATATTCTGATAAATTTGCACGACTGTAAAGACGAAACGGAAACGTCGCTTTATCGCTCGATTGTCGCTTTATCGCAGAGCTTCCGTTTCTCCAGACAGACAGACAGACAGACAGACAGACAGACAGACAGACAGACAGACAGTATGACGGAGGCATTTGAACATTGTGTGAGGCAACAGTCTGGCCTTGTGAGACTGACAAACAGTCTACACACCTTTAACGTATTTTACTTTTACGGCTTAAAGGTAGGGTAAGTGATATTTTTGGGTAAAAACAAAAAGGTTTTTGTTAAGAGGTTAAAACACTGTATTGTGATAGTAATCATTGCTATAGAGTGTGTCAGTAACAAGGGTCTCCATGTCTCTCCAGCTCACAGAAAATACATTTTCAGGTAGGTGACACCATTTCAGCCAATCAGGAGAAAGTACCCATTTATCAGCTTCATTTTTTCCAGTTCCAATTGTGTGTCTGCTCATTTATTTGTCATCACTTCCAATTTCACTTGTTTAATCTGTGTCCTGTCCTGATTCGATAAAATTGGTATCCTGACCTGAAAATGCTTTTTCTGTTTAATAAAGAGCTGGAGAGACATGGAGACTCCTGTGAACAAACACTCTATAGCAATGATTACTATCACAATATAGAGCTATTTAACACTTATTTAAAAAAAAAAAGAAAATCACTTACACTACCTTTAAATGACTAAAAGTAAAACAAAGGGCGTTACAAACTATTAGAAGCTAAACATAGTTACCAGAGGCTCCTCCTCCAGGCTGAGGTCCACATGTTGAACAACAACCTTCCTGTGGAGCGGTCCACTCTGCTGCTCCGCTGCAGCGCTGGACCTCCAGCCTTTAGGGGGCGACGTGGGGAAGTTGCGTTTGGACAGGTAGAGCTTGCAGGCCCTGACCACGGCGGTGAGGTGGAGGTGGGAGGCGGCCAACAGGACGTCCATGACGTTGGAGCTCCTCAGGGACAGAGTGGAGGTGTAGATCATGTCCAGGAGGGTGGAGAAGGCCTCGGGGGTCACCACCTTTCATTGATAGATTAAATGAATACTTTATTAGTCATAAATGTAAACAGCACGAGGTACAGTAAGATACCGGTACAGTACACGGTACAGTAAGATACCGGTACAGTACACGGTACAGTAAGATACCGGTACAGTACACGGTACAGTAAGATACCGGTACAGTACACGATACAGTTAGATACCGGTACAGTACACGGTACAGTTAGATACCGGTACAGTACACGGTACAGTTAGATACCGGTACAGTACACGGTACAGTAAGATACCGGTACAGTACACGATACAGTAAGATATTCAGGCTAAAAGGATAACAGAAAAAAACTGTCCAAGGGACTTTGATCCCGGGCTCCCCCAGAGTCAGTGTCAAAGTGTCCTTGAGCAAGACACTGGTGCCTTGCATGGTTTCCTCTGCTGTGTGTGTGTGTGTGTGTGTGTGTGTGTGTGTGTGTGTGTGTGTGTGTAATGCACATTGTAAATAAAGGTGCTATATAAATGCACCATTTATCATTTATCAACAGAGCATACAGTAGAATATTAACACATTAATACATGTCATCAACAGATACAAATAGCTATGTTTACAGAGGAGAAAAAGGAAAAAAGGGGAATTAATATCTACCTCCCCTTGTGGTCTCCTGATAGATGTTTTTTTTGCAGGCCAGATTTCAGAATGAGAATGTTCCCATGTTTGTTCTATAAGTGGGTAGAACTACCAGATCATGGTTCCTCAAGTGGTGTGACTGTGGGAGTCACTCACTGTAGTAGTTAGACAGGTTTAAGGGGATTGACCCTTTGACTACCTTTAAGACCAATCCCATTTACTTAACCCTGTCTTCTACCCTGAGTCATCCCAGACTAGCTGGGTCATGGGCTTTAGGCAGAGAAGTAGTCGTATCAGTTTGTTTTAGGAGATCTGAAGCTTTGTGTTTAGTGTTTAATGACATTGAGATGTTGGAGAACCAAGAGGTGAAACATAGTCAAAATGTAATTAAATGAGGCTCCAGATAGAGTCTGAAGAGTACTCTTGTTGACAAAAGAGTAAATCCTGCCCTACAGGCTCACCTCACAGTCCAGGGTGAGGTTCACTCCTCCATGTTGTCCTCCAGGCTCCATGGAGCTCAGCAGGGCTTTGAAGTGAGAGCTGCAGGCGGCCAGGATGGAGCTGTGAGCCTGGAAGCTGCACCCTGCCACCTGCACCCTGCAGTCACACAGCTGGTTACCATGGAGACGCTGGTGGTTCAGCTGATGGAAGATGTTCTGGAAATGACCCGGGAAGTCCATCATGACCTAATGACCTAATAATGACCTAATGACCTAACTCATTCACTGCCACGGACGTAATTAATTTTAGTTTTTATTTGATTTGATAAAAGATGTCACTGTTCTTTATCACCCACAGTGACCACTTTCACTGTAACTCACACGGATATGGAAATAACGTCATCCGAAGATTTCCGTTTCCATCCGCTCCCTGTTTAACTTTTTCATTAAAACGTCTCTATCTCGAGTTGACTTTTTTTTCACCGTGTTGTCAAAGTGCTGCTACAGGAGAAGGAAATGTCTCCTATGGAATATCATTTCTCTGGGCGACACACACACACACACACACACACACACACACACACACACACACACACGTACCGTCTGTAAACACTAACGTAGTGTGAGTGTTTACAAACAGTTGGAACAAGCTATCATAAGGGATGTACATTTTCTGTGGCCAGTTGAAACTGTAAGACAAGCTGCATCTCTGGTGAGAGATATTATATTCACATGCAGCCGGTTAGAATGTTTGTTGTCTGGGCCACGCGCACAGATAGCCTGTGTGTTTCTAACATGTTCTGGCAGTGAATGAGTGACCTAATGATGACCTAATGACCCGGGAAGTCCATGATGACCAGCACCTGTGGATGAGGACATACAGTTATTATTAATTATATCATTATAATATACAGTTGATTAGACAGCAGGGTTTTACATGATAACAACATGTGACCAGACCAGCTCTCCAGACTCCTCACATATATCTTTAAAACACTCAAATTGTCCCTCTTCTCACAATGTAAATAACCAGACCGGCGGCCGCTGGGCTCCACACAGACGTCTCACCAACCTTTACACAAACGTCATGTGAACACCGGCACAAAACATGATGTGAAGCGCCGGGAAACAAATGTCACAACAAGCCAAGCTGAGGGTCTGTTTGGCCAAACAGACCCTCAGCTTGGCTTGTTGTGACATTTGTTTCCCGGGCTTCACATTGAAGTGAGAGCCTATAGGCCCTATAGGAAGCCCTGCTGATCAGTCAAGCTGACACACAGGTGTTTCCTACCGAGTCTCAGTAACTCTGGTGGACGTGAGCAACGAGAGGCACCGCCGAGCGAGCCGTCAGGCGAGCGAGTCGGCGTGCCGAACGTTGTGGGCGGGGCTATGTACTGAGAGCCGGTAGGAAACACACGGTCAGGTCAAGCTGAGGTCAGTCAGGCCTTCATGAAGCCTAGTCTGAGTCTCCTCCTCAAACCCCAGTCCAGGCCGCTCAGCATACATCTCTACAAGCTCACAACGCCTCGCAGCGCGAGGCGTTGTGAGCTTGTAGATCGGCTATTTTCGGCAAAGAGGTTCGGTGTAGAGGGAAAAAAGAGCAGACCAAGTACAGAGCCAACGGTCAAGTTTACAAAGTATTGAGGGTTTAAGTGGTTAAACCTCAGCAAAAAGAGGAACAGTTTAACACTGTTAAACCTCATCTAAAAACTATCAAAACTAGCAGATCTATAAGCTCTATCTGAACATGTTTTCCTGTGACATGCACAGAATATGGACACCAGGGTGACAGTGGTTCATTATAATGTCAACAGCTAGAAGCTATAATCCAATGAGTCTCCATACCTACAGCATATATTATAGACAGATGTAGAATAGTCTATAATCTAATCTAATGTAAGAACAAACATCTTCTCTTACAGGGTAAGAGACTGACTCACTGTACCTCATATTTACAAACAGAGTCATATTCATTCTGAGATCCTGGCTTTGACGTGAAAACATAGTTAGAAGAAACAGTGATTTAATGATCCCTGTTTGAGGGCTTTACTGATCATACATTCCTTTATAACATTCCAATTCAAACTGGTCTCTGTAAAAAGTCAATGATGTTTTGCATAGTAGTGTATGTCTGTCTGTCATTAAATCTTTCAATGAATTGAGTACAAAGGACCCCAATGGAAACAAGCCATAGTGCTTTCTTGAGTTTAAAATCCTCTTAACAGACCTTATATTGAACTGTACTTTATGTGCTTGTCTTTGCAAACTGTTAATAAAGTATTCAATAAATCGATCAAACCAACAGAACCATGTTACACCTGCATTAATGTCATTATGATATAAATGTATCATTAGATTACAGTGGTGGAAAAAGACCTCAAATGTTTTACTTAAGTAAAAAAAAGTAACAATACTGCAATGTAAGTAAAAGTATCAATACTGTAATGTAGAAGTACTCTATTACTGCTTGTAGATCTGCTATTTTCAAATAGCCTAGGTATAAAATAGAGCTAAAGTGGTTAATGTGTGTTTTATAATGTAATAATTTATATCTGCAAAGTAACTAAAGTTTTCATATATTGTCGTGGAGTAAAAGTATAATATTTGCCTCTGAGATGTAGTGGAGTAGAAGTAAAAGTATAGACAATTGGAAATACTCCAGTAGAGTAAAAAATACCTCAAAATTGTTCTTAAGTACAGTAGCCTACTTGAGTAAATGTACTTAGTTACTTTACACCACTGTTAGATTATTATTAATTAATCTTTGATCACACTGTACCTCTGCTGTCTGCAGAATAAAACCTGCATTCATTTATTCTCAAATAAAAACCGTTTACTACTACTACATTTCATTATGATATAAATGTATCTTTAGATTATTAAATCATTTATCATACTGTACCTTAGCCCTAGAATGCCTGTGATCTTACATGAAATACATTAAATGTATGTAAGATTACAGACATTCTAGGGCTAACTGTACCTCTGTCTGCACAATAAAACATGCATTCAAGTCATTATGATGTAAATGTGTCATTAGATTATTAAATCATATGATATCATACTGTAGCTCTGCCTCTGCTCTGTGTGCAGAATATAACTTACATTTCATTCATTCCATCTAAACAGATCATTAAATCATTGTGTAATTCATACAGTAATGATCTTATTAACATCATACCTCTGTCTGTCTGTCTGCAGAATGGAGCTGCTGGGAGGCGGTGCAAACATAACAAAAACACCGGAAGAAACACATAAACTCAGGCTCTCCTGGCATCGGATTGGACGATGGACGTCAAGCAGGGCGGGGCTACACTTTGGTTCGTGCGGTGATTCGTCGGTTTACCGGAAACCATCGGCTGTAAACGTCCAATCGGAATTAAGTGACAGCATTTTCTACAACAAGCAGAATCTCTGAAGAACAGATTCTGATCTCCGCTTAAAGAGTAAAAAACAGCAGAGAGCGAAGTTTTTATTTGGCGATGTGTTCCCAGATACAACAAGCAGGAAGTATATAAGGACTACAACTTGACTACAACTTGACTACAAGCATAGAGCACCGAAGTCTGACGTCATTGACTCATCCTACCTGGGTCTCGGTTTCCCCCGTTGTGAATCCCCATAGACGTGTTTAATAATAATAAGAAGTGTGTTCCATAAATAAACTAATAACCCGGAGGTTTGACTCTTATGGATATGAAGCATCAACTGACGGTGAGAAAACATTAATGTTACTTCAGACAAAATGAGTTAAATTTTCTCCATAAACAGACTGTATGAAATATGAGTGACTGACTATCATAAACAATACAAAGCCTCATCGACAACAGCGCCGAGACACTTTGTTTATTTATGGATCATAATTCATATATGAGACGATTTGAAGACCCGATGTTATTCTCTATAGAGAAATGACTTCCACGACCCAGGGGATGAGACAGTGACGTCAGGACTTCTGTACTCTAGTGCTTTCAGATGAATACAACATAGAACAATAAAGCATTGTAGATCTGCAATAATCGCAGATCAGATCTGCAAGCCCTGCAGAAAGTGTTTGTATAAAGAGCAGCATGCACTAAATGAATGATCAAAGAGTTGATGGATATAAAGTTGATATAAAGTTGATACTTTGTTACCAGAGTCTCGTGCTGTTTGGTGACTTTCTGTGCAGCCTGGTGGAAACCGTTGTCCTTCAGATGTTTATGGATTAAAAACATTAACTTATTGTTCACAGACATCATGGATCAATACATTAAAAACATTTATAAATCACTGTTAAAAGCTCTTATTATTATTACTGTAAAACACATTCTGAATCTGCACGCATGTCTCACTGTACCGCTCCTCAACTCTGAACCCGGATGTTGTTGGTCCGTGAACGGACCGCAATGCATTGATTGATTGATTGATTGATGTACTTTATTTAGTAAGACATGAGAACAGTACATGGCAGTACATAACAGTACATGGAAGTACAAATTCGCAATACAAGGTCTACTAAACTGGATAGCTCAGTTAAGCACGTAGCTTGTTTAAGATGAGATCCCCATGCACACAAATCATGTTGACATATAAGAGACAGACAGATATACACACTACTATACAGAATGTCATACAATCAGTTTACAGGTTACTGGTATGAAGTATGAAGGGTGAAAAATATGTACAAAAAAGAAAGAGAGGGGGGGGGGTAGGTTAGGTTAGGACATGGGGTAGGTTAGGACTTGGACAGGGGCCATTTTTGAATTGCAGCCTCCTGAAGGTGTATCTTTAGGGCATTTTTGAAAGTGAGTAGGGTTTTACACTCCTTTACTCCTTTTGGTAGGGCATTCCACATTTTAGATGAATAGCATGAGAAAGAGTTCATTCCCTTTGTTGTGCCAAATCTGGGTTGAACATGGTTTGTGGAGCTGCCTCTGGTGTTATGATCATGGACTTGATTAACATTTTGGAAGTATTTTGACAAATACAGGGGGATCCCAATGTTGTGGTGTATCTTGAAGACCAGGCCCATAGCAAGTTGCTGTACTCTGTCCTCAACCCTAAGCCATCCAAGCCTAGCAAAATGGGCATGGGTTAGATGGGCTTTGTAATTGAGGCCAAGAAGTAGCCTTACAAGTTTGTTTTGGGATGTTTGGAGCCTTGTTTTTAGGGCCTTGGAGGTGTTGTGATACCATGAAGTGCATGCATAATCATAATGACCTTGTATGAGGGCCCCTACAAGAATCTTCAGAGTATTTTTTCTGACTTTACGAACAAGCCTCCACATCCTCCGTGTTATTTTGTGGACCTTTTTGATCGTCTTTTCAGCGTTTTTGTCACCTGAGAGGTTTGCCTCCAAGATGGAACCCAGGTAGGTAATTTCCTCCTTTCTTGTGATAACATTTTCACCCACTTTGATCGTGAAACTCTCAGCCCAGCCTTTCTAAGGGAAGTGTAGTAAAAGGGTAGACTAGAGTCAACTGTAATTGGTTCCCACACCTTTTAGCTCAAGACCTAAAAGAGAAATTGAATAATAATAATAATAATAAGGGTAATAATAAT
Source organism: Gymnoscopelus microlampas (assembly GCF_963454915.1). Taxonomy (NCBI): domain Eukaryota; kingdom Metazoa; phylum Chordata; class Actinopteri; order Myctophiformes; family Myctophidae; genus Gymnoscopelus; species Gymnoscopelus microlampas. Next base: position 49,461,402 of record NC_139955.1, read on the forward strand.
AATAATAATGTTCACAGGCTGTACCAAAGAGCACGTTGACAAACTCACCAACTGAAATAAATACAAGAACACTTATATTATCAATATACATTTTATTACATGTTGTAACACTTAGAAAGGCTTCCAGAGCATTGTAAATACAGCTGGTTTTGAATGCTAGACAATTACAATATACATTTATATAATATTGTAACAAGAATCATCTTTATTGTCACATCACAGTTTACAGTGTAAAACAGTGTGAAAACAAGCTCCATCGTTTTAGTTATTTCAATAAAAAAGAGAATAAAAAACAATAACAATGTATCTACATATTTACACATAGTATATCTATCTGCTTTATATCTGATGATGACCATATTTAACCCTTTATATCTGATGATGACCATATTTAACCCTTTATATCTGATGATGACCATATTTAACCCTTTAAGACCATATTTAACCCTTTATATCTGATGATGACCATATTTAACCCTTTATATCTGATGATGACCATATTTAAAGGAATAACTTTAGGCCAGTGGTTTTCAACAATTTTCATGCCAAGGACCCTTAAATTGATATACATTTGGTCACGGACCCCCATCTGAAGATGTTTTGTGCCAGGGACCCCCAGAAGCAAAGACTTGAGTAAAAACATGTTTGAAATTAAAGATTTTTCAAAAATAGCAGATCTACAAGCTCATAGTGCGGATATGAGCTTACAGGTCTGTAACTCTCAGAGTGTAACAAATGGAACCAAATGGACCCTCAACTGGACCATTTGGTTGATGATTCAAGTTTCTTTATTAGGATAAACCCCTTGAGATGCCATCTGGTTTTACAGGAGGTCTCAACATAAATACATGTCACAATGGTTACATGTACACAGAGTAGACAAAACAAATAACTAGACAAACCAAACAAAAACAGACACACAATAACATTATGAACCTTGACAAACATCACAGCCTTAAGATGCATCAAATCCAGTAATATAACACATTCTGAAAATGGTATGTTCAACACAGTGACTAAAGAACAGTATTTAGAGAATTAGAAGTGAAAATAATAAAGTATGGCGTCATGTATGAAGGCAGGTTTATCGATAACAAGAGCAACAACTTCAAAGTAAGAAGACATTTAAAAAGTGGATCTGATATTAACCGGTAAATTATTCCAATCTGAAGGAGCTTTGAAAGAAAAGGCATTTTTACCAATTTGACTTCTTGCCAACTGGACAGTAAGTTACACGGTTCCATTTGTTACTCTCAGAGTTCTGGGTTTTCCTTGTATTTAAACAGTGTGAGAACCACTGCTCTACACCAAATCTCTCCTCTGTAAGTAGCCGATCTACAAGCTCACAGTGATCTTATAGATCAGTTATTTTCTATGATGACATGTCCACAATAGAGAGGCTAGGGTTCATGTGGTTCAACTGGTAGCGTTAGCGTTGTGCCATCAACTCACCAGACACACAGTAAGGGGTTAAGTGTCTTGCTCAAGGACACGTCCACACAGAGCGGTTGGAAAGTAACTAAGTACATTTACTTAAGTACTCTACTTAAGTAAAATGTTGAGGTATTTGTACTTTACTTGAGTATTTCTAATTTCCAATAGGCTACTTTTACTTCTACTCCACTACATCTCGGATCAAAATATTGTACTTTTACTCCACTACATTTATTTGAAAACCTTTAGTTACTTTGTAGATTTTGATTATTATTACAAAACCTACATTTCGGTGTAAACTTTTTGGCCATTTGAAAATAGCAGATCTACAAGCTCACAGTGCGTTGCGATGCGACGCATTGTGAGCTTGTAGATCTGCTATTTTTAAACATTTGAAAACTTGTGACATGGGACATTCTGCATAATGAGTACTTTTACTTTTGGTACTTTAAGTACATTTTGATGCCAATACTTTTGTACTTTTACTCAAGTAAATTCTGAATTCCGGCCTTTTACTTGTAACAGAGTATTTCTACATTGCAGTATTGATACTTTTACTTAAGTAAAGCAATTGAGTACTTTTTCCACCACCACAGAGACATTATCTGTCCTCACAAAGACACACTGAGGAGGAGACACCACCAAGCACAAACCCACGGTAGAGAGGTTCAGTGAATGTGTTCTGTAACGTGTACAGGTGTGTCAGTGAGTCAGAGGACCTGTGATAGAAGGACACAGTACCAGCAGACCAGTCTAGATAGACAGATACTCTGTTAGAGCCAGAGGGACTGACAGGGAGGACAGTGAACCTACTATTGTGAATGACACCGTAACTATCTGCACCACAGTACAGACACCAGGACTTGTCATTGAATCCAAGCATACTATCCTCTCCTCTCCTGCTGATTCCTCTGTAAGACACTCCTATATCAACCCATCCACTCCACTCTACCTCCCAGTAACAGCGTCCAGTCAGACCCTCTGTACACAGAACCTGTCCATACTCATCAAATCTGTCAGGATGATCAGGGTACGACTGAAGCTCCTCCCCCCATGTCACCTTCCTGTTGTCCTCAGACAGACAGAGTTTTCTGTTTGCTGTGTTTGGGTCCAGAGTGAGAGGATGGAGATCTGATGAGATGAGAGGAGAGGAGAGGAGAGGAGAGGAGAGGAGAGGAGAGGAGAGGAGAGGAGAGAGAGAGAGAGAGAGAGAGAGAGAGAGAGAGAGAGAGAGAGAGAGAGAGAGAGAGAGAGAGAGAGAGAGAGAGAGAGAGAGAGAGAGAGAGAGAGAGAGAGAGAGAGAGAGAGAGAAATTAGACAGACACGTTTAGACAGATAGGCAGACAAGTTAGACACAGACATAATAGACATACAGACACACAGACAGACATGTTAGACACAGACAGACAGACAGACACGTTAGACACAGACAGACAGACAGACAGACAGACAGACATGTTAGACACAGACAGACAGACAGACAGACAGACAGACAGACACGTTAGACACAGACATACAGACAGACAGACAGACAGACAGACAGACAGACACTCACATCTTGTAAGGAGTTGAGGATTAATCCAGTGATCTATCCAGTGTTCTCCTCCATGATTCACACTGTAGGAAGTAATGATAATGTATTTATTTGTATAGAGCTTTTCATAACAAAGTTACAAAGTGCTTTACAGAACAAGTTAAAAACAGCAACAAAGCAGATCAAAGAACAACATTAAATCAAACAGAACACATTTTATAAAGTTAAATCCAGGACATCTTGGATGGTTTGTCATGTTGAATCAAACTGCTACAGCGTGTGTGTAAATCAGTTGAAACATTTATGTTTCCATAGAATGTTAGAATGATTGAAATCACATCTAAAAACCTTTCCCAAAATAAGTTTGATTTCCCCTTTATTTTCTATATCAGAGCTGATATGAGGAGGCCTTAATTATAGTTCCTGATCTACAAGCTCACAACGTGAATTGTTATTGTCTCCACCAGGCCGAAAGGCATGGCGAGAGTAGCCTGTGTTTTACCCCCTGTCTGTCTGTCTGTCCGTCCGTCCGTGTGTCCATCTGTGGACAGCTAATCTCCGGCACCGTTGGATGCCAATTCAGAACCTCTGCCCCAAATGTTTCACATGGGCCTGTTATAGCGCCACCAGGAGGCCGATTTGTGCAAAACCCATTTACTCCTACAGATTTTATCCAAACGTCATGCAAATCGCTACACAGTATCTCTATAGTCATGTGATCAACACAGATCTGTCCGATTTTCCATATTCCATCCTCATTGGCTAAGGTTGGCTTCCAAAGTCACAAAGTGTGGTCAGTTTTGTCTGAGTGTGTGTGAGTGTGTGTGTGTGTGTATGTACAGATGGAGTCAGAGGAACACACATCTCTGGGTATGGACTAGTTGTTGTCAAACTAAAGTGAGAGCAGCTGTTCATCTTTTAATGTTTCACACTGATGTAGATTTATCATTTACAGTATATTATACCCTGTATACTTCACTGACAGGGGTCCCACAGGGCTCTATACTTGTCGTCTCATTTTTCCACTCTACTGCCCTACAGAACAGCCAATATACAAGCTTGTAGATCTGCTATTTTCACAATGTTTGATGAATGCTTGACTATTATGACACACCCTGAATATAGATCATGTGGTTAAAACACTGACTCCTCTATAATAGGTTAAATTGACCAAATGACAGCTGACAATGTGAAGTATTATGTTATAATATACTGTATATTATTCAATTAAATATAGGTGGCATAAATCTATCATTATTCATTTGTTGAGTATATAGTATTAACTAAATATATATAAATACAAAGCATGAAGTACCTGTCTAGCCACTGGAACATGAAACAAGGGAATGGCTGCACTAACCAACATGGACTCAGTCTAAATCTACTCACTTGACAGTCTCTAGTCCAGCTGAGAGCAGTGTCTGTACAGCATCTCCTCCTGGGTGGTTACAGCTGAGGTCCACATGCTTCAGATGGGAGGGGTTGAGGGCCACAGCTGAAGCCAGAGAAGAACAGCCTTCCTCTGTGATCCCACAGCCTGACAACCTGCAGAGAAATAAACACGTTAACAAACTGCTGTTGGTGTTCATGAAGTACAGATCCACACAGAGAAGAAAACATGATTTACCTCAGGGTCTGCAGGTGACAATGTGGACTCTTCACTCCAACGCAGAGAAGTTCAATTCCAGAATCCAGAATTCTGTTCCAACTCACGTCTAATTCTCTCAAATGAGAAGGATTGGAGCTGAGAGCCGAGGCCAGAACTTCACAGCATCTCTGTGACAACCAGCAGTTATTCAGTCTGAATGGAAAAAAATAAAACAATGAAAAATCTGTAAACATCAACAGGTTGACAACAGATGAACAGGTCAAAGGACAGATGATGGACAGGTCAGGTGTGTGTGTGTGTGTGTGTGTGTGTGTGTGTGTGTGTGTGTGTGTGTGTGTGTGTGTGTGTGTGTGTGTGTGTGTGTGTGTGTGTGTGTGTGTGTGTGTGTGTGTTTCTGCTACACAGCTGTTAATAGATTAACAGAGAACCATGGTGCCATTTTCCAATGCAACCAGTGGGGGCGCCATTTAGTCAACAAAACAATAAATCAAATGAAATGGCTCCTACATTTACTTAAAGGGATATTTCACTTTCAAAAAAACTTTGGGTCATTTTATCGTCTACTCAGGCTTTTGTGAGCCCCCCAGACCATTTAAGTTGCTTGATTCAGTATTTAGATATTTGATATTCATTTTATCAGACACGCCCCCTTCCTATATAAACCCATTATAACTTCAAACTCCATTTTTAACATGTTAGATTCATCAAAAACACCCGTCCTTGGTTCTGGTGACGCACCCTGACCTCCTAATACGCGAGGGGCCGTGCTTTTTTGATTACTTTTTTCATTTATTTTATTTTATTTTTTTATTGTATTTAATTCTTTACATTTTTCACCAGAACTAAGGACAGGTGTTTTTGATGAATCTAACAAAAATGGAGTTTGAAGTTATAATGGGTTTGTATAGGAAGGGGCCGTGTCTGATTAAATGAATATCAAATAACTAAATACTGAATCAAGCAACTTAAAAACGGTCTGGGGGGCTCACAAAAGCGTTTGTAGACAATAAAATTACCCAAAGTTTTTTTTAAAGTGAAATATCCCTTTAAGTAAAATGTTTAATGCAGGACTTTTACTAGTTAACGAGTATTACTATATTGTGGTATTGATACTTTTACTAGTAAACGAGTATTACGACTTTTACTAGTTTAGTATTACTGTATTACTGTATTATTGTATTATTGTATTATTGTATTATTGTATTGCTGTATTGCTGTATTACTGTATTACTGTATTATTGTATTACTGTATTACTGTATTATTGTATTACTGTATTATTGTATTATTGTATTATTGTATTACTGTATTGCTGTATTATTGTATTACTGTATTGCTGTATTACTGTATTACTGTATTACTGTATTGTGGTATTGCTACTTTTACTTAGTCAAACATCATAATATTGTTTCCACACTGACAGACAGACACATGTTACTCTGTGTCTGAATATAAATGTGAATCCACTCAAACAACAGACTTACACTTGAGATTGAACTGAGAAAATCTGCTTTCTGCTAAAATGTTCTTATTTCATGGAACAATCTACAACTCATGATAAACATTAATGCCTCAATATCCTTTATTTAATAACCTGCTCTTACATCTCTCTACCTCACTATGTAACTGTTTTAACTTACTAGTTTTCTGTTATGTCTTATTGTGTTGTTTCTGTGTTTTAGACAGTATCTGTATGTGTCTTAATAGTTGATGTTTGTGTGTGTAATCTCAGCAGCATTGTAAATGAGTGATGAATGATCTTTGAGAATAAATAAAGGTTTCAATATTAAGACCTGGAAAGCATCTGTATCACTTTAAGATTTATTTGGCTATGGAAAAATAGCAGATATACAAGGTCATAGCGCGGCACCGAATGCCGCGCTATGACCTTGTAGATCTGCTATTTTTGAAAAATCGTGATTTTTTGAAAAGATATTTTTCAAAAAACTGTTTAGGATTTAGAAAACATTTTTAAGAATCGCCTCAGGTCTTAATGTGATAAGTGTCAGAGGCTCAACATGTAAAAATACAAATTGCAGTGATTGTGGGTGAATGCATGTAAGTGCTAATTGTAATTGTAACATGTACATACTATAGTCACTGTACCTTATCATTATTCTAGTCAATGTGTTACTATGACAACCTTATTCACTATAATCAAAAGAAGTATCAACACAGTATTCATATTATAATATTATACTGTAATTCACTGATGAAAATAATTCATGTAAATTCATCTGACCTTAGAGTCTCCAATCTACAGTGTGGGCTCTTCAGTGCAGCTTCCAGCAGAGACAGCAGGTCCAGGTCCAGTTTGTTAGAACTTAAGTCCAGGTGGCGTAGATGAGATGGATTAGAACTGAGAGCTGAAGCCACAACTTCAATCTGTTCCTTCTGGAGGTCACAGCCAACAAGTCTGTAATGACAGATTAAATGTAAAATCAGAGATGATCAAAACAGATCAGTCACAGTTCACTGTGAAGGAAGTAAACTAAGAGATCTTCTATCTATGTAGTTCTCCAGACATTAACAGGATGTCAGTAAGAACAGAGAACTAAGTTAAAGCATGTAACTTACATTGATGTATTTAGTAACTTGGTAATTCCTCATTAAAGTGAGTAAACAAGTAATGACCATTGTTTAAAACAGTGATTCTCAAACCTTTTCATGTCAAGGACCCCCAAAATGATAAGTATTTGGCTGTGGACCCCCCCAACTCAAACATATTTTGAGCTTTTTCCAAAATAGCAGATCTACAAGCTCATAGCGCGGCACTCGGTGCCGCGCTATGAGCTTGTAGATCTGCAGATTTGCTTGTAGATTTTGCTGGGGACCCCCTGGTACCCCTCCAAGGACCCCTGGGGGTCCTCAGACCCCACTTTAAGAACCAAGGATTTAGACAGCATGTTATACAGACAGATGGCAGGTTCATTTGTAGATCTGGTATCCTATAGTGTGTTTAGTTTTAATGTACAGATTTTGTTTTTATATTCTACTGTTTAGACTGATGATAGGTTCATGGTTTACCTGTGATCCTAGATTACTATTTCTATGTATTAGATGTATTACCTTGTGTTTACCTGATTACTGTAAATCACTCTGGATTAAGAGCATCTGATAAATGACTACATTGCAGTGGTGGAAAAATGTTTTACTTAAGTAAAGTATCAATACTACAATGTAGAAGTATTCTGTTACAAGTACAAGTCTGGAATTAAAAATGTACTTGAGTAAAAGTACAAAAGTATTGGTATCAAAATGTACTTAAAGTACCAAAAGTAAAAGTACTAAAATGTTTTAAAATAGACGATCTACAAGCTCACAACGCATCGCGATGCGATGCGTTGTGAGCTTGTAGATCGGCTATTTTTTTTTCTTTTCAAATAGCCTAGGTATGAAATAGGGCTAAAGTGTATGTTTTATAATGTAATAATTTATATCTGCAAAGTAACTAGTAAATAAAGTTTTCAAATAATTGTAAAAGTATAATATTTGCATCTGAGATGTAGTGGGGTAGAAGTAAAAGTATAGACAATTGTAAATACTCCAGTAAAATAAAAGTATCTCAAAATTGTACTTAAGTACAGTACTTGAGTAAATGTACTTAATTACTTTACACCACTGCTAAATTGTGTCGTGTTGTGTTGTGTTGTGTTGTGTTGTGTTGTGTTGTGTTGTGTTGTGTTGTGTTGTGTTGTGTTGTGTTGTGTTGTGTTGTGTTGTGTTGTGTTGTGTTGTGTTGTGTTGTGTTGCGTTGCGTTGCGTTGCGTTGCGTTGCGTTGCGTTGCGTTGCGTTGCGTTGCGTTGCGTTGCGTTGCGTTGCGTTGCGTCTCCTCTCTGAGGTCTTCAGTGTTTAATTAATATCTCTTATGTTTTGGCTTCAATAAAGTGATAAATACCCCCCCCCCCCCACCCTGTGAGGATATCTGCTGTCAGACTCAGACGTTCCACATTCACTTTATCATGTTCTCTGAGCTGAACACCTGACACTTCTTCTTCTACTGTAGTTACAGTAGATAGAGTAGTTACAGTAGTTACAGTAGTTACAGTAGTTAGAGTAGATACAGTAGTTACAGTAGATACAGTAGTTACAGTAGATACAGTAGTTACAGTAGATACAGTAGCTACAGTAGTTACAGTAGTTACAGTAGTTACAGTAGATACAGTTGGTGATGTAGGATTAGACAGTAGTTCTAGATAGAGACTAATATTAAAGGATGAATTCACTCTGATTCTAACCTCATGTATGGTATAATTATTGTCTCACAAACAGAACACAGATAGTAAAGATAAATGAATCACTTTCCTCTCTGATAAGGACTAATGTTGGAGCACCTCAAGGCTGTATTACATCACCTGTGTTGTTTACATCAGTGGTTCTCAAAGTGGGGTCTGAGGACCCCCGGGGGTCCTTGAGGGGGTTCCAAGGGGTCCCCAGCAAAATTAGTTAATGTAGCATCACAATCATTTTAACCACTTTAACCATATTTTATAGTTTGAGTATACAAAAATTGCAGATCTACAAGCTCATGAGCGGCATCGGGTGCATCTATGAGCTTGTAAAAGAATGGGTTTAACCCTGTAACCCTACATCAGCTCTTTGAAAATAGCCGATCTACAAGCACATTGTGAGCTTGTAGATTGACTATTAAAAATGAAATAAAGCAATCTTTTTTTTTTAAAGAAAAGAAAAGTGTGGGATATTATGAAAAATGTAAACAAAAATCTTGTATGGGGGTCCCTGGCAAAATATTTTCAGATGTGGGTCTGTGGCCAAATACATATTAATTCATATAAATACGGTTCATTAATTTGGGGTCCTTGAGATGAAAAAGTTTGAGAACCGCTGATAGACATAAACACTGCAGAATGAACAACCGGTTTGACCAGTGTCTTTTATAATGTGATGATTCTCTGTCCCTCTCCTTCTCCCTCTCTTTTTCCATCCCCCTCCCCCTGTGTGTGTGTGTGTGTCTGTGTGTGTCTCTGTGTGTGTGTGTGTGTGTGTGTGTGTGTGTGTGTGTGTGTGTGTGTGTGTGTGTGTTTATTATTAGTATATTTATTCTGAATGTATGAATGGAGATGAGTGAAAGTTACTATAACATGTTGACATTCAGATGACTACTAACCTGGCTGTTGTGCAGTTCCTCACAGCTGGGACCAGTCTCTGTCGCCCCCGCACATATGATGATAATATTATGTTGTATTTGTTCAGGTCCAACACCTCCAGAACCTCCACTGACATCAGCAGCATGGAGGCCAGAGCTGAACACTGGGTCTCAGAGAGTTTCTTCCCTGATCTGCTCTCTGACTCCAGGAATTGTTGGATGCCCTCACTTACTGAGGGGTCCTTCATCTCCATCAGACAGTGGAAGATGTTGATACATCTGTCTGGAGAGATCTCGTCATCGTCCATCTCCTTCAGGTTGTTGATGGCTCTCTGGATCTCCTCTGGACTGTTCTCTGTCTGACCCAGCAGGCCTCCTAACAGACTCTGGTTGGACTCCAGTGAGAGACCATGAAGGAAGCGGACAAAGAGGTCCAGGTGTCCACTCTCACTCTGAAGGGTTTTTTTCATAGCAGCCTTCAGGAAGTCAGACATGGAACTGTCACTGTTGTAATCATCATCTTCCAGAAAGGTCTTCAGGACCTCCATGTTCCTCTGAGTGAAACAGTGGAACAGGTAGACTGCAGCCAGAAACTCCTGGATGCTCAGATGAATAAAGCAGTAGACTGTTTGGAGGAAGAACAGACCGTCTTCTTTGAAGAACGCTGTGCAAAAGTCTGAGCACAGCAAGTCCTTGTTCACATCAAGACCACAAGCTTCCAGGTCTTTCTGGTAGAAAATGATGTTTCCTTTGTCCAGTTGGTCAAACGCCAGCCTGCCCAGCTTCAGGAGAAGTTCTCCTGCATCTTTTATGAGCTTCTCTTTGTCTGCCTCATCTACTGCAGGATTCTTCATCTTCTCCCGCCAGGTCTCACCCATCAGGAAGTGGCAGAACATCTCAGTCAGGGTTTTGGGCAGCTTGTCTGTCATCTTCATGTTCTGCACAACAATAGCAAGGATCCAACAGAATACTGGGATTTCACACATGGTGTGGAGGATCTTTGATTCCTTGATGTGTGAGTAGATTGAGCTGGCTTGGTTCTCATCACTGAACGTCTTTATGAAGAACTCCTTCTTCTGGTCATCTCTGATGAACCCTCGTACTTCTGTCATCCTGTTTACAAAGTCCTCAGGGATCTGATTGGCTGCTGCAGGTCGTGAGGTTATCCAGATTTGAGCAGAGGGGAGCAGCTCCCCCTTGATGAGACTTACAAGCAAAACATCCACTGGGTACGAATCTGTCACTTTCATGAGGCCAAAATCTGAATTGAAATCGAACTGGGTCGAATTTTCATCATATCCATCCATAACAAACATAACTTTGAAGGGGCTGTAGTTGTTGTCTCCTGACTTCTGCAATTCGTTGAAGATGTAGTTAAGAAAGTCTTCTTCAATAAATGTAGTTTCCTCGATGCATGTGTGAATTAGCTTTGCCAAACTAAAGTTTTGTCCTTTGAGCAGATTTAACTGGCGGAACTTGAGCAGGAACACAATGTGTGGATCTTGGGGAAAACATTTCTTGGCCCAGTCAAAGATAAATTTGTGTACGAGGAACGTTTTACCAATTCCTGCACAGCCAACGGTCAGCACTGTTCTTATGTTTCTTCCAGAAGGGTCTTTGAAGATTTCACTGAGTTGGATTTCTTTTTCCTCTCCTGCCTTCTTCATCTCCATCTGTCTGACCTCATGATGACTGTGGATGTCTGTGGCATTGATGTCTACATTGTAGAGCGGGATGAATATGTTTTCAAACATGATCTCAGGCCCTGTGCCCAATTTTACACTTAGAAATGTCTTGTCCATGTTGTGTTGAAGCTGGTCTTCATAGTCAGTAATTTCAAGATAACCTGACGTTTTCATCAACAGACCTGTAGTGAACAAAGCAGTTCCATTTTTAACAGGCTTATCCAGAGAGAGAGAGAGAGAGAGAGAGAGTACCCCCACCCCCACCAGAGTTTACCAATAACACAATGGGCCTGATTCACTAAGCTTTTTACGCCCAGATTTTTAATGTAAAGGAATTTACGCAACTTCCCACGTTACGAGCCTGATTCATCAATCTTTTTTTGTCCATGAACTTTTACGGAGGGCCGCTCTTTCTCATGTCTGCTCGGAGGCTTACTTACATGGGACCAAAGCTTGCGTATGTCATTAGAATGCCTTATTCTTCATGCAAAATCAATTACAATAGTGCAAAACCTCAAATAAAATATGTATGTGCCCAACATTTGTCAACACATATAAAAAAGAAAGAAAAAAGATGTCAAACTAGAAAAAGTGCTCCTCGGAGCACAGGTCTCCGCCAGTTCAGGTAGGTTATTGTGGGCCAGCAATGTTCGGTAATTCAATCAGGATGGAATATGAAAAATCGGACGGATCAGTCTTGATCACTTGACTACTATAGAGATATTGTGTACCGATTTGCGTGATGTTTGGACAATTTTTTTTGGAGTAATATAAAAAATCGGACGCTGCGTTCATGATTTGCGGCATTTTGTTCAAAACGGGCCACTCCTGTAAACTTTAGATGTCAACCTTAGCCAATCAGGATGGAATATGAAAGATCAAACAGATCAGTCTTGATCACATGACAATAAAGATATATACCGACTTGAAATTTTGATAAAATCTGAAGGAGTGGAATATATGAAACATCTTAAAGACCCGTTTAGCGTGATGTTTGGACAAAATCTGTAGGAGTACTTTTAAAAAAAAAGTTTTGCAAAAAACGGCCTCCATGTGGCGCTATAACAGGCCCATGTGAAAAATCCAGGGAGTGTGTGTGCACAGTTTCACTGCGAGCGGCCCAACGGTGCCGGAGACTAGCTGTTCACTGACAGACACACGGACACACGGACGGACGGAGACTACAATCTATTTCTTGGATGCATATTATAGACATAATGCAAATTCAACCGTTTTTTTTTTGTCTTCAGTTGGTGCATTTAGAGCTGAATAATTAGTGTTTGCCGTTTCTGCAAGTGAGGTGTTGGCAAATTATATCCTTATATGGCAACTGATATCCTTTTTAAGCCTTAGTTATTATGAGCAAATGACTTATATCCCTATATGGCAATGTATATCCTTTTTTAGCCCTAGTGATTAAAGAGCCAATGTGTGCGTTTTTACTATTACTGTTTTTTCAAGTCCCAGTTAAGAGCAAATGTGTGTGTCTTCATGAGTACTGTTGTATTGTTGTTCGCATAGACCCTAACAGAAAACACATTATTAACTTATGAAATCATTATTGCCTTGCTAGAATGATGTCCTTAGAAATACAGTCACTGTGATAAACATGATTTATTCGCATGGCAGAACGCTGTGTTATCTCCCAGAAGACACAATTCACTTCTAATGTCTAGGACCGTCATGGTTAGAGAGAGAATACAATGGTGTCTGCTGCGTCTATTTTTTGGGGAGGGTGTATGACATTCCCAGGTGCTCAGACTAGGCTGGTGAGACCAAGGCCGTCGGCTGGACCTGTAGAGAACGGGTGCATTTCTCCTTTCCGACATGTCGCCTTTCCGACGTTGACGAACCCTATACCTAACCCTAACCCTAACCCTAACCGCACGCGGAAGCCACTAGTCGGAGTGGTGAGATGTCGGAATGGAGAGTGAACACCGTAGAGAACCTGGACCAATGGGGATGCTTACTGCCGGCCGATGCATTGAGACAGTATGCCCAGACTGTTATCTGTAGGGAGGATGTGCTGCATTCCATAGGTGCGAGGCACTCGGTCCGTGGATCCAAGGTCGTCATTCAAACCCGTAAATCAGCCAGGGGGGGACCACTTGTCTACCCTGATGAAGAAACCATGGTGGACCGACAGCGACTTCTTTTGATAACTTTTAGTATAACATGTATAGGATATTATAAATAGGCTCCAGGGACAGATAGCGGGTCTCAGACCTGATGAACTGACCTCGAAGTAACTTGTTGCTGTTAAGGACAGTTGATTGGGAGCCCAGAGATCTCTCTTAAGTACATTTCTATATTCAATCTGTAATTATTTTAACTTAGTGCTATATTATTAAATACACTTAATTTTAAGTCTTGTCTGCTCTTAATTTCACCAATACAACGGACGCGCGGAGACGTGTGATCTGAAGGGTTACAAATTATTACATTGCACAATTTGTCTGTTGTCTTAACCCCAGCACAATTTGTCTGTTGTCTTAAACCCAGTCTCCAACAGAGGCCACAGTTTGGCAATTGGGTTTTAAGTTTCATGCGAACTCCAATGTCGCGTTTTTAATTTCGCAGTCTTACCATCTGATGATTTTACAGAGTATGGATGAAATCTTGCCGTGTCCTTTACTCCATTTCCAATTCCGATATAGGACAGTCATCCAAAGGACAGAATCCCCTCAGTAATCAATAAAGCTCCAATACATTCCAGCATCATCCTTTTAGGTCGGCAAATGTGAGTGAACAATTGTTCAGTAGAAAGGGCTTAAATAATATCCTTGCCAAGTTGGTTGTGAGGTTAACTTACGTATTTTAACTTCTTATTCTCATTACGTGTGATAGTAGGCTATTTACTTTATTAACGCTCAGTGTGAGGGACTCTACAAGTTGATCTACAAGTTATCAAGTGCGTGCGTACCGCCATGTCGTAAGCTTGTAGATCTGTCCATTTTGAAGCGTGATGACGTTTACGGTCAAAAATATGCACCCCTTTAGTCACTTTATTTAGGCACTATTTAATAACAGCTTAGTGAATCAGGCCAAATTAAACTTTTTCCACAGAGATGACAACTCACTTGAGTCCATGGTTTTAGAGGTAGTAAATGGAGGCGATAAGCAGAGATTCTTTCCATGATTGCTGCCAATTAATCATGACTGTTCCACTTCCCCCAATATCCTTCTACAAAACCATGAGGAATCCCCAGCTATAGTGTTTCAGATCATTATTTTTCCATTGAAGATGAAAGGAAAAGAGGCCAGTGCTGTCAACAAATCGATTGGAATAACTTTGTGTAGCTCTGTGTAATGTTTCTGTACTGGCCTTAGAACAAGTCTTTCTTTCTTTTCCTTTATTTATTCAGGGAAACCCATTGAGAGCAAGCTCGGACTGTCCGTGTCCGTGTATGTCCGGGTGTATGTCCGTCCCTATGTCCATAATTGGTCAAGCTTCACGTGACACAAAACATATTGTCACGTATGTTTGAGCTCACAGGGCTCATCAAAGGCGCCGCTTCCTTCACACAGGGTGTGATTTTTCAAGGACGCCCTGATAACAAACATTTGAATCACATTACAATGTCACAACTAATTTAACAATAAAAGTCACTATTGTTATTTTCACACAGACTGATATGTGAGCCCACATGCTAGACTGTTACTGACACATTACATATCTGACTTATGTTGAACGTTTATTATCACACACACACACACACACACACACACACACACACACACACACACACACACACACACACACACACACACACACACACACACACACACACACACACACACACACACACACACACACACTTACCTCTTAGCTTGTCTCGTTCTGTCAAAGTATAGAAGTGAGACAGTGATTGGTCAGTGTGACACTATAATAATTTTCATCTTCACATTATGATTATAGATTTATATTAAAATAGATGTATTACCATTATACATACATAGATGTATGATTTATATTAATACGGAATTATTATCATTACAGATACATAGATGGTTAGATTCATCAAAAACACTGGTCCTTGGTTCTGGTGACTAATATTGTCCTTCTAATACACAAGGGGGGCCGTGTTTCAATTACTTTCTTCATTCATTTTATTCTTTTAATTATTTTAAAACTGTCTGGGGTGAAACACAAAAGCCTGAGTAGACATTAAAATGACCCCACACATGTTTGAAAGTAACATATCCCTTTAAAGACTTACTAGTTGTCTTCAGTATGTTCCAGATTAAACCTGCCAGTGCTGCTGTCACCATGACGACAGTAATAACCATCCCTCGTCTTCCTCTAGCTCCTGTTGATCCTCTATCTGTAGGTATAATAATAATAATAATTAAAGCTGCAAACAGCGATGAACGGGCCCTCGACGTTCTGTCCATGATGCAAAGTTAGGCTAAATAGCTTAAGCAATTTCAGCCTTTGACCGTCTAAGTCTGCCTAGCAAATTTCGTAGGTATTTGACACTGGGAACCGGAGTTCCCATTGGCTGTTTAAAGGTCAGCCAATAGGAAGACAGAAGGGGCATACGCAGGGTGTACTTTTGGCCGGAGCCAAAAGTACACCCTGCGTATGTCACTGATCACATGACCTCAATCAATTATCCTTTTCTAGGCAACACAGAACGGGGGGGGGGACTTTTTTCTTAAGGAGGCCAGAATAACGTACCTGACCTGGCGGAGACTTGTGCTCCGAGGAGCACTTTTTCTTTTTTTTCTATTATTTATTTCTGAGTGCTTTTCATCATATTTAATTTCTGTAACGCATGTATTGTGATGAATTGTGTATTATTATTTTCGTTTTCTATGGACAATGTTTTTCCCCTGGTCCCTAAGCCACTTACCACGACCTGAGTGACTGACAGAGAACAGCTGTGACATTGACGGTCACTCAGGCGTGGTCCCCACGGCCCAATTATATAGAGATTACGTCACCAGCAGCCAATCGGAGAGTGAGCAGGGCGCGGTGTAGCCTGGTAAACCCTCCCTCCAGAAATCTCATTTCCATTTGTATTCTGGAGTGAGTCTGGCCTGATCGCCCATTCTGCAATATTGGCTGTGGGCTGGAGTTGGGCGGGAGTAATACCGTTGACTGACAACCCCTTCAGCCAATGATCGTTTTCCCCTTCAGCCAATCAGCAGTTCATTTTTACCACCTCCAGACTATGTGACGCAACGGGACTTTTGAGATCGCCATGCGCAAAATAGGTTGCCTTATTGGGATACATGCGTGTACACTCCCCGCCGGTTCTCTATATTTATATTTTTAAATAGGCTCTGTCATGATTAATTGACCACATATATGAAGTTAAACAACTAAATTCTATACAAACGATATCTTAATAGTAAATTCCGTGCCTCAAAAATGAAGTTTGAGACCGTTTTAAAACCAAAGTAAGAAGTGAAGGCACTCGCACAAAAACAATGGCTGCCGTTCGTGTTTTGTCGGCTGCACTCAGGCAGCACTCGGCTTCATTCGGGCTCACTCGAACTCGCCTCCTGATTGGCCAACTGTCGCTGTCAATCACAGAACGATGAGCGACGACGCTGATAGGCTCGGTTATTTGGTAATGCACTAGAAACCCCCACAATGGGCGTTCAGGCCAGACTCACTCCAGAATACAAATGGAAATGGGATTTCTGGAGGGAGGGTTTACCAGGCTAGGCGCGGTGTCCCTGGCTTGAACATTAGCCCGGTTCATTCAAAAGGAGACAGCAGAGAGGAGCAGGTTGGTGCATTAACCGGTGTGTAAACGAGGTGAAGCGACCAGTGTGTAACCGAGGTGAAGGACAAGAGAGACGGGAGAGTGCGTACTGCCAGCCACAGACAGAGAGAGAGTGAACGGTGGTGGACGGCTCCATACAGAGAAACCAACACCATATAAGGAGCGGAGCAAGGCCTGGAGTGCTCTGACGACGGAGGGGTGACGGATTGTGTTGCAACGCGCAACTCCAGCAGTAGGCAGCGAAAGCTGCCTTCCGAGTACGTTTTGATCCATGCAACACACTAAGCCTGTGATATCCACTGCGTCTAGTCAGCACACAGTATATTATCTGGGAACAGATGAACTGGCCCATGCTTCTGTCATTTCATACAGTGATACGAAGTAGACAAACAGTGAAGATTCCTGGCTTGGCTTCCCTCTACCTTTTCCCCCCAGTATTTGCACTTTAACTGGTCTTATTTATTATAGCATATAACACACTTTATTATTTAGCACCTGCACTTTACTTGTGAAGTTATTGTTGCACTTGTCTGCTAAATATTTGCGCCCTGCTATTTTTGCACATCGGCCCCATTTGTATTGTAAGTGTGGATTGTACCTGTGTATTTTAGTTAGTTTAGCGGCGCCATAGGAGGTTAGGGTTTATTTTAGGATGGTAGTAATTTCTTTGATTTTGTAAACTCATTGTAAATTACAATTCATTTAAACTCACCGTGCCAAATTTTAGTATAACTGGGCAAGTCAAATGTAATAAAGTGGGCCACCCACTTTACACTATGACTTGATCAAGGGACGTGCAAAGGGATTTGTAAAGGCAGGGGCTGTAATTTGAAAAGGGAGCTGGCCGGATTTTTTTTACATTTCTACCAAGATTTAGAGGAATATCTCATTTTAAATGAACACTAGGAATCTAGGATTATACTGAAAAAATAACTAACTACAGCCTGGCTGTATGTTATGCCACGCAGTCAGGACACTTAAAATAAATTAAAAAACTACTACTCGTGCATATGTGCAGTAGGACGTGGGGTTCGCTACAGCCTAAAATCTCTTCATTCCATTCCATACATATTGCGAAATATCAATCGATAGTATTAGATTATAAAATAATGCATACTGTAGGCTAATTGAATGGCCATGCTGTATTTTCCTGTACAGTTTGCGGTATGTACCGTTCTCAGCCGTAATTATCTCCTCACTCCACTCCAAACATATCTTAAATATATTATTTTTAAACGGTGTTGGTGCGCTCTCTCTCGCGCTCAATATGAAAGCAAGCTCGCTTTACCCAAAAGACAGAGAGAGAGAGAGAGAGAGAACAGACTAGCGTGTTTTCACAACAACAGTTGACATACGGATGCACAAGACCGCCGTCTCCATCTATTTAGCCAGCAGAGAAGCAATAATTATAACCTGTATAACAGACAAGCGTATTTTGACAGCAACAGGGAACAGCCAACCAATGGAGACAGTCCAGCGGGGCGTGGTTTGCCCAAAGCGCCGGTCTTGTCCCAAATCACCAAGGCCGGCTTAAGCCTTCGTGATGCCCGGTGCTTGGACCCGGGACCGCTTTGACAGCTATCGCTTTTTGGCGATAGTTCTGTCTTCTATCACTTTCTCCATGCCGTTTGCCCCCCCCCCCCCCCCCACGAGGTTGGAGCCCTGTGTTTCAGCACCTAAAGCCCTTCCGTTAAGCCGGGGCTGCAAATCACGCGTCACTCCCCATCTCTCTCTACCCATTTCCTGTCTAGCTTTTCAGATACCATTCCAGGATCCTCCAAAGTTTGCGGACCCAGGGTAGGCAATCCGGCCTGGTGGAGACATGAGCTCTGAGGAGTACAATTTTCTAGCTGAGTATGCATTAACATTATTGTATAGATGTAGGCCTATATGACCATGAAGTAAATATATTTTCCCCATATTATCAACAATTACAGGAAAGGTGGGCACTAGGGAAATCTGCGCACCATCTTTGGGGGAGACTGGGCACTAGGTCTAGCCTCTGTGGGTAGTTTTAAAGCACAAATGAAGACCTATTTCTTCACTCTTGCTTTTACTCTTGCTCTTGTACAACAACAGCAAAGCAGCATGCTATGTTAGGATACTACAGCGGACTACCAAGCGTGTGACAGACAGGCACACAGGAATGCAGTCTCACAGGCACAAAAAAATACCATCTTTATCACATGCAAAACACTTTCTGTCGACACAAATCCTATGACTTCATTTCCTGGTGTCCTCTGTTCTACCCTCAAAGTGCCCACTCATTCAGGGTGCCCACATTTCTCTAGTGCCCACTCTTCCTGGTGCTCACTCTTCTCTAGTGCCCACTCTTCCTAGTGTCCAGTTTTCATGGTGCCCACTCTTCTCTAGTGCCCACTCTTCTCCCCCACAAAGTGTCCACTCTTCCAGGTGCCCACTGTACAAAAGGCTGGCCGTGAATGAGGTCTGGTGCGTGCTCGTTAAGTGTGTGCACAGGGCAGTGAACGAGACTTTTTCCCTTTTCTCCTCTGTCCTGGTCTCAGAAGTGTGTTGCAGTTCATATCAAGAAATTGCTACAACAGTTGTGTCAAGTTTATCCTCCGTTTTTTGTGTGTGTTCATGCAAAATATAAGTCCTGTGTTTCCTATTGTAAATGCCCTTCATTTTGTGTGTTGAATGTGCCTTTGATGTCCTGTTTTGTAACATTGTGCACTACACGTTTGTTTGATTGACAGTAGTATGACGGTGTGTTTTCTATTTGCCTTTATTTCATTGTAACCAAGATAATTTCAGTATACTGTAAGTGCATTGAAGCATTGTTTATGTTTACACTGTTTGTGACGGTGCATAGTATCAAGTGTAATTGAACAATGGGCATTAGGCCTAATTCATAGTTCATTCTGACAAGTTATGTGTAGGCCTATAATGATTCATGTTGTATGCATGCTGCTTATTGTCAAGCATTGTCAGGGTAATATATTTAATTTCATTGTAACTATGGTACATGTATGTAGCCTATACATTAGTTCCTGATGTCCAGTATGCAAGCATAATACCTTTGTCAGATTGTTATATTGGCTTCTGCAATTATAGTAATTTCATTTCTGTACTGCACTGTACTGTGCTCATTCAAGTCTTTAGTAAACCGTTTAAAGAGAGAGAGAGAGAAAGACGTTTTCTGTCCTGTGTTCTAATCGACACCCCTGGGTGAAGTGGGGAAGCCAGACCAGCCAGCCAGTATAGAACAGTCCACATAGTCTTTTTTTTTTAACCCCAACTAACACCCACATTTCCCTAGTAATCACTCTTCCAAGGTCCCCAGTTTTCCCTAGTGCCCAGAATGTAATTAAAGTTGAAATAGTATGAGCTGATAAAAAAAATCTGTATTTCTAATGATACCATTTTTATTGCAATTGTATTTTATAAATTGACTAATTTCATCAAATTGAAAATTCAAATCCAAAGTGAAATTTGGTGTAAATAGCCTAAAATCAGAATTGTTGTATTGAAGAGCAAAATAAATTGTATGTAATCATTTCATGTATATTTATAATTAAGTGAATCACGGTGCATTCTGTTAAAATGACTTGGTTCACATATGATAACAGGATGTGTCCTTTTGTGGTAATCACAATAATATCAAGTTTAGTCGAAACAATATATAGCAAAAGCGCCTTTATCCAACGCACTATACAATGATTATGCATTACATTCACACATTCACACACACATTCACACACCGATGGAGGAGGAAACCATGCAAGGCACAAACCTGCTCATCAGCAGCAATTAGGGGTTCAGTGTCTTGCTCAAGGACACTTTGACACTAACTCTGGGGGAGCCCGGGACCTTGCCGGTTCACCGCTCTACCTCCTGAGCCACTACTTTGTACATTGTAAACTTGTAGATCTGCCATTTTTGGTGTGCGACACCGGCCCACAATCAAGTATAATTCAGGCTTAAACCAGTGTGAGATAAAATGACTCAGCATTACTCAGGTCCAAGGAGAAGACTTTTCCACAATGTGTTGGTCACTACCAAATGTTTTTAGAATCGTAAAATCTTGTGTTTGACACAGCACCAAGACAGGTTCAATAGAAATCTGATTTGCAGAAACTTCAACATAAGACCCCCCTTTGAAAAGAAAAGAAAAAAAGCAATGATTAGAATTTGTTGCAGACTTGAAACTACATTTGGGGACTAATTTGGGACAGTGTTGAAAACAGTTTATTTCTAGACACCTCTTGGGGGGGCTTTTGGTGCTTCAGCACCTGCCCTTTTGCCTCAAAGTGCCCTTTCCCAAAATCCGTGGCCCTTATCAAGACGAGCATTTGACGAATAATTATAATTTCACTATCATTAATTATTATTTATAATTATAATTTAAATGTCATCAGTCAGTTTTAGTCTCACTTTTAACCTGATGCAGTGATGTCAAGTGCCCTCCCACCTAGGGGTCATCAACATGTCCGTACACGGACAAACATGTCCGTGGCACATTTTTTATTTTGAAAAAAAAAAGTGTAGATATAGCCTATATACTTTCTTTGTTACAATGTAGAAACATATAAAAATGCGTTTGAATAACTTTGGTGACTCGTAAAGTAACATGCTCATTACATGTTTTTAGTAGGCCTATTACACATGGTACCATGTACACACAGCTGACAACAAGACAGCTAAAAGAAATGATTGCTAATAGCTGCCTCAATTCTGTGAAAATAGCAAAATATGCTTTAAAAAAGGTAATATTACCAGAATCACATATAGGCCTAGCCCTAAATATATAATAATGGACTCCTGATGTGCCATATTGTCTACTCTATTCCACAGCGCTACACATTTTAAAACAAGCCACTTATCAAATAAACAAATTAAATATTATTTTAGGCTGAAAGCCAATCTGCAAGCTCACAACACATCACAGCATGTTGTGAGCTTTTAGATCAGTCATTTCCCTCATCTTTTTTAGCCTATAATGACATGCCCAACATTGGGATGTCAGGGTTAAAGTACTAGCTATACTTTAGAAAACCTTACATTGCAGGAGCAAAAGGGCCACTTAGCTGCAAAGGTGAGTGAGTGAGTGAGTGAGTGAGTGCGTATTATACTTCATATGGTTATTATAATACAAACAGATGGCTTTTCAGAGGACAGTGTTACTTGAGGAGAGGAAGAGATGAAGTTCTACCAGCTAAACTAGTTTCTTGTGTGACAACTTAAATAGTTGTGGTTTCCATTAAGGTGAACAGGTACTAGCTATGTTGATGAGAAAGTCTAAGGTATGCAGAATGGAACAATGGGAAATAACTTGAGAGTCCAAACAGATAATTATGTACATAATGAGTGATTAATGAAGGGCATGACAGGACTTAAAGGAATGCAGTGTCACAATAGTTTAATGTAAAAGTGCCTAGCTTTGATCAGAGGTGAGGAGGAGGTCTGATGGTGAGTGTTACTATGGTTATTATGGTTATTATTGGAGACTTCAGTACATGTACTTAGTTGCTTTACACCACTGCCAGTCGGGGCCACGCACCACGTGTCGCACGGACTGACACAAATACATACAAAACACAATCCAGAAGTGCACAGCGCACGTCCCTGATCAAGACTATAATCCGTAATCCACACAAGTATGTTTATAAATACCTTGTGTCAGTTAAGTAAAAAAGCAAAGTTTGTTGTTTACCCAGGGTGTTGGACTAAGTGCGGGACTTATTTACAGCCAGACTCTGCATGGAAGCCTTGCTCAAGGGCTATTCAGCGGTGATTCATGATTGATGTGATGAATTGGGGAATCGAACTAGGGATCTTCCGGTATGAAGGCCACCCCCTCTAACCACTAGGCCACCGCTGCCGATCAAAGAATACGATTTGTAACGCAAGTGACAGATTTTGGCTGAATGAACCACACTCGCTTTGCGACTCGAGCCCCTCTCTCTCGAACAGTGGTGGACTGTAACTAAGTACATGTACTTAAGTACTGTACTTAAGTATAATTTTGAGGTATTTGTACTTTACTTGAGTATATCCAATTTCCAAAACTTTTACTTCTACTCCACTACATCTTGGATCCAAATAGTGTACTTTTATTCCACTACATTTATTTGAAAACTTTAGTTACTAGTTACTTTGTAGATTTTGATTATTATTACAAAACATACATTAACCACTTCAGGCCTTTCGTCCATTTGAAAATAGCCAACATGAGATAGACATCAGTGACTTAAATATGTGCCGTATCGGATCGGTATTGAACGGTATCGGATCTGTATTAATGCTGCCTGATCGGAATCGGATCGCCAGTGAAAAATCTTGATGACAGCATCTCTAACAGTGTGTAGTATTTACAGAATGTACCGTAATTTTCGCACTATAAGCCGCACCGTTATATAAGCCGCAGGGTCGAAAAATTGGAAAAAAAGTCGCGGCTTATAGTCCGAAATTTACGGTATATAGAAGGTTACAGTGAATACAGTGTGTAGTATTTATAGAATGTATATATAATGTTACAGTGAATACAGTGTGTAGTATTTACAGAATGTACATAGAATGTTACAGTGAATACAGTGTGTAGTATTTATAGAATGTATATATAATGTTACAGAAGGACAGAGGTGTTTACAGAGGTTCTTCAAGGTGTTAAACAGTGATGTAAACATTCATTACCTGAGATGAAAAGTTGTGTGTCAACAGTGTAGTTGAAGTGTGTCAGGTGAACTCTACAGGTCACATGACCTGCTGTCCTCACTGTCACATTCCTCTGGACATCATAACAGTGTGGAGGACGTGTCTCTGTCCCTGAGGGTCCAGCAGGGAGGAGGGTTCCATTAGCGTCCAGCCAAGACATCTCAGGTTGTGGATACCAGCACCCAGAGTCACATGACAAAGATACACCACCGTCTGTTGGTCCATTTGAAGAGATCACTGGCTGAGACCCTGAACCTGTAAAAACACATTTATAGAGATCACTGACCTGTAAAAACACATTTAAACATGATTATCTATCTCACACGCTCCCGTCACATCCGACCCGTTGTGAGCTTCAAGATCCATTTTCACTATTTTTGTGAGACTCTCTTCTTCATCACTTGTATGATGAAGTAGGGCATTTGTTTACGAAAAAATATAAACATTCCGTATACTGTAATACTGTACTTGAGGTGTGGGTAATTGGTTTATCCTGGATCACAACTTGTAGATCTGCTACTTTCAAAACCTAAATTTAGTTTTGGGTGGACCCTTTCTCCCCATGCCAAACGTTCTGTCAAGTTGTGTGGTGGTTTCCACATCCATGTTTTGAACACTAAATCTTACCAACAAGGAGCTGGACCAGAGTGCTGCTGCCCAGGAGTGGAACAGAACACCTGTACTTCCCCTCGTCTGACAGCCTCACCCTGGACAGCTTCAGCGAGATGTTACCATGAGACAGCTTCTCATGAAACAGGAAAGTCCTCGCTTTGTACAACGGGTTCTTGGAGCTGAATACATCTTGTCCATCTTGGAGAACATGCACGTATTCTGGCTTCAGGTCAGGTCTGGTCCACTCCACCGTCTTCTCCTCCATGTTGACAGGTGGTTCAATGTGACATGGAAGGATCACATCATCCCCCACTTTGACCAGCACGGGCTGAGAGGACCCGATAACCTGAAGTTCTCCTTAAAACAAAACAAAATGTCTTATTTAGATACTGCAGATGTATGCTGCTTGCTTGTCCACAGATGTTAAGGTTTGAGCTGTGTTTCGCAATGTGCGGGCACAAACTGATTACTTGCACACCGACAACACAGTTTTTATAAAACCATTTTAGTGTTGCTCCCATGTTCTTGTAAGCTTAGTCAGATCGTGTATTGACTAATGATTGCCTGATTGCATGGGGCAAGTAAATTAAAAAAAGAAATAAAATACATTTGATGGGGCTTATTGTAAGTCGCTCTGGCAGGCAGGCAGGCAGGCAGGCAGGCAGGCAGACAGACAGACAGACAGACAGACAGACAGACAGACAGACAGACATAAAGCAGAGCAAGAACTTTAGCTTCTGTGCTGTTCCTGGTTGTAAATGGAAATAATTCCATTCCCCACAGCAATCCTAAATCATACAGTATAAACGAGGGAAGAAAGTACAACACTGAGTACAACACAATATATACAATAGAAAGCAATAAACAGTGAGGTAAGTGTAGCGGACATGGCGTAATAATTATGGGAAATATTAATAATAATTCGCGCTAGAAGTTAAAACATCTGAGAGCATTTCAGAAAACCTTTACTTTTTGGATACGATGTGCAGATAGGGGTAAGAAACATGTAAAGTGGAAAATATTCAAAAATGTACCGGTCAAACGGCACCGGGCCACGTTGGACCTCATCTCGGAGCTACATAGCGGAGGGAGAGGTTCTAAATGGGGCTACACCTGATGCAGTACCTCATTGAAGGAACAAGCCATTATACATTTAAGACATTTAATAGCTTCCATAGTGAATTCTTGTTGATTGGGTGTTTTTGTTATGGATAGGTAATGTGGTCATCTCCTCATCTCCAGTGTATATCTTATCCTTAGTTCTGACACTGTGGGAGCTGGGGGCTCGCGCGTGCTCCACATGCACTCACCGTCAGCGGCGGTCGTTAACACCTTAAAATTTAAACAATAGCCTCTCAAGGTTCGCGTGGACTTGAATTGAATGTGTTCCATTCCTCTCACAATGAGAGACAACAGTCTCTGCACTGCAGTGTGAAGGGGATCGCTTAGCAGAGGACCCAGTTCTCTGAGACAAGACTACTATTTTAACTACTTATGTGTGGGTGAGTCTATGTAAAGAGCTTTTATATAAAACTAAAAGGAAAATAAAATAATTGATTAATTGAAACAAAAATAAAAATTAACGATGCAACAAAATAATAAGACATATAAATACATTAATAATCACATGTTGAATACAGTATTTCAACTAGCACTGAGCTGAGTGGCTATGTGCACATGCCTGAGCGCGCACGTGACGTCATAAAATAGAGCACCCTTAGTTTAAAAATCCACAGCTCACCACTGAATAAACCAACAAAAGTTTTAAGTTTAGTTGCAAATCTTTTAGTTAAGAAAGTTAAACCAACCAAGCAGTTCATACAATTCAATTCATCATTTGCAAAATAAACCAAAAGTCAACCAGAGGATCAACAGTTTAAAAAAACAAAAAACAAACAAAATAATATAGCTGCAAGCAGCGATAATACAGGGCCAGGAGAGAGAAAGAGAAATGATAATTCCTTTAACAGGTCAGTTCATGAAAGTCCTTGCGGTCTTGTTTCCAATGAGGGCCTGTGAGCAATTAGGGGTTAAGAGTCTTGCTCAGGGACAAATTTCATTTCATCGACACATTTGCTGACCTGGCCTGGAATCGTACCTGGGTCAACCAGAGCCTCTGGCTCCCTAACCACTCAGCTATGGCGGACCCTCAGAGAGAGAGAGAGAGAGAGAGAGAGAGAGAGAGAGAGAGAGAGAGAGAGAGAGAGAGAGAGACGGAATAGATTGAAGAGACAGAGAGAGAGACATGGAAACGGAATAGATTGAAGATAGAAACGGAATAGATTGAAGAGACAGAGAGAGAGACATGGACACGGAATAGATTGAAGATAGAAACGGAATAGATTGAAGAGAGAGAGAGAGAGCCATGGAAACGGAATAGATTGAGTCATGTTTTTTGCAATTCAACTTAAATGAGTCTGCATCAAGTGAGGCTTGAACCGGCAACCTTGCGATCGTGAGGCACTCTTAGGTAGCTGCAACACTACCTATAGTGCTATAGCTTTGTCCAGGCTGATATTGTCTGTTGAGGATCACAAACTCTTGCCTTCTGTCATGACCCAAGCCCCTGTTTCACTAACACAAAGATCACTCGTTCACAAACCATTTACCAATGAAGAAATTGTACATCTCCTCAGAACCAAAACTAGTGAAAGTAGCCGATCTACAAGCTCACAAACCATTAAAAGTTGTCAGATTGTACATCGGCTATTTTCACAATGAAGTATGTTATACATTGAAAAAACATACTCTCATTGCTATCTGAAAAGTTGTGAGATTGTAGATCAGCTATTTTCACAATGAAGTATGTAAAAAAAACTCAATTAAGTATTTCACGTTATCTTTAACAATTGCAGATGTATTCATTGATAGTCATGTTGTGTGAAATGCAACTTAGATGAAGTCTGCACCAAATGAGGCTTGAACCTGTGACCTTGAGGTTGTGAGACATACACTTAAGCGGGAAGCTATTGGAGCAACAGACAAACCTCTGAAAAAAAGAGATCACACCGATGATACAGTTTCACGCAAATAGCTGAAAAATCCTGGGTTTAAGTGTTTTTCAAACTGCTCAAGATTGCGGACAATCTAAGGGCGGTGCTTACTGGTCAACGTGATAGATGTGTTCCTCATTAGTCAAGGCACATGTGTAAGCAGGTCTAATGGCTGTCGGCCAAACGAGGCATGACTTTTGCCTGTTTAAAGTTTGCATTTTCAAAAAATTGCTATAGCGCCCCCGTTTGACCAATTGGAGTAAGATTGGTTTCAGTGATATTTGGAATGGCCCTTTACATTTCTGCAAAGTTTCAAAGAATGGTAAGTCTGCATGTATGTGTTAGGGGCAGATGAATAATTGTCATAAAACTGCAATATTCATTGGCTCATTAAAGCTTCATTTTTTCACTTATGGAAAATCTTTTGCAAACGTTTGTCGGCATAGGTCCAAAGTTCATGTGTAAAACGTTTCGTGCAGATTGCTCAAAAATCCCAGGAGGAGATAGGTTTTAACTGCTTTTTACTGCTTTTCATATAATTCGAAATGGTGGGAGATCTAAAGGTCAGAGGTCAAAAGTCAAACAGTGAAGGTTGTTAGGCATGAGGAGACGCATGTGTGCATCGAAGTTTCATGGCTGTAGGTCAAACAGGGCATGAGTTGTATCTGTTCAAAGTTGGCATTTTCAACTGAGTGCTATAGCGCCACCTTTTGACGAAAGATTGTGAGAATTATTTCTTGATAGTTTTTCATGACCATCTACCATATGGCCGAGTTTCGTAAAAAGCGTATGCACGGTTCAGCCAGAACTGGCAAAAACGGCAGAAGAAGAAGAAGAAGAAATGGAATACTGCCAATACCAAGACAGGTACAGAGCTGAGAGCTCTGTCCCTGTAATAATCTCAATAACAGAACGGGTCCATGCTGGAAGCCTGGCCCCGTAATAATTCACAAAATTACAGAACCCGGGTTACGTGTGTAACCCCTCGTTTTCAAGGCAAAAACACAATTCAATGAATTACCATCAGTTCACAACAGCGCACAACACAATGCCATCATAAACCAAGTTCTTTGATAGAGTCACGTACCACGGGCTTAATAGTCCGTGCCCGGTCCTTAACACGCACGCAGCACGCAAGACGCAACGCGCGTTATGGTTAAGTCCTCTTCACCGAGTAGATCGGCTGCTATTTAGGTTCCCCCAAACAACAAACAAATAAATCAAAACAAAGTTCGCTCTCCCCAAAACAAAAGTAGGCCTATGAGCTCAAATGATAAATGAAATACCAGTAAGGCAGGCAGCGGAGTAGCCATGGTTCACACAGGGCTAGCAGCGGAGGTGATCTGGAACGGTTCCCTGCGTGTCAGTGACGGTCTGTCACAACAAACACAGGAACGGCCAGAATGCGGGGAATCGCAGTTGTTCAGGATCCGATGGCGAGGTGTGTGGCTCCTTCTGTCGTGGGGTCAACGTCCACTTCACGGAGGGCTACGAACACTTGTTTCGGTCTAAAACGAACGGTACAAACACTGCGAGTAACGAGGGTCTGACTTCTTCGTCCTCCACACTTCCCACCCTCACTCTCTCGCACCGCAGGCAATGGGGTGACAACGGGGTGATTGACGGGCGGCTCGAGGACCATTTCGGGCCGTCGGGTAACAGGCGGCTCGCGGACCATTTCGGGCCGTGCTTGCTACGTATGCTGCTACCATGAATAGTCTCATCCCACCGCCTCCCCGGCATCCACCTGTTCTGTTTCTAGATCCCCATGGGGGTCTTATTCACTCCCTGTAAATGCTATTTGGCATGTAACATTTATTAAAATGTTATTCTTACAGGGAGTGAATGGATTCAGAGACCTCACGCCAAACTATGCTTCTTTATGCTTCCTATATCTATGCTCAAGCTTGCTTAATAAGTATATATTCTAATCCAATCCAATTGTTGTCTGACTGAACTTTTCGGGGGCTGAGTGTATGCAGCCTCTACAGACTGTGAGCATGTGTGGCTAGCTGTAGTTGGACTGATTTTATGTTCTTTTTTTTTTTTTTTTGCTTTTTAATTATATTTATCGTTGTGTTTTTGTCATTCTGTTTGTGACCAATCAATCAAAAACCTGCTGGCACCCAACGCAGTGGAACCTCATCTCGGAGTCGGAGCTATAGGCAGAGGTTCCGCATGGAACTATTTCCTGTGTCTAGAAGTGCAGCTATAAATGTTTTTACAAGTTGTCCACAGATAAGAGCAAAACGCACACAGCACAGCTTTCATATTTGACCACATTTACACAATAATATGCAATTCCTGCTCAACATCATAACTCTGTACATATAGTTTCCTGCACACATTATTAAGAACAAGAGAATAAACTGTACACCAACGTTCTTCACGGTCGTAAATAAATGTAATATATAACTGTTACCTGACACAGCAGTGTTGTAACAGCTTAATGTCCATATTATTACCAGCAAAATGTTGAACTTAATCCACATCATGATTTTACAGGAACAACACGAAGCCAAGAAACCTTGGATAAAACCAATGATTTCCTGTTCCTTGTCTTTGTGCACCTGATGGAGGCACTGCATGCTACACAGGTTAAACTGTATGTTACACATGGACTAGGGAGTCAACACCGGTTAAACTGCATGCCTTACAGTTTATTTCACCGATATAGCCTACTGGGAACTAGGATTTGATTTGAATTTGTATTTTTACTGTAAGTACTGTAAGGGCTGTTTCTAACTTCTATTTGTGAACATTAAAGGGGTCAATCAAAACTTTTACATTCTAAACAGTTAAATAATGTAGCTTATTGGAAAACACGTAACATGGGACATTTTCCAACTCCCGTCCCATTATTGTTGTCAGTTCCCCCAGCAGATGGCGCCACATAACCATTTTCAGAATGTCTGTTGATACCGAACCGTCATTATTCAGGGGTTCTCAACGTGGGTTGCGGGGACCCCAGGGGTCCTTGAGGGGGTTCCAGTGGGTTCCCGGCTAAATGACTGATAGTTACCATCATTATAAATACTGCTAGAGAACATATCACATCATAATGGTTCTTGGGATTATAATTTCACTGATATCCCTATACCCATGTACAGAATATAGACAGTAAAGCAGACAATTGTGAATCATTTTGAAACAAACCTCTTTATGGGAAGCCTTGGTACAAAATGTTTTGAGATGGTGACATGTGACCAAATAGAGTGATTATCACAGGTAAGCTTTCCTTCCAACAGGTATCAGTATATAATCACAGTGTATGACATACAACTAAGTGCACAATGCGGTACATATTATACTGAGAAATGATACAAAAAAGGTTGAGAACAGCTGCTTTATGCCATGCCTTATAAACAAAACAAAAAAAAATATTTCGTTATTTATTTAAGATTTCATACAATTATTATGCTTGAAAGATTATGATTTTTTTTAATATCTTTTGTACACTTAAATACACAAACAAAAACAAAAAAATCTCTTAAGGTTTACTGCCTGGCTTCCAACTCCTCCTTAAGATTGAGAGTTGATCATTCTCTAGTTGAATTTAGTTGAATTTGCACTACATTCAACTATTTGCCCTGAAAATCCAGGGGACACAGAAATCTGGCAACTGCAAACAGGATTGTCATATTCAGTTATGTAAAATGCGCAAGGCCAATGCTTTGTCAATGCATTTGCATTGACAAAGCATTGGCAGATTCCGCCCCAGAGGTAAAATAAAAGTGCGGTTGGACCGTGCCCTTACGGAGTCTTAACCGGGTCTAACCTTATTCCTCGACGTAACCTCAGTAAAACTATGTCTAAACCTAACCTTATTCCTAACCTTAACCTCAGTAAAACTATGTCTAAACCTAACCTTATTCCTAACCTTAACCTCAGTAAAACTATGTCTAAACCTAACCTTATTCCTAACCTTAACCTCAGTAAAACTATGTCTAAACCTAACCTTATTCCTATCCTTAACCTCAGTAAAACTATGTCTAAACCTAACCTTATTCCTAACCTTAACCTCAGTAAAACTATGTCTAAACCTAACCTTATTCCTAACCTTAACCTCAGTAAAACTATGTCTAAACCTAACCTTATTCCTTACCTTAACCTCAGTAAAACTATGTCTAAACCTAACCTTATTCCTCGACGTAACCTCAGTAAAACTATGTCTAAACCTAACCTTATTCCTAACCTTATTCCTCAGTAAAACTATGTCTAAACCTAACCTTATTCCTATAACCTTTACCTCAGTAAAATTATGTCTAAACCTAACCTTATTCCTAACATTAACCTCAGTAAAACTATGTCTAAACCTAACCTTATTCCTATCCTTAACCTCAGTAAAACTATGTCTAAACCTAACCTTTTTCCTCGACGTAACCTCAGTAAAACTATGTCTAAACCTAACCTTATTCCTAACCTTATTCCTCAGTAAAACTATGTCTAAACCTAACCTTATTCCTATAACCTTTACCTCAGTAAAATTATGTCTAAACCTAACCTTATTCCTAACCTTAACCTCAGTAAAACTATGTCTAAACCTAACCTTATTCCTTACCTTAACCTCAGTAAACCACGTCTAAACCTAACCTTATTCCTAACCTTGACCTCCGTAAAACTATATCTAAACCTAACCTTATTCCTAAACGTAACCTCAGTAAAACTATGTCTAAACCTAACCTTATTTCTAACCTTAACCTCAGTAAAACTATGTCTAAATCTAACCTTATTCCTAACCTTAACCTCAGTAAAACTATGTCTAAACCTAACCTTATTCATAACCTTAACCTCAGTAAAACTATGTCTAAACCTAACCTTATTCCTTACCTTAACCTCAGTAAACCACGTCTAAACCTAACCTTATTCCTAACCTTAACCTCAGTAAAACTATGTCTAAATCTAACCTTATTCCTAACCTTAACCTCAGTAAAACTATGTCTAAACCTAACCTTATTTCTTACCTTAACCTCAGTAAAACTATGTCTAAACCCTAAACTTATTTCTAACTTTATCCTCCGTAAAACGAATACAAGGACCGCTGTGGGTGAGCGGTCCGTGAAAGAAATGGGGGCTAGCGTGTTTTGGGGCGAGACCTCTAGACTTACTGCACATATAAACAGAGCTGCTACCTTTGTTTGTATACTATTTTAAAAATGTTGCTATTTGTCCCAAAGTGATGCAAAAGATTGTTGCTATTTGTCTCAAAAAGCTTTATACCCTGTACATAAAACATGTATATAACGATGCAATGTGACATAACTCTGTTTACACAATGCTGTACCCCCTCCAACTCTATATACTTTCCCCATTTTCAACTGTTTTTATTATATTTTGACACTTGCTTTGGAAATGCAAACGCATGCTTTCTCATACCAATAAAGCTTCTTTGAATTGAATTGAAATTGTATTGGTGTGTCTGAACAAGTCAAGAAGACACAGTTTGTAGTGGGAGACTTTGGAGGCGGGCTATGCTGACCACCCAATCAGAAGTTAGAAATGCTACTGTAATCCATGTGCTATATTTTCATTGGCTGAACTTGTTCTCTCTCTCAACATTAATTCATTTAGTTTGCCTCCCCCACTGGCCCTGTAAGCAATGATATTAATTAATAATAATATTAAATGATATTAATATTAAATGATATTAATTAGTATTAGTGATAACTACAAGTCTATTCACAGTAGTGACTCTCTCTAAATACTTGTCAGTAACATCAACACTGCTGCAGCTGTGGTTGGAAAGTGTTCTATGTGCTATAAACACGTGAAGGATGTGTGAAAGTAGGCCTGGGCTTCCTTTGTTTGAGCCGTGTGGTTTGAACTCATTAATGTTCTTAGAAGAGACAAAGTGAAGCGACCTTAATTAAGACTCTATGTGCCTGGCATTGTGGTCAACTTAGCTTCTAGAAGCTGCTGGCATTACTTAGAAACAATGCCGGCTTAATGGAAGGGCTTTAGGCGCTGCAGCACAGACTACCAACCTTGGGGGGAAGGGGGGGAGAAAGTGAAAGAAGACTCAACTATCGCCGAAAAGCACCAAAATGTATAAGAAACGGCTGCTGAAGGTGGTCCACTCTTCATAATTCGTAATTGTGTTTAACACATAGAGCTGAGCTTGGATTGACAGAATGGTTGGAACTGATATCATTTTATTGATCAAATCAAATGGGTTCAGATCTGAGCCGAGTCTCCTGAGGAGGCACGTCTGAAGCCTGTCCTGGTAAATGTAAAAACTAATGATGATAATGTGACTTCTGTCCTGGACATGTTCAACAGTGTTAGTGAGTCATATTATAGCTCTGTTTTCACTGCTAGCTCAGCTCTCAGGCATGTGGCTTCATGTGGTCTTTGTAGACCACATGATTACATCTTCTCAACCTGCTCATCTGAGCGGGGGGGGGGGAAATGCCACTGCACGCTCCAGGGTGCTGTTGTCCCACTTTCCACTCATGTTGAAACCCCCACCCCCCCTCCCGCCCCCGTTCCACTCCCCCCGGTCACCTTGATTGTCACACAGCTCCCACCGCTCAACTGCGCGTGTGTGTGTGTGTGTGTGTGTGTGTGTGTGTGTGTGTGTGTGTGTGTGTGTGTGTGTGTATTTGTTACAAGTACTGGATAGCTGCACTTCTGCACTGTGCACATTGAGTCTAGTTGACAAACATCATTGTCTATCGTTAGTTTACTTTAATAGTTTATTTTTAAGAGACAACTACAGAGAAACATTGTGAGTTGCTGAAGCAGTGTGTGGTGTACACATACTGAACATCATTTACAACACCAGTCCCTTGATGCACATCAATAGTTCAATTCATTAAAACCACATTATAGTTTAAAATCATAAAATCAGTTCATAACCTGCAATAACGGAGTATGAAGAGACAACAAAAGACTTTGGCAGTTTGCAGTTTATACTGTATCCAGCAACTGTCAGACTGTTGAACTAAGCCTGTCACCTGTGCCTTTTATCGACTGTGTAATATGCACGTTACATTTTGACCTGGGATTTCTTTTAACCCAAATGATTGATTTAAAATGATTTTGAATGATTTAGAATGATTTAGAATGATTTAAAAATTTTTTTTTTTTTTTTTTTTTTAAACTGATTTGATCATGCTTTCTTTTAGGCTTTTTATGCTTTTCTCTTTTTTATTCTCCCTTATTTTAAACTGCAACAGTGAAAGCCTGCAGAACCTCACCTCACTTTTACTGATTAAATATCAATTGATTTAAATATTGAAAGAGACTGATTGATTTATTGATTGTAGCTACTTTTAAATGTTTTAATTCATTGTAAAGACGTAGTCGCTACAATATTGATAGATTGATAGATAATAAAAAAGCAGAGCAAGTGCAACAACAACAACAGCACCAACAACAACCCTCTACGACAGCACACAAACAGAAATTAAAACTGAGTATTGGATGTGACCACAAATACACAAATAACTAGTTGGTCCACCCAGTCTGTGTCGATGTGTCCCTGAGCAACACTTAAAAGGATCCCTGGCTAATAAGCCTTATATGCCTTAATACACTTTATTAGACAGCTTGGTTGAATGCTTGATTCTGATTGGTCAATCATCGGTCATTATTTCTTGATAATGACCGATGAGCTCTATAACAGACCGCTGTCTAATCAGAGACTCAGAACACCTGCTCATGTCAACCTGCGCTGCTTGGTTTGATGCCGTATCCAACATAACAGCCATGTAAACAAACACACCATGTCATTTACAACTAAACGTTGCTCTCAAGAATGTTTTCCAAAACACAGTCGCCCTGGGGCAAATCCGGCGGTACATAGAATGGGGGCGAGTGTGTTTGGGGGCGAGTCTTCCGGTTACCTTATGGAATACTGTCATTTGTTTTCCGAGGCGAACTTCTAAATGGTAAAATGGTAAATGGTGCATTTATATAGCGCTTTTATCCAAAGCTCTTTACATAGATTGTGCATTACATTCACCCATTCACACACACATTCACACATTCATACACCGATGGAGGAGGAAACCATGCAAGGCACCAACCTGCTCATCGGAAGCAATTAGGGGTTCAGTGTCTTGCTCAAGGACACTTCCACACTAACTCTGGGGGAGCCCACGATCGAACTGGGAACCTTGCGGTTTCCAGTTCACTCTACCCCTGAGCCACTCCCGCTCCGCCCTGCCCAATACTTATGGAATACTTTCATTGCCGTAAACAAGGAAATACTTCGTTTTGTTGTTACTTTTGGGTCAATTTATTTATTTATTAAGTAGCCTTGTAATAAGCAGGATAATGTCTGGGGAGGTGGTCATTATTGAAAATTAAAGCCCTTCAGGGTGATTATCCGGTCTAGCTTTAATTTTCAATAATGACCACCTTCCCAT
Source organism: Gymnoscopelus microlampas (assembly GCF_963454915.1). Lineage (NCBI taxonomy): Eukaryota > Metazoa > Chordata > Actinopteri > Myctophiformes > Myctophidae > Gymnoscopelus > Gymnoscopelus microlampas. The sequence goes on from NC_139955.1 coordinate 49,497,160, forward strand.
ACATTATCCCTTGCATAATTGCCCTCTATAACAACATTTTTTAATTAATAAAAAAACTATTTTATTTATTTATTTTAGAAACAGTTTATCTTTTACTCAAGGGGGACAATGCCGGTCGCAAGTTGATGATGTCAGTTGTCCATGTGTGTGGTCCAGCACTATTGAATTTATGGAATGCAAATATATGGCAAATAAACATATTTAAAATATTGTTTTGATGCTCATATTAACCTTAGGAAGTATTAAGTTGTTTTTTATTTGCACATGCATCCCATACATTCCATAGGGCTAGACCACATATGGACAAATGACATCATCAACTTGCGGCAGGCGTTGCCCCCTTGACTACCCCCTCTGGTAGCCAATTCGAGAGGGCTGTGCTTTTCATTAATCAATGCCCTTTGTAATTGTAGTTCTGATGCTAGATGGACATTTAAATCAGGATGGAATAATTATATTTAAGTTGTCCAAACAGACATTATAGTTCTGTAGGAAGTTACAATGATGAAATCTTATGGGTCCAAAAAATGTTATGGTTTAAAGGTTTTAAAATGATGTTATGTAAAGGCAAAGGCTGGTACACCGATACCAGAGGATGCGGAACGCTTTGGAACTTAGTCAGAGAGTAGACACAGGAGGGTACCCCAAAAAGTCCAATAAAAGGACAAGGGTCTACTCTAGACTCCAGAGTTAAAACAAGCACCCCAGAAAGAGTTTCAAACACTGAAGCCCAATAATTTGAAATCTTTGAGCAGCTCCAAAAAGTGTATAAAGAGGCCGGGGTCACTCGACAACAATCACATGCTGGATCTATATCCAGGGATCTCCTGGACAACCACTACTATCTTACAATGTAATATCCCATGTTTCGCACAGTTAGAAGAAATGTGAACCCGCTTTACAGGGTCCCCACACATTTTTAGCAATGAATTTCCAAAACTTTTCCAAAACTTTTCCAGAATGTTTAGCCCAATTTCCAGGCCTATATAACAATCATTCGGCGCAATAATGTGTCTCTTACTCCTATGTAGAATGCCCAAAGATAGGCAGTGTAGCAAAAAATAAAGTTTGAGACATACATTAGGCTGCCGTCACACAGCCCGTTCGGCGAAAAACTACTTATGTTACATATTTCGTGTAATATTATTCATGTTTATGAAAATGTTTTGTTTTAACAAAATAAATAGCCAAAAACAAATATTTTTCCAGGACCCTTGATAAATTCCAGGACCTTTGATGATGTTTGATCAATTTCAAACCTTTTCCAGTACTGGATTTTTTTAAATTTTATTTCAAAATATTTCCAGGAATTTCATGACCGTGGGGACCCTGGCTTTAGTACTGCTCAAAGAAATGTAGGGAACACTTTGATCCCTTAATTATTTTGAGTATTCATGAACTGTGTACATACTGCTAACAAAAACTGCTCAAAAGAATTAAGGGATCAAAGTGTTCCCTTAATTATTTTGAGCAGTATTCTTCCAAGTCACGTCTGTCAATGTGTCATCACCCTAATCCTGCTCCCATTTTTGTCTAATAAAATGTATAGAGGAAACAATTCACCTTAGCTCTTAGATATCATGCCTTTTAAGGACTGGGCAGGTGCCAATATTGAATTTATTTCACAATTCGGGCGAAGTAAGGTCAGAGGCCTCACATGTAAACTACAGTAGAGCTAGCAATGAGGAGAGAACGCAGGACTGTGCTTCTGTTCTAATGACTTATTTGTAAAGAAAACAACTTGTTGCTAATGTTGCTTGATTTTATTTTTTTACTAGATTTGATGTGTTTTTTTTTTGTGTTCAGTTCCACAACATCACATGATGTGTGCTGTTGTGGTTTAGTTCCTGTCATCACTTCCTCTTCAATACACAGTAACATTACTTGCTTTTAGTTCCTATTAACTAAAACTTGATGGATACAGTAGATAACAATTAAGAAGCATTATACATGCAACAAATGTCTTTCACAGACAAAAGCACATCAGAAATCTGAAAAATGAAACCAAACATGAACAATCTAAGCTTACCTAAACAAATCAAATGAACCAAAAGACAAGTCATTAACAAAACATCCAATCAGAAAATATAAAGCTATCCAGCCCTGCCAAATCAGACTGTTAAAATCAATGAACACTTCAATAGATTTAACACACAGTAGCTGGAAAGACGCCAGGAGCACGGACAAAACAGCCCTTTGCCACCAAGTTTAAGATCTGTTTCACTGAGAAAGTGGCACCAGTACAATATGCTTTGCTCACATCAAAGCCGTCTCAGGGAGAGTGCTGTGTCTTTTTGTGACCTATGACTAGGGAGTGAAGCTAAGGTGACATTCCACCTCTAAAGATTTCACCCCAAGACACAGCCTCTACCTCTGACTGACTGACAGACTGATTCTTCTTCACCTCCATATCCATGACACAGACTGTCAGCCTGAGCTCCCTGGTGTAATAGGATGATCTGTGACTGTGGATGTGACGTGACTTGACAGACACAATCTCTACTCTGACTCACAGACATCAGTACAGACACAATCTCTACCTCAGTTTTCCCCGGCTGTCCGTCAGTGAACAAACTCCTCAAAGTTCTCTCCTCCAGCTTCTACACCAACAGCTGTCTCAACGTCTTTACATTCAATGACATAGCAATAAGCTCTAAATCCACCTTAATGCATTTGTCCGGTTGTTGTAATTTGATTTTCTTCAAATGCTAATAAGCATTTTTACAGAATATAGCCAAATAACAAATAATCGCAATATAATATATTGTGACTGATAATTGCTTTCATGAAATATAGCTCTTATAACTCCTATTGGAGGACACATTATTACACATCTAGGCTACCATGAAACACATACAGTGTGTCAATACATTTACACTTTAAGTACATTAAGTCCTGACATTATTAAGCAACATTACAGCTACTGGTATGCTAATAATCACGATAAAGCCACCCTTGAGTGATTATACAACAGTTACCATCAAAATAGAATATATCGCTGCTGTCAGGCAGAAACCTTGTATCTCCATATTTCAACTTTTTAAAGTTTTTCTGTAAATTAATGCCCTACTTGTGTTGCACAAAAGTGGTGAGGTGTTGTGAGCTTGTAGATCGGCTATTTTCACAATTTTAAATCATTTTAAAACTGTTAATAAAAAAGGAACAGTTTTGGACATACAAGGTTTCCACCCGACAGTGACGATATAAAACTGTATTCACATTGAGACGGCATTTCACTCAAAATAACAACCTTTCGTGTTATCTCTGTTATCCTGTAAATACATGAGGTCTGACAGAGACAATAGTCCCTGTTTACTAAGCCAGTCAGACCCAATATTGAGATGGCCGTGCGCTAAACAACTTTTCCAAAACTGAACATAGGCCTACTATTAGCTCAATCTCTTTGTAATTGATATTTTACAGAAATTCTTCATTAAAATAGTTTTTTATTATTATTTATAGCTGCTATACGTCTGAAAACTTGCCATGGAAACTGCTAGCCTAGCCAGTAGCCACTTTGCTGTCTCTGCTCTGCTGAGACTCTGTCAGATTAATTTGATTAGTTTCATTAGAGAACGGCTAGGGGTGATGTCATGCTCGTTTGAGCACAGGTAAAGGCTAATTCAACCAATCAGATTACTTGGTAGGAACTACCTGTTGTATAATGTAATAAAATTCACTTTCACTCTCTACATCACCAACCTTACATACTAACCACTTAACATAATATAATAATTATCATACAGTACACACACACATACACACACACACACACACACACACACCACCGGGCGCCGTGCTCAGCCGACCCACACGTCCCAAGACGGCGCCTCGCGCTGGTCATCGTCACCCGGGAGAAAAGGTCAGGGCGGAGCCCAAGCCTCCCTGGGCTGGGTGTGTGTATGTGTGTGTGTGTGTGTGTGTGTGTGTGTGTGTGTGTGTGTGTGTGTGTGTGTGTGTGTGTCTGGTCCATAGCATTAGGAGTTCTCCTTAAGAAGAGCTATGCTGGTAAGCTAAGCATTAATACTTTCTATGCGACAAATCAGCAAAGGCCCACTGTGATTGCCAGTTATTCATTCCTTGCTCTTACAGTTTACAACTTCTTCCTTGCGCTTTTGCAAACTATGCCTAATCCTAACCATAACCTAACAAAAAATAAATATATGCTTAACCTTAACCTCACAATAAAGTAACCTTTGTCAGGACATACATTGGAGTAAAAAATAAAATAAAAAGTACACCTACAGTGGGACTTGAACCTGTAATCTTGAGAGAAGCCAGAAAGCCAATCAGAGGCAGGTATAGGGCAGGTCTAAGTGTGGGTCTTCGCTGAATTGCAGTGCAAAAAGGAATAATGCTGCGCTGAAGTATAACTATTAACACTTCTGATTGGCTACACAGCTACCTCCATGACATCATTGTCTCTTCCCCTCCTCGCATTGGCTGCTGCCTCTGAGAGAGAGAGAGAGAGAGAGAGAGAGAGAGAGAGAGAGAGAGAGAGAGAGAGAGAGAGAGAGAGAGAACAGAGTTTGTAGCTAAAAGTATGAAGGACTAGTTAGAGGTCAAAAAACGAAAATAATGGATTTTTAGGCAATTAAAAGTGAAATATTTCTAAAAGTACAAATTATTTCAGAAATTAAAATGGTAGCCAACATGTCCTAAATAGGCGATCCCACAAATAGTGAAAATAACATTAGTTTGATCGCTTTAGCGATCCCACAATTATACAACTGCGCTGGCAACAAGTGAAGTTATTATGTTCCTATAGCAGTGTATTATTATTTGTATGTGTAAACTTCAGAATCAGAGTGATTTGATTCACTAAGTGTGTTTGCACTTAGGATTATAAAAAAGATTATAACAAGTACAGATACTAGTGGCCCCATTACACCATCTATGGTGCAGGGCGCAAATGTGTTGGGGGGGTGTCCAGCTTTGTTTGTTAAGCAGTGCATTTTATTGGTGCATTATTGGGCCGTTATCGCTGTTTTGGGCATAATAAATTACACCATTCAGGGTGTCTTCTCCCTTTCCCTTTAAGAGTTACTTGGGCCCGGCCCGCACCATGGCACATTGTAATTTAAATTATGGATTCTGCAAGTCAGGGGAGAAGCAAAATATTTTCTCCTGTGGAAACTGAGCTGAAAAAGTGTGTGGAGTGCAAGCGTGCTGAACTAAAACTAAAACATAGAAACGAGAGGTGGACAACCTGAAGTGATCATGATCTCCATGTGTCGGAGGAGCCCTGAATTTCTCCCTCTCTCTCCCCACAGATTGTGTCAATGCACGTAAACATGCTTATTCAGGGCCGGTGGAGGGCTGATCGCCGCTCTAGGCGAGATTCATTTCATGCGGGGGATACTCGCGCGCGCGAGTTCTGGGCAGTTCTGGGTGGATTATAATACTTTTTTTTGTGTCTTTGGTTACTTTATTTTGGTTTTAGGGTTAGGGTTTGGTTAGGGTTATGTTATTTAATTCTTAATAAAAAAAAAATCCCGACTTTTTTTTGCCGCCTCTCCTAACTGCCGCTCTAGGCGGCCGCCTAGGTCGCCTTAATGGGTGCGCCGGCCCTGTGCTTATTAGGCTTTTATTCATAATACACTACAACAGAGTAATGAAAAATCATGTGCTTGTTTATCTGGCATTTCTGAACAGGAAAAGGCTACCATCCAGTGTGGCAAATTGGCCAGACAGCAATGCTAAGGCATATGTGCCAGATCTCATTTTAAGACCAACTAAAAAAGTGCTCCTTGGAGCACAGGTCTCCTCCAGGTCAGGTAGGTTATTGTGGGCCAGCAATGTTCGGAAATCGCCAATCAGGATGGAATGTGAAAAATCGGAAACGTCTTAATCACTTGACTATAATGTGTACCGATTTGCATGATGTTTGGACAGAATTTGTAGGAGTAATATAAGACTTTTCTTTTAAAGCAAAAATCGGCCTCCTGGTGGCGCTATAATAGGGCAATGCTAAAAGTGTGGCATTTTTTCCTCAACGAAGTGCGAATGTGTTTCTGAAAATAAATTGTTTTAGAGTTGTTTTGGGGCAGAGGTTCTGCTCTGGCATCCACGGAGTGTGTGCACACAGTTTCGCTGTGATCAAGCCAACAATGCCGGAGATTAGCTGTACACAAACAGAATCACACACACACACACACACACACACACACACACACACACACACACACACACACACACACACACACACACACACACACACACACACACACACACACACACACACACACACACACACACACACACACACACACACACACAGACGGACGGACAGGGTGCAAAACATACTCTCTGCGGCCATCAGTGCACAGAGGAGAAAAGTACTGTCGGTAATGAAGATTAGCCTGGAAACCAAACGAATCTGCCAGTGCAAAAAAATATATAATGAAGATTACAACTGTGTTGGTTGTAAACTAGCAATGATACTCGCACTGTGCTTAGGGCCGTTTAGCACTGGGTGTATAGGGCGTAGAACCCAGAGGTAGAGTGGGCTTGTATGATGGACACATGTTAAAGTGTTTCTATAAGGTGTGTTTATATAACTCACCTCTAGCTCTAGCTCTGTCTCTCAGTATAGAGAAGTAGAGGAAGGTTGAAATCACATAAGGCGTGGCCACCAGTATCTTAATGATCAGTTGGTTACGAGTGATGAGGGGGGGTTCAGGGGGGCAGGAGGAGGAAGATGAATCTGTAAAAACAACAATAGTTTTCAGTTTCCAAACACTGGTTTATCTTTTTCATGGTGAGAATGGTCAAATAATAATAATAATAATAATAACAATAACAATAACAATAATAATAACAACAATAATAATAATAATAATAATCTGACAAAGACTCACTTGTCACTTCCATCCAGCTCTTATCACTTCCAGCTCTTATCACTTCCATCCAGCTCTCTGGTGACTCTCCAAGGTCAGAGATGTGACACTTGTAGAATCCTTCATCAGACTTGATAACATGGTGGATGGTCATCTGTCCTGTAGACTCTGTGCTGATGAAGGATCCGTCTTTATAGAAACCAGCTGGGAGGTTAGAGGATGGCTTCTTCGTTTTCTTGTCTTTGGACAGGCAGCGGAGAGTTGCATTACTTCCCTCTGTCAAAGGATGTACAGGACTCTCTAGGATCACAGGTCCACCTAGAACCAACAGCAGTGAGTTATGAACATAGATAACAGCAGATGGTTGGTGGCTCCACAATATAGATGACACGTGCACTTGTCATCAACCAATCAAAATCATTTACAAGTATGTAACAGGCTCAGTTGAGATCACAAACTTCTCTTTATTTTTAAGTGGCCATACATAATCATATGCTTCTTGCCATGCTGTGGTACTAGATAGAAAGATCCTGTAAGAATTCTGTCAGGCTGTGTTACGCATTGCACCGCCGGCAAACAGAAAAACCTACAGAGGGTGGTACGGTTAGCCAAGTACGTAATAGGAGGCAAGCTCCCCTCCCTTCAGGAACTGTACAAGAAGAGGTGTGTAGTCAAAGCTCAGCGCATCAAGGACAAACACCACCCCAGCCACAAACTGTTCAAACCCCTCCAGGCAAGGCAGCCTACCGCAGTATTAAGGGCAAGACCACCAGGTTTATGAACAGCTTCCACCCGGCTGCCATTAGACTGTTGAATAGGGTTACCAACCGTCCCGTAAAATACGGAATTGTCCTTTAACTGCCAATTAAATATTGCATCCTTTATTTCTCCTCATAGAAGAGGTTAACACAACACAATACAGCTACACACAGACAAAAATGTGACATCATCCACCTCTTAATCTGTGTTAACAATGATAGTATGTGAATGATGTCTGTCTACACATACGGTATATTGATTATAAGGATGTCATTATGTTGACTGTACCATAGATGGTGATGTTGATGGACGGGCTGACTCCTGACTCAGACTGACACCAGTAAACTCCTCCATCCAGACGATACAGGGTTATGATACAGGATGCTCCTACACACAATGACAATGAAAAGAAGGAGAGATCAGTTGTCAGTTATCTATCTATCTATCTATCTATAGCTATCTATCCATCTATCTATCTATCGCTATCTATCCATCTATCTATAGTATCTATAGTATCTATCTATCTATCTATCTATCTATCTATCTAGCTCTACATACCTTTGATGAATCCAAAGTCATTGCCACAGGTTCCATTCACCATATCACTGCTCTGTCTTTTCACAGACCACCCCACTGTAGAGTTGCCTTCTTCCTCGCAGCTCAGTGAGATGGACTCATGTTGAAAGAACTGACATCTTCCAGGAGTGACTCTGAGAGACACTAGAAGAAGAGAGAGGTAGACAGGGAGAAATAACAAAGAAAACATGGATGAGAGGTAGAGTCTACAAGTAGACATGATGTGCTGTGATCATATGAGCTGCTATGTGTCACTGTAAATAACATTAACATTAGATGAAAGAACAACTGGACTGGACTACTGCAACGCACTCTTCATTGGGATTCCTGGCAAAAGTATTCAAAAGCTGCAATACATCCAAAACAGCGCTGCCAGGGTCCTAATGAGAGTGCGTAAGCATGACCACATAACACCGGTCCTATTTTCACTGCACTGGCTCCCCGTGTCAGCTAGGATCGACTACAAGGTCCTGCTGATCACCCACAACTGCATAAATGGACATGCCCCTCCCTACCTACAGAAATTACTTGGGCCCCCACAAAATTCCACCCGCACCCTCAGATCTACCAGCAGATTCCTCCTTGATGTCCCTGGTACAAATCTACGTACTATGGGTGACCGGGCCTTCTGCTCGGCAGCGCCGCGCCTATGGAACAGCCTTCCTATTGACCTGAGAGCACCACAGACCCTGGACTCTTTTAAAATAGGCCTGAAAACGTTTTTGTTTCAGAGGGCATTTTCATGTTGAATTGTTGTTTAGTCATATCTGTTTTTAAACCGTGCTTTTTAACTTTATATGATTGATGATGTTTTACCTTGTGGCACTTTGAGATTCCTTGTGAATGAAAAGCGCATTACAAATAAAATGTATTATTATTATTATTATTTAACTGCAATACATCTGACTGAATCTAACGTCTCCATCTGTGCAAGTCTGTTGAGGACCATCTTTGTCATATTCTAACCAAGAGATCACAAGTTAAGTCTTTATCATGAGAAATCAACCTTTGTTTTGTCATACAAAACATACATAACTACAAGGACTGCTGTATGGAAAAAAGGAAATAAAATAAAAATCGTCACTCATTATGGAAATCACAACAATTGTGTTAAATCACACAAACGCTGTTTGTTTTAAGTTGTTTTCATGTGATCACAACAGACAGACAATATTGTCTATTCATTTTCTATGAATCTATAACAATTATAATTGTATTTGTTGAGGTGATAGTGGTGGGGTTTGAAAATCCCTGAATTAAAGTTTATTATTTATCAACAGGATGGTTAGAACACTTCTCTCACACTACACAACCCATAATGCAATGCAATGAAGTCGTCTCACCATCTGGTTGAGCAGGTCCACAACAGATGAGGAAATACATCACTAGAGAGAGAGAGAGAGAGAGAGAGAGAGAGAGAGAGAGAGAGAGAGAGAGAGAGAGAGAGAGAGAGAGACAGACAGACAGCGAGTTAATGAGAGAGAGACAGCGAGTTAATGAGAGAGCTTTATTTATGTGGTGAAATGGATTAAAGAATATCACAGGTGCTTTAACACACTACAGTTGACGGTGCACTACAGTTGCACCGTCCAATTCCTTACAGACAACAATGAAAACTACTCCCCTTTAATGACAAGGAGCCACCATTACATAGCACATCGATATGTGCTACTTTAATGACCGAATTACATGTGAATGGTAAAGCTATTGACCAATCAATGACTAAGTCTCACACCCCCAGCAATGAATCAGTGTTTCAAACACTGGTGAGACATTCGATTTAAACACACTGTCATTCAATATGCGTTTGCATCTTCAGTTTTAAAATATGTAAACGTCATAATAACAGGCTACAGTAGTTATATATATATATATATTTTTTTTTAAAAAAAAGCTGATCTACAAGCTCACAATGCGTCCCATGGCGACGCATTGTGACCAGATCTGGAATTTCATCATTTTAGGGGCAAGGCCACTTGGCCTTTTTGGTGGTGTCATTTTTGAGGGCACAAAGGCCAAATGCCAGGGCACGGAGTCCACGGACATAATGAATTTAATTTGAAGGTTATGGATGATTTTATTTTAATATAGTACTGGCGGAAATATGCCCTGTTGCGCACAGCAGAACAACAGGTGAAGGCAATGAACTTAAACGAGGACTGTGCTGCAGCAAAAACGACTCAAACTATGTTAAACTGTCACATTCTAGTTGCTGAAATACATTTTCCATTTAGATCATTGTTGACAAACAAACAGAACATGGATGTTGTTTGCAAAAGGATAATTTATTTCTTGTCCATTTGTTTGTGAGGTGAGGTCACAGCTTCTCTCTACTTTTGTGTGATATTGATAGCCTATAACTTTGAATTTGTTTGCAGTTCATTTCTATTGCTTACTGGATATTAAGACTCTAATAATTTTGGGATTTCGCTGTATTTTGTCAAATGTATTAATCTATATTTTGCTGTCTCTGAAAGGCAAGCCGTCTCAAATCATCTTTAGAGAATCTCGTTTATTAAAACAACCACAGGCTACACAGTGAACACACAATAAATAAATAAACACCAGGAAAGCTTGTGCTGTTAGTGGAAATAATTAAAAATGAATATAAACTAGAGGGACATGGCAGAGTGTGTTCTGCTGCTGCTGCACTGTCAACCACGACACGAGAGGATTGAACCCCTATTTGCTCCCGATGAGCAGGTTGGTGCCTTGCATGGTTTCCTCCGCCATTGGTGTATGAACTGTGAATGTGTGTGTGAATGTGTGAATGTAATGCACAATCTATGTAAAGCGCTTTGGATAAAGGCGCTATATAAATGCACCATTTACCATTTACACATAGGCCAAGGAAAAACCTCTGCCTCAATTCTTTTTTTCAAATTGGCCTCAGTGGCAATATAAAAGGTATAATGTCCACACCAACATTTTTTAATCTGCCTCTATAACAGCTCCTTCACGTTCTGGGCTGTTATAGAAACCTGCCTAGTACCAGTGACATCATCAGTAGGCATGTTTGGCCATTTCAAAAAAGATTTCAAATTCTCATTCCTTTTATGCAAGAACAATTGCCTATTCTAACCTTAACCCCCCTGAGTTTTACTTGAGCAAGCGGCTTTTACAATACATGAATCTAATATAATAATAATAGTGTTTCTTTGTCACTGTATGAAACCATTAGTTGTACCGCTCAGGGAGCAGTTAGGGGTTAAGTGTCTTGCTCAGGGACACTTCAACACTTTGCTGAGGCCTGGAAACAAACCTGGGAACTTCGGCTTCCCATTCCTTCTCTACCATTCAGCTATGGCTGCCCCATCTACAGTATCTACGGAGATCTGTTCTGTGAGACACATTCCAGAGGGACCCCTGTTGGGGTCCTTCCTTCAGGGGACCCCAACAGGTGACCCCAAGAGGGACATTATGGAAGGGCCATCTGTCATGCTGAGGGAACATACAGTAGGCCTGAGGGAACATTGTGTGTATTCCTGCACTGTCCCCACCAAGTGACCTCGGTACATATAAATACTGTACATACAAACAGAGAAACTACCTTTAAATACATTGGAAAGAGCCTGGACAGCTGGCGTAGCGGTCCAGGCACCTAGGCTCAATGTAGCCTAACAACATGTCATTGGTCCGAGCGACCAATGCGATGGCCTTTGCTGCATGTCACTCCCCATCTCTCTACCCATTTCCTGTCAGACAACTGTCCTATCAATAAAGGCATGAAAGCCCCAACAAATAATAGCAGCAAATATTATTTGCTGCCATTTGTCCCAAAGGTTTTTTATACAAAGTGAATGTCAAACATTGAAATATTGCTGCCATTTGTTTCTCAAGTTTATCCCAAGCCAACGTTTATATGTGGATGTAGAACTATTTCTGACAGAAAATGTACAATTCTTATGGTTTTGTACGACGATTCTCTCTAAGTTGCAAAGTAACACATTCTGTTTACACTTTTCTCTATTCCCATTAAATTACTATGTTGTTTAGTTTTGATTGTTTTGTTCCACTTTTTCTTGGGCAATGTAAACATATGTTTTCTCATGCCAATAAAGCCCCTTTGAATTCAACTGAATTGAACATATGGCTGAGGGAGCATAGGGTCTAATTTGGAATGGGGGCACATCGGACTGAGGGAATATATGGACCCAAAATGCTGTCAAACTCTTGAAGGGTCACGTTTACCTTTCACATTTGAAAATGTGAAAGCTGAATTAATGATAAATAGCCTAAATAAAAACGTATTGTACTGTATGTGCATTTGAGTTGACGGAACGCCTTCTAGAGGTACCGAAGCGCAGGAGGGAAGTTCCGTCCATCTCCGGCATTAATTAAGCTGTGTGTGTGTGTGTGTGTGTGTGTGTGTGTGTGTGTGTGTGTGCGTGTGTGTGTGTGTGTACACACACACATATATATAGTATGTACTGTATATATTGAGATGCCAAATCGTACAGGTGATTTAGAGCTGCACACAGTCCATCCACAGAGAACTAATTATTGTAATAATAATAATTACCGTGTTTGGTAACAAAATAGTGATCTCTGTCTCATTTAATGAATTGATAGTCAAATCAAATAAAGTAAGATTGTAATATAGTACTCACATGATACTAGATAGGTTGGTGCAAATGTCATCGTGAAGAACTGCATGAAACCGACTGACTGACTGGCTGGCTGACTGACTGAAGACCCCTCTGCTCTTTGTGGCCCATTTCCTGCTTGGTAAGACGCTCAGCCAGACATACGCGCACACGCACACGCACACGCACACACACCTTGTTGACGAGACTTAGGGATACTAACTCGCTACACAACTACACACTACGTAGCTTTTCTTTAATGAATACAATGACATTTTGTTCAATCTCTAGAGTATGTTAATATAATATAACTTGTACAATCTGTATGGTAGAGTATGTTAATAGTTAATACAATATAACTGTATGGAGTCTACACAAGAATGCTATGAATGGCACAAGGTGTCACATGGACAGACCACATCAGAAACATGGTCCTCTACAGGGACCTGCCACGGGTCACAGACAAGGTCAGAGAGAGAAGGATGAGGCTGTGTCAGGCACCCAGAACTAGAGGCAAGTGTTACGACCCGACCTAGGGGAACCGAGGCGCAACATGAAAGTATGGAACCCCTCTCTCCTCAACTCATAAAGGTTTGTATTACTTCTGGCTGGAAGAGGAGAACACAGGAGCTGGTAACCACGGCAACCAATCATCTCCTGGGCATCACCTACAATCTCAATCATCCACTCAGCTCACACACCTGCCACACCTCACACAAGTACACAGAGGGTTAGACATACCTATAAAATGTACTGGCTAATGGCATTGTTCGTAAGCGATTGAATGTACAGGTTTCCTCATTTGTGTGTGTGATGCACCCACCAGAGCCTCACGCTAAGAATATTAAGTCACATAATGGATATTCAGGATGCAACAAGTGTGATCAAGATGTTGTGTGGAGGAACAAAATGACGTATCCTGAATCAAATGCTGCAGGCTTAGGACAGACTTGAATAGTCTTTCTGCCTTAGAGGTAATAAAAAGGTCTTAAAAAAAAGACAAACAGTGTAGCCTGCATCTTAATCTGAGTTGGAAAGGGACCGAGTACTAGTACTCTTTGCACCTCAAAGTACTAGTACTAGCTGTGGACAGTTCAGAAACCTCACTACCAGTGACATCATTCCAAGCTAATGGACATTGGAAATGACCATTGATGATGTCACTGGCAGGCAGGTTTCTGAACTGCCCTGCTCTGAGACTTTTGTTTTTGACAGAAATGGTCTGCAGAAGTGGCTGTGTGACTGGTGCACCTTAGCCTGGGACCAGACAAATCTGCGAGTGCAAAAAACGCAGTGATATAGTGTGGCTACGCCAGGCTAGGTGCACCTGAGATGTAGTGCAAATTCAAGGGGACGCAGAGAGAATGATCAACTCTCAATCTCAAGGAGTTGGAAGCCAGGCAGTAAACTTTAAGAGATTACAATCAAATGTTGTACAACATATGTAAAGAGAAACCCTCATAATCTTTCAAGTGTAATAATTGTATTGAATCTTTAATAAATAAGTAAATAACTAAATTGTTTATAAGGCATGGCGTAAAGCAGCTGTTCTCAACCTTTTTTGTATCATTTCTCAGTATAATATGTACCGCATTGTGCACTTAGTTGTATGTCATACACTGTGATTATATACTGATACCTGTTGGAAGGAAAGCTTACCTGTGATAATCACTCTATTTGGTCACATGTCACCATCTCAAAACATTTTGTACCAAGGCTTCCCATAAAGAGGTTTGTTTCAAAATGATTCACAATTGTCTGCTTTACTGTCTATATTCTGTACATGGGTATAGGGATATCAGTGAAATTATAATCCCAAGAACCATTATGATGTGATATGTTCTCTAGCAGTATTTATAATGATGGTAACTATCAGTCATTTAGCCGGGAACCCACTGGAACCCCCTTAAGGACCCCTGGGGTCCCCGCAACCCACGTTGAGAACCACTGAATAATCATGGTTCGGCATCAACAGACGAATACCGCCCAACTCACTCCAAATCCAACTCACTCCATGAAGACTTAAGAAATATTTGCCCAACTCACTCCAGGGCTGGGACAACTCCCTCCAGGACCAAAGACCAACTCCCTCCAGGACCATAGCCAACTCACTCCAGGACCAAACCCAACTCACTCCATGCAATGTCACCAGTGTAATATTGGTTCAATGTGTCAGTGGTGTAAAGTAACTAAGTACATTAACTTAAGTACTGTACTTATGTACAATGTTGGGTATTTGTGCGTTATTTGAGTATTCCCAACTTCCAATGGTTTTACCTCTACTCCACTACATATTGGATCCACATATTGTTTTTTTACTCCACTAAATGTATTTGTTTTACTAGTTACTTTGCAGCTATAAATTATAATATTATAGTGTGTGTGTGTGTGTGTGTGTGTGTGTGTGTGTGTGTGTGTGTGTGTGTGTGTGTGTGTGTGTGTGTGTGTGTGTGTGTGTGTGTGTGTGTGTTGAATCGGTGGAGACTCTTACATTCTAACCCTAACCCTAACCCTAAACCCTAACCCTAACCTGGGTGGAGGGTGATTATGCGGGTGAACTCAGTGGAGGAGGGCCAAAACCTTAACGAGGAATATAACAACACCTCTTGATTTGACCAACAATAGAATAAGACATCTAACAAACACTGGACTCCAAGTGCCAAAGTGGCCAGCGAGCCCCCCCCCCCCAGAACCATTAAGTTAGTTTGTAGAGACAGTATTTAAAACTTTAACCAAGCCTAAAACAGAATAGAGTTAAAAGTAACAAATTCCTCAATATTGTACTTAATTCCTCAATATTGTACTCAATAATAATTTTTGGAGTGAGTTGGGCAAGTGTGTGGAGTGAGTTGGGCAAGTGTGTGGAGTGAGTTGGGCAAGTGTGTGGAGTGAGTTGGGCAAGTGTGTGGAGTGAGATGTCTGGAGTGAGTTGGGCGCGATTTGGAGTGAGTTGGATTTGGAGTGAGTTGGGCGGTTACCCAACAGACATTCTGAAATGGTTATGTGGCGCCATCTGCTGGGGGAACTGACAACAATAATGGGACGGGAGTTGGAAAATGTCCCAATGTTACGTGTTTTCCAATAAGCTACATTATTTAACTGTTTAGAATGTAAAAGTTTAGATTGACCCCTTTAATGTTCACAAATAGAAGTTAGAAACAGCCCTTACAGTAGGCTACTTACAGTAAAAATACAAATTCAAATCAAATCCTAGTTCCCAGTAGGCTATATCAGTGAAATAAACTGTAAGGCATGCAGTTTAACCGGTGTTGACTCCCTAGTCCATGTGTAACATACAGTTTAACCTGTGTAGCATGCAGTGCCTCCATCAGGTGCACAAAGACAAGGAACAGGAAATCATTGGTTTTATCCAAGGTTTCTTGGCTTCGTGTTGTTCCTGTAAAATCATGATGTGGATTAAGTTCAACATTTTGCTGTTAATAATATGGACATTAAGCTGTTACAACACTGCTGTGTCAGGTAACAGTTATATATTACATTTATTTACGACCGTGAAGAACGTTGGTGTACAGTTTATTCTCTTGTTCTTAATGTGTGCAGGAAACTATGTGCAGAGTTATGATGTTGAGCAGGAATTGCATATTATTGTGCAAATGTGGTCAAATATGAAAGCTGTGCTGTGTGCGTTTTGTTCTTATCTGTGGACAACTTGTAAAAACATTTATAGCTGCACTTCTAGACACCAGACAGGGAAGGGGACGTTTTTACATTAAAATACATGTTATACAAACTTTCTGAACTGAAGCATTCGTTTTATGTCTTTCTTGTGGAAATTATCTGATGCTGAAAAAGTAAAGGGAAAAAAATAAGAATTGAAATTGAACTATTCTACTTTTGCGTGCGCGCGCGTGCGTGCGCGGGTGCGTGCGTGTGTTTGTGCTCGTTCCTCAAACACACCATAGCTAGAGTCGACTTCATTCTTAATCTTTAGAGTCTAGAAATAAGAATAAAATGCTCCCTGTAGTGAAAACGCATAACGTACTTATTTGACCAGATAGCGTCATGGCGTTGAGAATAGACCAATTATTTGTTTACTAACATTGAGCCTGGACGCACAGGTGATTGTTTCACGCAATCAATTCCCAACCTGTTTCGGGGTGCACTGGTTTCAGCACACCCCAACCCCCTCTTGTGTGTGTTGGCTAGTGAGACGCGTCCTAACGAGACCTGATATAATGGGTTTCGTTGCGCGCATACTGGCTGCGTGCAGCCAGTGTGACGTCGTCTGTTAAGGGGTCTACCCTTAACAGACGACGTCATACTGGCTGCGTGCAGCCAGTATGCGCGCAACGAAACCCATTATATCAGGTCTCGTTAGGACGCGTCTCACTAGCCAACACACACAAGAGGGGGTTGGGGTGTGCTGAAACCAGTGCACCCCGAAACAGGTTGGGAATTGATTGCGTGAAACAATCACCTGTGCGTCCAGGCTCAATGTTAGTAAACAAATAATTGGTCTATTGATTTCAGCCAGAGAGACAGTGTCAGTCCGTCACTTTCGATTGAGGCAGGCAGGAATGCCTGACTGTCAGGCTTAGCCCTGAAACATGACAGTCATGGCGGAGCTTCAACCTGGTTTTGGCCTTTTCTCCACTTTCTCCTGTACATCTACATAAACGTTCAGAAAATATAAAGTGCTGACCCTCATGGCCATGGATGTTACAATGTTGCACGCTCCAGCAGAAGTACCCGTATATTTTGTATTGTTCAATAAAAAGCATTTTAATCTGATCGGTGGCCATTTTCTTCGAATTGTCTCCATATGCTTTTAATTGCGCGACCCTAGTGGTTGGAAGATGTATTTCACTCTGTTACATTATAACTATGAAAAAATGGCCGTCGATCGGATTAAAAATATTTTTATGAAACAATACGGATGATACGGGTACTTACACCCACAGATTCAAATATTAACATCCGTGGCCATGAGGCCAGCACTTTATATTTGAAATATGAACTTTTATGTAGATGTACGGGTTGGAGAAAGTGACAAAACCATGTTGAAGTTCCGCCATGACGCTCGTGACAGACGAGCGTCATGTAAACCATGGCTACCGAGTACCGACCGTGACAAAATGCTTCAGAGCAATGTTGACAAGAGGCAGAAACGTATATGTGTTGCATGAAGAAGATAGCTTGTCCTATAGATGTTAAAGCTCCAGCCGGGGTGACAGAGAAAAGAGAAAGGCAGACACACTGAATGAAATGAAGGGATTGCGTCACGATCAGTGTTGCCATGTCTGCTTATTATAAGCGACTTTGGGCTTGTTTTTCTGTAAAGTTGCTTGTAACTATTAGTAGTTGTTGGTTGCTTTCTATTTGTTGTGAGCTTGTAGATCGACTATTTTGAGAATCAGAGTGATTTGATTCACTAAGTGTGTTTGACCTTTTAGGTTTATGCACATAGTCATATTATTGTATTGTTATGTAGATTAATCATTTATGCACTTTATGCCTCTCCTCTCTCTTTATGAGATGACTATCTATCTTTTAAACTGCAACTGAGCCTGCACAATTAAGAATTTCACCCACTTTACCTGTAATGTGATGTGACAATAAAGATTGATTCTGATTCTGATTTTGTTATGTTTTAAGGAGAGTCGCAGGTGTCTCAGCTTGTGCTGGTCGAAGAGGGAGATGATGTGACACTTCCGTGTCACATTGAACCACCTGATAAAGCAGACAAGATTACGCTGGAGTGGACCAGACCTGACCTGGATCCACCAATTGTGCACGTTCTCCAAGATGGACGTGACCAGTTCAGCTATAGCAACCAGTTGTACAAACAGAGGGTGTCCCTGTTTCATGATTACTTGTCTGATGGTAACATCTCACTGAAGATGATCAGGGTGAAGATCTCAGACGAGGGGAAGTATAAGTGTGTCGTAAGAAACCCGGACAGGCTGAACAGCAGCTGTGACATCCAGCTCTTTGTTGGTAAGATTTAGTGTTCAAAATATGCATTGGAAAACAACTAGGATTAAGCAGATTAGAGCAGTTTGTTGATTGATTGATTGATTGATGTACTTTATTTAGTAAGACATGAGAACAACAGTACATGGAAGTACAAATTCACAATACAAGGTCTACTAAACTGGAAGACTCATTAAAGCACTGAGCTTGTTTCAAATGAGTTCCCCACGCACACAAATCATGATGACATACGAGACAGACAGATATACACACTACTGTAGAATGTCATACAATCAGTTTACAGGTTACTGGTATGAAGAGTGAAGAATATGTACAAAAGAAGAAAGAGAGGGGGGGGGGGTAGGGGGGTGGGGTAGGTTAGGACTTGGACAGGGGCCATTTATCAATTGCAGCCTCCTGAAGGTTGAGCATGACATGTTTGTGTGTTTTACAGGGTCAGGGTCTCATCCAGTGATCTCTTCAAATGGACCAACAGACGGTGGTGTATCTTTGTCATGTGACTCTGGGTGCTGGTATCCACAACCTGAGATGTCTTGGCTGGACGGTGATGGAACCCTCCTCCCTGCTGGACCCTCAGTGACAGACAAACCTTCTCCACACTGTTATGATGTCCAGAGGAATGTGACAGTGAGGACAGCAGGTCATGTGACCTGTAGAGTTCACCTGACACACTTCAACCACACTGTTAAGACAGGCCATGACATCTCAGGTAATGAATGTTTACATCACTGTTTAACACCTTGAAGAACCTCTTTAATACTTCCTTTTGTCAGACTAGTATCTTCTACTCCAGTATCTTCACTATGGTGAGTTTCTCAATGGTGAATACACACACTAACACTGTCAACAACACAACAGGAAGTATGTCTCCTTTAATGCAGAACAATATTAGTCTTTTTAGTGATAAAGTATAGTTTGTAGTTGTTGTTAGTTATTCATGCTGCAGCTTTGTGTTGTGTTCACTGTAACTTCAGTAGCCCTTTTGTTCTTCCGCAGCTCATTTACAAAGTCATCTGTGAACTGCATGAACATCTTTAATTACTCCATCAAGCCTTTTGTTTGTCCCCTCAATAATAATCTGAACAAACGACTTGGAGTTCTCTTGCTGCTGTTTAATCAGATCCTTATAAAAAAATCTTTCTGTTGCTCCAACATGCTAGACAGCGTGCCCATGGTACAATAACAACAGATTCATCCTCTGATGGTAACTGTCTGGCGTACCTATGAGCCATTATAGCTCTTGTAGATGCAACCAAGACAAAAAACTAGGGGTGACCGGGCCTTTGCGGCGGCTGCCCCCAGGCTCTGGAATAATTTCTCATCCACATCAAAACTGCCCAGTCGATAGCCATTTTAAAATCCTTATTAAAGACTTATTTCTTCCCCCTGGCCTTCAGTGACAGCTGATGTAGCCCTGTTTTCCCTTACTGGTGCTAATGTTTTTGTGGCCTGGATGGTACAGTCTCCTGGTTCCAGGTCACGAATGTTGACTTGTTCCTCCTGGAGCCTAGGCCTGGCCTAGATATTATCTGGAGCTTGGACTCGGTCCAAATCCAATTGAAAATTACACTTCTAGTCACAACTTTTACCATGTGTATTAGTTATTTACATCAATGACCTGGCTGCTGTATCATCATCCTTTACACTGATTCTGCTTGCTGATGATGCAAATTTGATTTGAACTCACAAGAATTTTTAATCACTCATTAAGGAAGCTAATTCTGGCATAGCTGTGCTATCTGAATGGCTTCTTGCAAATATGTTATCACTAAATGTAAAAAAGAAGAATCCAACTTTATTGTATTTACAAGTAAAAATGCTGTCATGATACAGCTAAGATTTCTATTGGTGGGATCGAAATTTGTCAAGTTTCATTCACAAGGTTCATCACAAGCCAACAATCTCCATCCTCCCTTCAGTCGCACCACTCATAGCCAGTTCTCCATTAAAGACAGAGGCTCTGGAATACTTATTGCCAACTGCTCATCTTCACCCAGTAACTTTAAACATAGATTAAGGGCCAGACTGATTAATCAAGCCTCTCCACTTGCTTCTACCATACAATGTAGCCCTACTTCTGCATGCTTATGGCTGTCCATCGATTTCGATGATGACGTTGCTCCGAAAAGAGGTTATTGAATTACAAAAATATATTTTATACTTATGTATTGGCCATTTAATTTCAATAGTACATTGAGATGGGTGTAATCTTAAAATATAACTTTCTTTAACTCAGGAATCTTATGGTTATGGGTCTGCTGCCACTTTAAATATATTGAAACAGGTATAAAGGACTGGTTGTAATCTATATCAGAGCACTAGGTCAGTTTAATGACATTTAAACTGGTATAAAGATATTTGAACTGGTAAAGAGGACTGCTTATATAATCTATGGTAGAGCACAGGGCCGGACTGGGACAGCTGTTTCAGACCATAATACACAGTTAATTTTGTCTGAGGCGTTTACTTTCCTGTAAACATTAAATCCCACATACTGTGCTGTACTGTAGGTCTAATAGTCACTACAACACTCAATTCTATATTGTAACTGTACAGTATGTCACAGGAACACTCCATGAATCCAATAGTTACAGCATTATTCCACAAATGGGCTAAGTAATTATCAAATATCATTATTCCATAGTCACACAACAGCACTCTATGATACACAATAACAACATCTCCATAATCAGATATTCATCCAGTCCAGTGCTTGTCTAATCCCTACCTATGGACATACCATCAAATCTTCTCACCAAAATGTGCCCCTCAGTACAGCAGTCACAACAGTAGGACTCCTAAAATAATGCTGTGCAAAATATAGTATGCTAAACTAAACATGATTGTCTTATTTTGTCAGCAAATCATTTAGCTGATCAATAGTCAATATAATTTGCCAATACCAACGACAAAATTTGTAAAAATATAGGTCAACAGCAATTACACCATATGTGATCTTATTTCTTACTTATGATTGTGCTGGGAGACATATTACCACAACAAACCACAGCAAATCCACTAGCACTTCATGGAATACATCTTTGACAGTAACAAGTAGTGTTTTTACAGCTACATACATGTAGAATATCAATGTAGTGTTCATGTTATAAGCTAAAAGTGTGTAGCTTATTACAGGCTGATGATTAGCCTAATAATAATGAATAAATAATGCTTAGTAATGCAATCCCAAGGAATATGCAAATAACACAATATTATACCAATTATACGTCCTGTACACTGTTGGTGCTGTTGGTTGTTGTGGCATCTAGGTCCGTTATTATCAACCTTTTTTCCTTAAAATATTAACTTTTCAGGAAATGAAAAAAAAAAAACATTGACATAATTTTAGACATAATACTGCCTCATCAAAGTTAGTACGGTGACTTTATACATTGTCAGACACTTGAATGTCCTTATATTATCCTCACTTTACCCAAATACAAGTGGAGTTAGGTGGTTTTTGACCATTAATATGGAGATACAGTAGTTTTGTTTTTTCCGTCTGACTTGGTCATTCTAATCAATGATGGACAAAACTACCTCCACAAGGTGGTTAGGTGGTTCGACCCAGAGCCGTATAAGAGAGTGACGTCACTAGCATAGATTTCCATTGTAAGAATGGAATGCGGAAATGCTCTGTCTATCTCAATGAGGAAGTTCCAATGTTTGGAAGTACAGCCCATAGCGGCCCGCTTTGCAGCGAGATCAAAGCCTGATGCGACTCTCTCTTATACGGCTCTGGTTTGACCGACAGTTTGAGGATCCAATGGAGTTGGAGAGGTTTAGTCTGAAGCGCTTTTTAATACTTTTCATTGGTTCAATATTTGTAAAACCCACACACAGACGCAAAGGGTGTTCAATAGCACCGATTTATTAACGTTATTATGCACATTGATTCGTTGCTAAAATGATTCACTATCAATCATTTAGTTGGTCCCAAGCACCTCTGGGGATCCACAGACCCCATGAAGAATCAGTGTTGTGTAATTGAACTGAGACAGCAGCATCATGTTGTTTGACAGATGTCTCATATATCAGTCAGTTTGTAACAGCCTACAGTCACTTTCCTTGTCCTTGGCTTTCACCTCTCCTATTTTTCATACCAAAAATGTGCTTGGGGTCCATATTTGATAATGATAATGTAATGTTACTTGTAAAGATTTTGTCAATGAATCTCCTTCATGTTGACAGCGACTGCTCTGCCTGGCGTGAGTGTGTGAAAAGCATCATTTGCGTGACAGAAACAAGCAACCATGTCTACGAAAACAAGCACAAAAGAAGCGACCAGGGCAGGCTACATCACTCACACAGTTATTATAGCCCCTTTGTCATGAACACTGGAAAATGTCTGGGGAATTAGGTGGGGTAGAAAATACACACACACACACACACACACACACACACACACACACACACACACACACACACACACACACACACACACACACACACACACACACACACACACACACACACACACACACACACACACACACACACACACACACACACACACACAGTCTGAGGGAGGGATCTTTTTTTTTTTTCTCCTCCGAGCTGGAAAAATAACATTGGTCACCTTTACAGACGAGTGGGCACTGCGCCAGATGTTGATGTTTTGTTTGCTTAAATGAGCCATTGATTGATCAACCCTACAACCAAATTTTCCGCCGTAATCTGAAGACAGCCCGTACTTGACTTAGTCTTGACGACCATGCAGGTTTACGCGAAGGTTAAAATGGAATTTAGATAGCATGTCAGACCTGCCAACCTTGAGATTTTCTGTTGAGTACCAAAAGAAAATCAAAAGCGTGCATGCGGAAAATTTTTGGGGGGTCCCCAAAATGTTTTGAATAAACAACCTCACTTGCTCATACTGATATAACATATATAATCTATCAATAACTATAAGTGTAGATGTCAAAGTGTCAAATCACAATGATCATATCGTATCCCAAAACTAATGGTAGATTCCAAGCCTGTGGCCATGTTTCCCATTGTAGCCAAACCGGGAGCAGTACTGGCAGCGGACGTAGGGGGTGTTTCTGGGTTGAATGGGAAACATGGCCACAGGCTGACTAAATAAGCGATTTAAACAGGTAGTTTCGCTCCGGACCTAAAATATTATGCTCAGGACCAAGTCTTAAACATCCGTGCGGTGTGGAATCTACCATTAGTTTTGGGATACGATGTTGACAAAAGGGTAAACAGCGAGCCTTGGCGGACGCTCCACCGATTCTGGATGACAACCACATAGAACCTCATCTCGGAGCTGTATAGCGGAGTGAGAGGTTCTTAATGGAGCTAGCTGAGGCAGCACTGAGGGGCGAAGACAGGGCCATTTTTTTGGTATTTGGGGAGTAACTTCTGTGGAGCATGGACTCGTTTCTTTTTAGTGACAGGAGTAGCCTACTGCT
Organism: Gymnoscopelus microlampas; assembly: GCF_963454915.1. Lineage (NCBI taxonomy): Eukaryota > Metazoa > Chordata > Actinopteri > Myctophiformes > Myctophidae > Gymnoscopelus > Gymnoscopelus microlampas. Next base: position 49,521,292 of record NC_139955.1, read on the forward strand.
CTCGGTGTCGTCTTCGTCGGACATTGGAGGCTACGGTATGCAACAGGGGCTCGCTGAAATAATATAATTATTTGCTACGTTAGTTGTTTATCGCACACCGTAGCAGGTCTCATAGATGCCAATCACTCAAACAATGCACGAAACTTATGCACATTACCTAGTCCTGGTCCAGTGCGTTAGTGAGTTCTCTGCTCTCTAACTTTAGAGAGAACTCACTAACACTCTGGACTAGGGCTAAACGTTACCGAAAATATTTTGCAACGTTTCATAACATTACGGGCACATGTTAAGAAGTTTGTACTTAGTTATTATTAATCTCCCGTATCCCATTTACCTCTGCAATCAGTGAGTGCGTCACTGTGGATGCGGCTTTTCACGACTGTGTAAATTCAGACAGAGTGTTACAGCTGAGTTGAGCCGCTGTTGCAGCTAGATGCAGAGGGAAGGGAGGGGGGGAGGCCGGGAGGGGAGGGGAGGGGCAAGCAGGCCCTCTTTCACCAGCACTCAGCTTATATTAACTCGAGTAGCATATCTTTGGTTTAATTGTTATACCGCGCCCATTCCCCGAAATTGCGTAGTTGTCATTGGGAATTTCGTACCTACGTACCGAGACCTAGAATTGCGTAGTTTGTACGCAAAATGCGTACAGGTTGGCAGGTCTGGCATGTTATGTAGACTAGCCATGCAGGTTAATGTGTAGACCTGGCATCCTATAGTGTGAATAGTTTCAATGTACAGATTATTTATTTTTTGATATTCTACTGTTTAGACTGATGTTAGGTTCTTGGTTTACCTATCATCCTATTTACCTTGCTTACTGTAAATCGCTCTGGATTAATTCATTAATTGTAAATTGTAAACATGGAAGCTCGATCTGTGAATATTTCCAAGTCAAACGCTCTTCTTCCAAGACACCTCAGAACGGAGGAGGGGAGGCTCACTCGTCAACACGTCCACTTGCTAAATGTAAAATCATTGCGTCTATTCAGTATTCACACATTGAGACGTTTTGGGCTCAACTGGACATTAACCCTGATTTAACACAAGGGAGCTGCTAGCAAAATGAGTTAATATAGCATCAAGATCAGTTAAACCACTTCAAATCTATATAGCCAATAAGCAACACCATTCACAAGACGGGGGGACGCTACCCTTTCCCGAACAAGAGGGAAGTATGGACGGCATTGTCTTTCCCACGTTTTTGTCGGTTTGGAAAGCCTGACCTTCCTGAAGAAAACTTTGGGCATCGGGAATAGTATGGACCGGCCTTTACTGTACAATGTAGGACACATGGCTGTTAATGGAGACCAGCCAATCAAACCTGTGAGCTTTGGGTCGCAGGACAGTGACCTCTACCATTTTAACATCACAGTTTATTTGATTGATTTCATTTGATAAGGTTTACAACAGTTCAACACTCAGTGGCCCTAATTTATCAACGCGGTGCACACCGAATAATGGGCGTACGGCGAGATCACCGCAACTTTCGGCATTTATCAATATATCCCGACTTTGCTTTCAGCCTACCGTACGCTGAGATCTCACGTCTGGTCGATAGCAGTTGTTGACGTTGGCTGCGCCCGTTTGTTCCATTCTAGACCTGCGGAGCAGCATTGTCTGACTGTCTGACAGGCATCTGGACACATATCCACTCCTAAATGTATATCTAACTCATTAATAAATAATCCCTGTGAAAATATAACATTTTATAAAGTAATTTAAACAAACTGCTTTATCATTCAGATAACATTGCAGATCTGGCTGCATTGAAAATGGCAGATCTACAAGCTCACAAGCGTCCCATCGCGACGCATTGTGACTGTGAGCTTGTAGATCTGCTATTTTCAAAATAAACGAGCGCTTTTGCGGGAGTCGGGACTCCCGACCATCTTTTCATGGACAGTGAAGTCTACAAACTTACAGTTGCTTGTCCTATGGTATGGAGTTATGTAGGCTACAACCTGGCTGGGTTAAGGATATAAACCATCCAAACCCGACGCTGCAATCTCTTATTAATGTGGCGGCACGGGATCACTGCAGCCTGGCCGAGTCTCATGGGGAATAGCCTACATGACTGCTTTACTCGAACGCGTACTGCTCGGTATGGGTTAATAAACGTATATACAAACGTATTCCATTCATGGCGATGTGATTGGTATCATAATATGTCATTCATGTAGGCTACTACAAGCCTACATGACAAAGATTGTAGCCTACCGTTACGGATTACATGAAGGACACAGTTGGGCGTGTGTGTGTGTGTGTGTGTGTGTGTGTGTGTGTGTGAGTGTGCGTGTTCGACTGTGCGTGTGTGGCGACTGGCGAGGCGAGCGGGGGAAACTCTTTCTTATTGGCTTTTCATGATTTGTTTGGTCGTATGCTGGTTCTTCATGTCGTAAAATCGGGGCGTTTCGAGAATATTTAAGGGCAGGTTATTTAAATGGCGCTTGGTTTCAGCCGTGACATTCATCAAGGCTCCGACCAAATGTACGCTAGGATTGGCTGTATAGGATCCTTTGATAAATCTCACTTGGACGTTGGTGTACGGCCCAATTTATGAAAAAATATAAGCCGTTTTTTACGCTCCATTGATAAATGAGGGCCACTGTGTTTCAGAGAGTGACATTCCTAAAGAGGGTGGAGCAACTGCAGCAGAGAAAGCAGGGATCGGTGTTGCAGTGATTATCATCTTGTTGACAGCAGTACTATGTTGTTTCTACAGGAAAAAGAAGATACCTTGTAAGTATTGAACTGATTTATTAACTTATTTTCTTTTTATCCATTTTAATATAAATCCATCAAATATATAAATCATACATCTATGTATCTATAATGATAATAAATCTATATTAATATAAATACATTGTGTGTGTGTGTGTGTGTGTGTGTGTGTGTGTGTGTGTGTGTGTGTGTGTGTGTGTGTGTGTGTGTGTGTGTGTGTGTGTGTGTGCGCGCGCGCATGCACTTAGCTGTTGACTGTGTGGATACATAAGTTATACACAAGTATAGATGACAATATTTCATATTGATTCAGGTAATGAAGAGGTCAACCCGGTTGAACGAATTCCCCTCATGGGTGAGAGACTATTATTTTATTTATTATTTGTAAGTGTTGTCTGCCGCTTCAATGCCTGGCTCTGTCTGTCTGTCTGTCTGTCTGTCTGTCTGTCTGTCTGTCTGTCTGTCTGTCTGTCTGTCTGTCGCACAAACACCTTCGATGAACATGCAAATATGTGTTCCATCTTCTGTTCTTTGATTAGATACGGCTGACCTCAAGTCTAGACTAAGGGAGAGGTTTGTTTGCTTGTCTGAGTGGATCACACATCAAGGACAAACAACACATCTGAATGATATCTACACAGAACATGATGTCCATCAGATTGAAACAGCATCCTGGAAACCAGCCAGCCTAGAAACACCAATCAAATTAGAACACATGTTTAAACCTGGACAAGATGAGCAGATCAGGACAGTGGTGACGAAGGGAGTGGCCGGCATTGGTAAAACAGTCTTAGCCCAGAAATACATTCTGGACTGGGCAGAAGATAAAAGCAACCAGGATATCCTCTACATGTTTCCATTCACCTTCCATTCACCTTCCGAGAACTTCTTCTCCTTGAAGAAGGAGAAGAAGGAGAAGAAGTGCAGCTTGGTGGACTTTCTTCGTTACCATTTTGGTGAAATCAATGAAGCAGGAATCTGCAGTTCCAGAGAGTCCAACATTGTCTTCATCTTTGATGGATTAGATGAATGTCAGTTTCCTCTACACTTCCAGAATGATAAATGTACTGATGTCAATAGCCCAACCTCAGTGGACGCGTTGCTGACAAATCTCATCAGTGGACACCTGCTTCCCTCTGCTCGCATCTGGATAACCACACGACCTGCAGCAGCTGATCGGATCCCTTCTGAGTATGTTGACAGGGTGACAGAAGTGAGAGGGTTCACTGACCCCCAGAAAAAGGAGTTCTTCATGAAGACATTCGGTGATGAGAACGAGACCATCACCTCATACATCAAGACATCAGAAAGCCTCCACTTCATGTGTCACATCCCAGTCTTCTGTTGGGTCATTGCTAAAGTGTTGAAAGCCCCAGAACAGAACCACAGTACCCCCAAAAATCAAACAAAAGAAACAAAGGAGAAAGGAGCACTGCCAAAGGCCCTGACTAATATGTACTTCCACTTCATGCTGGTTCAGTCCAAACACAAGAAAGACAAGTATCACAACAGAGCTCAGACACATACTGACTGGAATCCAGAACAGGCCATTCTATCCCTGGGAAAACTGGCTTTTGAACAGCTGGAGAAAGGCAACCCGACCTTCTGTGAAGCAGACCTGACAGGGTGTGGCATTGATATCAGAGATGCAGCAGTGTACTCAGTATACTCACATCTGTTCACACAGATTAAAGAGGAGCATAAAGACAAGGCGTTCAGCTTTGTCCATCCGAGTGTCCAGGGGTTCCTGGCTGCTCTTCATGTCTTTGTCTCATTCATCACCGATGATGTCAACCTACTGTCAACCTCTAAGCAGCTATTTAAAGGCGACCAGATGAATCACTTCTACCAGAGTGCTGTAGACAAGGCCTTAGAGTGTCCAAATGGACACTGGGACTTGTTCCTCCGTTTCCTGCTGGGCCTCTCATTACAAAGACTGTTGGGAGAGACAGAAAGGTCACAGACCCTAACCCTAACCCTAACCCTAACAGCTGAGTACATCAAGGAGAAGATCCGTGAGAATCTCTCTCCAAAGAGAATCATCAATCTGCTCAACTGTCTGAATGAGATGAATGATTATTCTCAAGTGGAGGAGATCCCACAGTACCTGAGTTCAGGAAGTATCTTCACACACAAACTCTCTGAAGCTGAGTTGTTAGATCTGACATTCATCTTGTTGTCAAGAGAAGCTGGAGAAATGCTTTCAGCCAGAAGAGGCTCCTCTGTGGCTGCCACCAGTGTTCAAAGCCTCCAGTAGTTCAGCTGATGTTATGAATCAACTAATGGGGACCTAATCAACTCAAACACTTTAGATTTCTGTAGGTGCACTGTACACAAGCATTACCCACTGAAGCTATTTGTCATACTTTGGCATAACAAATTGCAGAGCTAAACACTGACAACACATCAATTTGCAAGCATTGTGTGCTTGAGGATCTGCTATTCTCACTGTTTAAAAAAAAAAAGTTAGAATTTTGAATAAAAATTATGCCTATAATGACACACATCCACACAGTAAAAAAAAGACACACACACACACACACACACACACACACACACACACACACACACACACACACACACACACACACACAAAGTGAGAATAGCGATGTAAATAAATGATATTGAATTTAAGAGGAGTTCACCCAAAAAATGACTTCTTTTCTATCAATTGCACACCCCATGAAGCCTTGAATCCATGGATTTATTTTAGTTTTTGTGGCATTCCTAAGCTAATAATTTGATTCCCGTCTCCTACCGGCTAATGTATCCGGTAGGAGACACAAAGTAGATTATTTGTGTCTCCTACCAGATACACACCCGGTCATCAAATTATTGGCTTAGGAATGCCACAAAAACAAAAATAAATCCATGAATTCAAGGCTTCATGGGGTGTGCAATTGATAGAAAATAAGTCATTTTTTTGGGTGAACTCCTCCTTTAAAAATATAACTTGTCATTGTATTGCAAAGTAGAAAAGTGTGCTCCTCAGAACACAGCTCTCCACCAGGCCGGGCTGACTACCCAGGGACCATACATTTTGGAAGTCATTCATAGCCAATTGGAATGGAGTATGAAAAATCTGATTCCTTATTGATCACATGACTGCAGAGATATCGCAGGTTTAGACAAAATCTGTTGTAGTGGCAAAAGGCGTGTTTTGAAAAAATGGGCAGGTTCTATATGGGGATGATCCAAGGAATCCAGGGGGGAAAGTGTTCATAGTAAATAGTGCATTTATATAGCGCCATTATCCAAGGCGCTTTACAATGATTGTGCATTACATTCACACATTCATACTTCGACGGAGGAGGAAACTATGCAAGGCACCAACCTGCTCATCGGGAGCAATTAGGGGTTCAGTGTCTTGCTCAAGGACACTTTGACACTAACTCTGGGGGTACCCTAGCCTGATTATCAGCCTGAAGCTGTGTGGAGCTTCAGTCGGACATTGGCTGCAGTGTCCGCGATTACCAGGGGGAGGGGATTTAAATTTCCCTAAACCAATCACAAGAGATCCACGGATCCGCCTACATCTGACGTCATCGCACAGCTTGTTTTAGCAGATATTCGCTGATTGGCTTGTCGTTAGACCACCCCCACCTTCGACCGTGAAAAGCCATAGGCTCACATTATGACACCAGACCAAGAGGAGCAGTCCACTCAGAGAGTGGGCGGGGTCTATGGTCTGTAACCAGGCTAGAGGAACCCAGGATCGAAGTGGGAACAAGCGGCTGCTCTACCTCCTGAGCCACTGCTATCCTTCATGGTATGACCCACGGTTGAAGATTATAGGCCACAACATGAAGGGTCCTATAATAGCGCCACCATGAGGCTGATTTCAAAAAGTTGTGGTGGATGGATGTTCTTCCATGGCCAACTGAGAGTGTGTTTGCAAAGTTTCACGCCGATCGCTCCTACTGTGCCGGAAAATAGCTGTTCACAGACAGATAAACAGACGGACAGAGGCGACAATCGTCCGACTTGGTGGAGATAATTATTAGGGTTATGGTAGATTATTGTATTATATGAAGAATAATTTACCAGAGTTTTGATACAACCTGGACATTTTATTATGAAATTGAGTTGTAGGTAGTAGGTTATTATTGTTTCCAACATCTTCCTCACAAAGGCGACAAGGATGTAGTTTGTTGTTTTTTATAAAGTCATTTTTTATGGAGTCACAACTCCAAGTCATTATTTTGACTCTGTGTCAGGTTTTCACTGCTGGCTAGCAAAGCTAGTTACTCATAACAAAATATGTCTCTTAATTACTGGAATTATGATACAACATGGACAACATAGTATAAAACATGGGTTTTTATTAACCACTTGAACGCTAGCATCTCTATTCTGAGGGGACCATTTGTCGAGAATAGCCGATCTACAAGCTCCAAATGTATCGCACTGAGCTGCGATACGTTGTGAGCTTGCATATCGGCTGTTTTCGGCAAAGAGGTTTGTTGTAGAGGGGGGAAAAAGCAGGCCAAGTACAGAGCCAAAGATCATGTTTACCAAATATTGAGGGTTTAAGTGGTTAAATGTCTGAAAATATGCCAACAAAATCCATTAATTTACACAACACTGACGATAGGGCTGTCCAACACAAATATGAATCTCTATGAAGTAGATTTTCAGCCCCATACCACGCTGACCAGAGTAATGGTCAACGATGGCCATTTGAAGTGTTAAACACTGCTGTAGTCCCATATGTGTGCAATTTAGGTTTTTGGTGTGTAGGTTTGGTGTGGATCGGAGTAACGGTGAAAAACATTGAACACCCCTGTAATATAATATGACTGTTAACATGTCACCATTGTATTGTATAAATGATAACATGTCACCATAGTATACAATATAACTCGTGACATGGACAGCATAGAATGTCTTGTCTGAACCTTTTGACCTTTTCTAAACGTGTAAAATACATGTAAATATTTTCACTCCACTGATAATCTGCCACAATGTTGAGTGTTTGTGTACCTGTTTGAATACAATAAATACAATAATATTTAGACTACATGGTTTATATGAGCTTCAGAGTGTGATGATAGGCCCATGTAGGTTATAATCCGTTATAATGAATTCTTTTGCATAATCATCAGAATCTTTTCTGATGATTATACAAATTACACAAATTTCCATTCGTGTACAAAATAATCTGTTGAAAAGTAGCGAAAACCTTCTGTTTCCCCTAATTTTGAAGGAAAAATATTAAATCCATGGCCTTTTCTGGCCTATTTTGATTATGGTTACCTTACCTTTGTAAACAACACAACCAGATATGACGAATGACCACATATACAAAGAAATGACTGACGATTACTGGTAACCATCATCAAAATAGGCCAGAAAAGGCCATGCATTTAACAATTGTCCTTCAAAATTATAATTAATTCCATGACAAATAATTGTCAATTCATATTTCATGACCATGACAGCCCAAGGCCCATGTTTGGTTTTGTTCAATGTTTCCATATAATCATTTTATAACTTTTTCACATCAAAGGTTTACAGGTTTAAAGAAGTGGGTGAAATGTGTTTTGTGCACCAAGCTCCATCGTCTTGTTTTCAGAAAGAGAAACAAGAGAGAGCTGATGGACAGGGAGAGCAAGGGTAAAAAGAAACTAAACAGTAAAAGAGAAATAGACATAAGGTACATAAGGTTAGACACCAAAGTGGTAGCACTTCAGTAAGTCCACATAGCAGCAGGTATGTGAATGAGATTAGACATTAAAGTGCAAGAGATCATCAGCATTAAACGCACTGCCAAATTCTTTGTGTGTATTTATGAATTTATGTCAGGATCAGAGCTGCTGTGACTAGTTGCTGCATGCTTACTGGGGTGGGGGGGGGGGGGGGGGGGTCAGCAATGGCAACATGCATCTTGCCCATCCAACCAAAATGTTAATAAGGAAAAAGAAGTACAGCCAATAGAACAAATAGCACAGAGAGTACAGTAGCATTTCTATCTTGTGATTGGGTGGGCAAGTGTGCTCACTGCAAAACCCTGTTCTTCCTGTCAAACAAGCTCTGAAGCACTATGTGGCCACACGCGCACACTCTCTCTCTCACACACGCACACACTCTCTCTCACACGCACACACACTCTCTCTCTCACACGCACACACTCTCTCTCTCTCACACGCACACACACGCCATGTATTATCATAATCACTTTACCCAAATACATTATATTATCATCACTTTACCCACATACAGCTCAAGTGGAGTGTCCATCATTGATTAGAATTCAGACCAATTCAGACAGAAGAAAAAACTTGGTGTTCCACTAGCACTGATTTATAAAAAAATAAATATATTAAAGGATATTGAGTCCAGCATAGGCTACAGGTCATGTGGCAGTTATATTATATCTGTAAATAGCAGGTGGGCTCACACTCACAGATGAACAAAATGTCAGCAGACAACACTATTAATCTACTGTCACCATTATGGCTAATACAGTGCAAATACATTATCCTATAAACAAATTATGAACACTAAATAAAAATGGTAATCCATCTGCAAAGTACTTCAGGCAATACAAAAAATTAACAAGCAGACAGTCGCAAAGTAAGCAAAACAATGTAACATTCCATGTGTTACAAGCAGAGAATGACAAGCAAAGTAGAGAATGACATCATGTCAGCTGAACACAGGGAGATACAGAGTTACAAACAAGCTCTTTGATCAGCCGTCCTGTCAGTGGATGGAATCACTACCAGGTGTGATCTATTCTATTCTATTGATCTACTGATCTATTGTGGGTGGAATCTGAGCCTTCACACTGTTCACACACCTCCACTACCCCTGTGCAGATCACTGATATAAATGGCTGTTTAAGCTGGTGCAGTGGCATAGCCACGATACCAGTAACTAAGTACATATACTTAAGTACTGTACACATTTGAGGTAGTGTTTATACTTTACTGGAGTATTTCCAATTGTCTATACTTTTACTTCTACTCCACTACATCTCAGAGGCAAATATTGTACTTTTACTCCACTACAATTATTTGGAAACTTTAGTTAGTTACTTTTCAGATTTAAATATATTACATTATAAAACGTACAACCACTTTAGCCCAATGTTATACCTAGGCTATTTGAAAAAAGAAAAAGCAGATCTACAAGCTTTGTGAGCGTGCCATCTGCTATTTTAAATGTTTTTAGTACTTTACTTTTGGTACTTTAAGTACATTTTGATACCAATAATTTTGTACTTTGTAGCCTACTTGTACCGTACGTTGGCTAGGTGCAGTTCAGTCAGAGACTTACCGGCGAGTCAGAGTCACAGACCAGCTGCTGCGGTTGTGTTACGTGTATACATCACTGATGTCTCCCCACGGCACGGGGTCTGTCTGCCGGTCCGGTCCTAAGGGTCCTGTTTGGTCAGGTATGTGTCTGTCTGCTCACGCTGTATATATATATATGTAGGCTATGTATGTAGGCCTATGTCTAAGACCGTCCACACCTGCAACCGGCCTGACTCTCTAGTAGTCTAGACAGTCTCCCACGGATGGGATCCACACCAGGTGGACAGAATCACTATCACTCCCAGGTGTGATCTATTGGGGATGTCATGTCAGTGGTCAGAAAAACATTTCCTTTATTTTCCTTTTTTTGCTGTGATATTTGGTGTCATTTTGATTATTCTTTGCATTTGTTATTTTTGTGCATGGCTTGTGTTTTCTATGTTTTGATTTGGTATTTGTTGTTTTTGTTGAGTGAAGTTATGTGTTTGTTTCTGCCACGGCACTCAGAACACTCATGGACAGCAGCCGTGTGATGTAGGTAAGGGATCAGATCAGTGATAATCTGAGTTCCCAGAAGTTTTCGCCAGCTCTGGGGAGGAACTTCTGGGCCACAGCCCTGGTACTTGTGGGCGGGATGTACGTCACGCTCTGAATCTGAGCGGACACGCCTCTTACCGGTCTGAGAGCTGTGCAACTCGTCTAAAAAGTCCGACGAGAGGCAAACAGCAGTACACAACAATGGCGGCCGAAATTTCTCAAGGGGAAATTGCTTCCCGTCGATCCTATTTAGATGCATCACCCACTGCATGTGGATCCCGCCCCCTTTTCTTCATTGGCTGTTGATTTGAATCACAACGCAGTGGCCGCGCCCCTGCTGTCCAAGCTCCGACGCTAACCCTCCCAGACTAGATCAGTGATGATGCGGAGCTGAGGCGAGTAGTCAGCGGGGAGGTTTCCCCCGAGAGACTGCAGCCTCAGCCTGGCCTGGTCTAAGGCATTGGTTCTCAAAGTGGGGCCCGGGGACCCCCAGGGGTACTTGAGGGAGTTCCAGGGGGTCCCCAGCTAAATGATAGATTAGGCACCAAATGGACCCTTATTGGTCTGTAACTCTGAGAGTGTACAAATGGAACCAAATGGACCCTAACGGGTCCATTTGGTTCCATTTGTACACTCTCAGAGTTACATTGACATAGATTTTACAATATAAATTGCGGTCCAAGTCATATAAATGCCATTAAATGGGGGTCTGTAGCCCTAATGCATGTCAAACTGGGGGTCCTTGAAATTCAAATGGTTGAGAATCACTGCTAGAGCCGTAAAAAAAAATCTCCTCTTATGGGGGTCCCTCCCTGACATATCTTTTGAAATGGGGGTCCGCGGGCTAATAAGTGTCAATTTGGGGGTCCTTGACATGAAACAGTTTGAGAACCACTGGTCTAAGGTTTATAGCGACACAACGGCCGAGAAAAGACGGCCGTCCAGGGGAACAGACACACCGGAGACAGACCAGCTGAGACGGGGAGTAGGCCTACGAATGTATTGATTGATTGATGTACTTTATTTAGTAAGACATGAGAACAGTACATGACAGTACGAACAGACGTCACAGAACCACAGATATGATACAGATAGAGGAATCCACAGAGCTGCTGCAGTGTCGCGGAGCGGAGCGGCAGCCGGTCACACCGCAGTTATGAATGCCGCTCTGTGGATTCGTCTATAGCAGACAGTGGTCCGGGGACCACCAGTGGTCCTTGAGGGGGTTCCAGGTGGTCCCAAGCTAAATGATGGCGAGTTGGTAACCAAATGAACCCTATAGATCTTTAACTCTTGACAGTGTACAAGTATAACTAGTCCATTTGGTTTCATTTTACTCTCTCAAGAGTTACATTATTCAATAATGTAATTAATAACAATAATGATTATTGTTAAACACCGCAATTACTTAATTAAATAATTGTTATTTTGATCAACATGTGCCTGTTATCTCTCTCCTATGGAACCAACAGCATGGATGGAATTGTGGACAAAATGTTATCCAACGATATTAACACAATATTCTAAGTTTTGGGTCTGAGAGGCTAAATCTCATCAAATGGTGGTCCGCGACCTCCTTGATCAACGCTGCTGCCCCCCCCCCCCCTCCCCATGTCTGGTTTCTCCTTTGTACTGTTTTATTCTATTTTAGTTATTTGGGCCCTTTTAGTTAGTTAGGTAGTAGGCCTATAGATTTAATTTAAATAAAAATCACCTTCTCAATTTTGCCTGTTTTAAGTTTTTGCTTTTTAATCCAATACTGTCTACGAACCTGTGTTTTGTTGCCTTTTAACGTTTAACTGTGAGGACCAGAGCTCCTAAAGGTGGAGTAAAGGTGGTATAAAACCAGGTTTTTGGTTTTCTATTGATCTATCGTGGATGGAATCACTTCCAGGTGTGATCTATTCTTATTCTATAACTAGGGTTCAACTTCGTTCATTTGGTCCAATAAAAATAAACTATGTTTATAGATTGTTCTGCTTATTGGAATGAATGAATGAATGATTTATTTTATTTAAGTGGAAATAAATACATTAAGCACTTTGTATTGTAAATAAATACATAAAGCACTTTGTATTAAAAAAAATATTCACAACGAGACTCGAGTAAAGGTTTAACTGATTGATGCCCAGAACCATTGAGGAGCACATTTTGTACACGGATGCATTTGACTGATGGACTCATAGTGTGTCACAACAAAACCAGTCCGCAGCGCAGCAGAGTTTTCTTTCATGTCAACTGAACAAAAATAACAGATCTACAAGCTCACAACGTAAGAAATCGTGACTTGACAATGTGAGCTTGCAGATCTGCCGTTTTTTTAAACTTTTTAATGCTTTATTGTAGCTCGTCACGTGACCCGGACAAGCGACAACATAGTTCATATTTTTGGTCCCAACCATATCAACCACTTGACCCCCGCCTGCTGGACACAATGAGAAGTGCATCCACCTGCTGAGAAATGTTCATAATACTTTCTACAACATAATGAAATATAATAATGATGATAATATAATAATATAATGATAATAATACCTTCTACAATACATGTGAATATAATAAAACATGTTCCCATGATTGTCTAAGTTTGGGCTGTACCAGATCATGTTCACTCCCTCTAGTGCTGTGGCTCACTTTGGAGAAGTAGTTAGACAGGTATGAGGGTATTGTCTCTTTTAAATACCAATCCCAGTCATATTTGCTTAAGACTAACAAAGTGTGTTGTCATTAGGTGGTCATGGGCTTTGGGCAGAGAATAGTCAACAGTTTGTTTTGGGAGGTCTGAAGCTTAGTGTTTAGTGACATTGAGATAACAGAGCTTTGAAAACTGGGTAGGAGCCTAGGAGGCTCAGCAATGACTGAATGATTTAGCAAATGTCGACATTTTATTTCACATTAACAAAATACAGATTATGCCACTGTAATACAACTAGTCAATAGAACACATCTCTCCAATCAATCAATCAAAGTTTATTTATATAGCACGTTTCATACATCAAGTGCAGTTCAATGTGCTTCACAGAATAGGTTTAAAAATAAAGCATTGTTAAGAGCAGATAAGACACAGCACACCAAAAGGGAGTAATTACGGTTAGTCGTTTCACTGCACTTAAAAAGAACACACACACACATATTAGTTCACTATGCCATTACCCCCCAGGTCATTTTTGAGCAGCCCACCATTGGGCTGGCCCCAGTACCAGACACGGTAAAACTTAGGCTAGCCTATACTACTTAATTTTATTTAAACAAAAAAACATTTCATCTGACTGAATAGATTATTTTGATTATAAGTTCCTGTTTCATGTGAAGGACAGGTAAAGATTGTTCCTCCATCACAGGCTCAAATCCTCAGAGCGTCTGTTCTCCTGGACAAGTCTGGACTTAACCGTTACAGGCTTATCAAATGACGCTATAGAATAGAATTATTCATTTTATTCCCGCAGGAGCGAGCGCTTCACAGCACCAACCGTGGCCGAATTGGAGATTTCAAAGGTAATTTTTGGCCAATTCTGACAGCACTACTAAACACGGACATGTTCAAAAGAACGCATGTATTCCAAACAGAGAGGAGCGTTCAGAATAAAGTGTTTATATGGTCAATTCCGATTGGTATATACAGATTCAAACGGTATATACCACCCCTCCTAACCCCAATGAAAATTCATTCAGGTCAGACCGGAATGGAATATTCTATTCCAATTGAGGTGTTTACATGAGCATTTCTATTCTGAATGAATTCATTCATTCATTCAGAATATAAGTGGAATAAAACTATCCGTGTAACCACAGCCATAGTCACATACGGTACCTTAAGCGAGACGCTCCCGCACTCAACCCACGTCCAGCCAGACTACAACTAACTAGCGGCCGCGTACGGCTGCCTATTAATCAGCCTGGTAATTACGGGGGCGTGGCGTAACTAAGGGCAACCAGTGAAAGCTCAACCCAGTACACACGGTCAAAGTGTCATTGAATGAGGCTCCAGATACAGTAGAGTCTAGAGAGAACCTTTGTTGATAAAAGAGGACATCCTGCCCAAAAATCATGTTATTTGATTGACTTTCTTGATCTAGATAAACTTCAAGGAGCTAAACAGACAGTTTCTCCGTCTCTGAACCTTTAGCTGAAAGGTTTACAGGATCCAGCTCCAACAGGACTTTGTGGAACACCTCAGAACTATAAGTGAGGTTCTTCTCAGATCCATCCACAGGTCTGCTAAGATCAAAGAGACTGCAGAGGACAGATCCCTGCATCAGTCGTGTAGGAGCCATTATGATGGAGGTTATTATGTGTTATTTTGTAGTATTTACATTAACAGCACAGGGTGTGTATATATTATATATTATATAGGGTCACACAGGGTGTGTATATATTATATAGAGTCACACAGGGTGTGTATATATTATATAGAGTCACACAGGGTGTGTATATATTATATATTATATATTATATATTATCTAACTATATAAATGGCGAGCAACTTCCGTGCCCTCGGTGGCGACACCCCACAGCTCTGTTATCGACTAAACACAACACCGTCAGACCACATGTCGCCAACACTGTCGCCACGGCGGGCGGCCTGAATTTACGTTTCGCGTAGGGCACCTGGCATGCCTCACTACACCGTTCCCACCTCGCAACATAATTAATTCTACTCACCAAATGTCGGACACAACGGAAGTGGAAGCAGCTTCCTACCGCTTACCGTGCGTACCACCGAGGCCAACACAACACGACGGCCCGCCATTGAAAATCCCCAAAACAACAAGAGCACGTTGCTCTGCTCTGCTCCACACACCAGGCTAGGTTCATGACACCAAAGGATTAGCCAGTGATGTCATCATTACTGGTCAACACACCAGGCTAGGTTCATGACAGCAAAGGATTCGACAGTGATGTCATCATTATGCAACCCGGAAGTACACATCGCCGGCATTGGGATGCCAGGTTGGGATGCCACGCCAGAAACAAGCAAGAACCATGATGATTTTTTTTTTTTTTTTTTTTTTTACCGTTTGGAGATTTTCATCCGACGACTTTGGCGCGGACCACCAGGGGGTCCGCGGACCCCCTGAAACATAAAAAATATTATTTCTTCCCCATTTTTTTCTCAATTTTTTTTACTTTTACATTACAACTTTTTTTTTTTTTTTTTTTTTTTTTCCCAAATGTTCATCCCATATATACACGCGCCCACGCTGGGCCCCGTGCGCGGCTAGGGGTTTCGGGCGGCCGTAGGCTGCCCGGACCTCTAGTATATTATATATTATATAGAGTCACAGTGCAGTAAGTGGTAGGACAGGTAGTGAGGAGACAAACAGTTCTTACCAGACAGAGACAGAGACAGACGTTGTGAAGTAACGTAACGTTCAGGACATTAGGAGGTGGAAACCGTTACCAGTAGATCATCAGTTGAGTCTTCAGGTAGATCTTCATCACCTCCTCTGTCATCTCCTCTTCACACCAGCAGTATCCTGTACATTATGTTTACAGCTCAAAGAAAGAAAGAAAGAAAGAAAGAAAAGAAATCAAACACACTCCATCATGCATCACCATATGATGACATCATTTACACATAGCCTACATAAATGACAATAAGCTGCTGGCTTTGTTACATTTTTTTCTTTTGATAATTGTGTGATAAATTATTATCAATAAAGAGGTCAAAGTCAAAGCTCTGAGTTAATCTTGACATTACCCAGAGGACTCACATACAACAGTCAGTGTCACAACCTGATTCTCTGGACATTCTCCATGAAAACGTCTCCTCACTGCTCTGTCACTATGCTGTTCCTTTGTCCTCCATCAGTACATGATTACATCATACATGAGATTCTAACCTCAAAGTCCTTGAGCAAGGCACAAGCATCTTCTCCCAGATGGTCCATGAGACACAGGATGACAACCTCTCCTGTTCACTGAATGTTCATTCTACTGTGTTCATCACAATGTATTTAATAACTAAATGTATGAATGAATGTACATTCTACTGTGTTCAACACAATGTATTTAATAACTAAATGTATGAATGAATGTACATTCTACTGTGTTCAACACAATGTATTTAATAACTAAATGTATGAATGAATGTACATTCTACTGTGTTCAACACAATGTATTTAACAATAACTAAATGTGTGAATGAATGTACATTCTACTGTGTTCTTCTCTGTCATTTTGTGAACAAATTCATCTCATCTCTGAACAGCATGAAAACAGCAGGACTAGGTTTAACCCTTTATCAGCCACTAATAACGTATTCCGATAATTTCTCATTCTCTCTGGTTGGAATAACTTTATGCACATTTTCCCAACATGGAGGGATAATGAATGAATACAGGGATATCATATCAGTCATAGTGTGATGGATAGAACATGTGGTAACAGAACTCTCGCCCCAAAACACACTCGCCCGCTCGCAGACCGCTCGCCCCCCAGCGGTTCTTGTATTAGTTTTACTAACCCTAGTTTTAGACATAGTTTTACTGAGGTTAAGGTTAGGAATAAGGTTAGGTTTAGACATAGTTTTACTGAGGTTAAGGTTAGGAATAAGGTTAGGTTTAGACATAGTTTTACTGAGGTTAAGGTTAGGAATAAGGTTAGGTTTAGACATAGTTTTACTGAGGTTAAGGTTAGGAATAAGGTTAGGATTAGACATAGTTTTACTGAGGTTAAGGTTAGGAATAAGGTTAGGTTTAGACATAGTTTTACTGAGGTTAAGGTTAGGAATAAGGTTAGGTTTAGACATAGTTTTACTGAGGTTAAGGTAAGGAATAAGGTTAGGTTTAGACATAGTTTTACTGAGGTTAAGGTTAGGAATAAGGTTAGGTTTAGACATAGTTTTACTGAGGTTAAGGTTAGGAATAAGGTTAGGTTTAGACATAGTTTTACTGAGGTTAAGGTTAGGAATAAGGTTAGGTTTAGACATAGTTTTACTGAGGTTAAGGTTAGGAATAAGGTTAGGATTAGACATAGTTTTACTGAGGTTAAGGTTAGGAATAAGGTTAGGTTTAGACATAGTTTTACTGAGGTTAAGGTTAGGAATAAGGTTAGGTTTAGACATAGTTTTACTGAGGTTACGGTTAGGAATAAGGTTAGGTTTAGACATAGTTTTACTGAGGTTAAGGTTAGGAATAAGGTTAGGTTTAGACATAGTTTTACTGAGGTTACGGTTAGGAATAAGGTTAGGTTTAGACATAGTTTACTGAGGTTAAGGTTAGTAATAAGGTTAGGTTTAGACATAGTTTTACTGAGGTTAAGGTTAGGTTTAGACATAGTTTTACTGAGGTTAAGGTTAGGAATAAGGTTAGGTTTAGACATAGTTTTACTGAGGTTAAGGTTAGGTTTAGACATAGTTTTACTGAGGTTAAGGTTAGGAATAAGGTTAGGTTTAGACATAGTTTTACTGAGGTTAATGTTAGGAATAAGGTTAGGTTTAGACATAGTTTTACTGAGGTTAATGTTAGGAATAAGGTTAGGTTTAGACATAGTTTACTGAGGTTAATGTTAGGAATAAGGTTAGGTTTAGACATAGTTTTACTGAGGTTAATTCGCCGCGCCTCCGCCCAAGTGGAGCATACTATGAAACTCTGCTCTCATTGTGTCTCTGTCTGTGTGCAGTATGTGTGCACTGCACTGACTGTGTGCAACCAACAGAGTGGCGCCAGAGTGCAGTCAAAACACACACACACACACACACACACACACACACACACACACACACAGTCCGGCTGCGTTCGCTTCCAGCGTTCGCGCGTCTTACTTGTGTTAGGAATACGGTTAGGTTTAGACATAGTTTTACTGAGGTTAAGGATAGGAATAAGGTTAGGTTTAGACATAGTTTTACTGAGGTTAAGGTTAGGAATAAGGTTAGGTTTAGACATAGTTTTACTGAGGTTAAGGATAGGAATAAGGTTAGGTTTAGACATAGTTTTACTGAGGTTAAGGTTAGGAATAAGGTTAGGTTTAGACATAGTTTGACTGAGGTTAAGGTTAGGAATAAGGTTAGGTTTAGACATTGTTTTACTGAGGTTAAGGTTAGGAATAAGGTTAGGTTTAGACATAGTTTTACTGAGGATAGGAATACCTGGTGGTGACCGTTCCGAGGTCGCCGGATTTGACCCGGGGTGAGTGTGTTTTGGGGCGAGGGTTCTTGTCTTCAAACATGTTCTACCTGGATCTGTCAACAGCCTGCAGCACATGAGAAAAAAACATCCTTACAGTAAATACAGTATTTGTTCCTGTCTGACACAATAATATATCTACTATAAATAGATATGATAAACATTGTGATCACAAGTTGTTACAGAACTCTAGAAACAGTGTTTATGAATATGGATGCTTCTTTGTAGGATTCATCATAGACTTCACTTGTTAATATGTAGGAGATATATCAATCACTTCTAATCAATCAAACGTTTATGCAATAAGAGTATATTTACATCATTAAGTGTGTGTTTATAAGGTGTGTATCATTAAAGGTGTTAATAAGTATCATTAAAGGTGTTAATAAGTATCATTAAAGGTGTTAATAAGTATCATTAAAGGTGTTCATTATGTCTACATTCACTATGTGTCCATGTCTAGTTCCATGTGTCATTAATGTGTTTGGTCACTAGATGGCAGTCTAAGACCCACATAATGGACCCAGTGCATCAATTCAAGTTCTAGGCTTTGACTTTTACAGGGGCCAGTCTCTACAGGGGTCAGTCTCTACAGGGGTCAGTCTCTACAGGGGCCAGTCTCTACAGGGGCCAGTATCAAATTGCAGCCTCCTGAAGGTACTCTTTTAGGGCAGTTTTGAAGGAGAGTAGGGTTTTACACTCCTTCACTACTTTTGGTAGGACATTCCACATTTTGGTGGCATAGCAGGAGAATGAATTCAACCCCTTGTTTTTGCCAAATCTGGGTTGGACGTGATCAGTGGAGCTTCCTCTGGTGTTGTGATTGTGGACTTCATTTAAGTTTTTGAAGTAGTTTGACAGGTACATGTGTATGTTAATGTTGTGGTGTATCTTGTAGACCAGGCCCATAGCAAGTAGCTGTACTCTGTCCTCAACCCTGAGCCATCCCACCCTAGCATAGTGATCAGGGGTTAGATGGGTTGTATGTTTGAGGCCAAGAAGTAGCCTAACTAGTTTGTTTTGGGATGTCTGGAGCCTTGTTTTTAAGACCTTAGTGGTGTTGTGATACCATGAGAAGCATGCATAGTGGAAGTGACATTGGATGAGGGTCCCTGTAAGAATCCTCAAGGTATTCTTACTGACTAGAGAGGAAATCCTATACAAAAAATAAAAGTGCCTTAAAAGGACTATTCTGTGAGTGCTGATATTTTTAGCTGCTTTAATCATGGTGATGAGGATTGAACATGAATCAAGTATACTAGGTATACTAGGACCCTTACTGTTCCTGATATATGTGAATGACATGTCGTCAGCCTGCGACTGCAACCTGTTCCTGTTCGCAGATGACTCGGCCCTGCTAGTCTCGGACAGGGACAGGCTGCAGGTTGAGAAAACTCTCAGCTCTGAACTCAACAAGATCTGCATCTGGCTCTCCGACAACAAGCTCTCATTACACCTGGGCAAAACGGAATGCATCCTCTTTGGGTCCACTCCTAACCTCAGAAAGGCAGAGAGCTTCACGATCAAAGCGGGTGATGATATCATCAAAAGAAAAAACGAAATTACCTACCTGGGCTCTATCTTGGAGGCTGACCTCTCTGCTGAAAAAACGATCAAAACGGTCCACAAAAAAACACGCTATTTGCGGAGTATTGATCGTAAAGTCAGTAAGAAGACTCTGAAGACTCTTGCAGTGGCCCTCATACAAGGTCATTACGATTATGCATGTACTTCATGGTATCACAACACCACCAAGGCCTTAAAAACAAGGCTCCAAACATCCCAAAACAAACTTGTAAGGCTACTTCTTGGCCTCAACTACAAAATCCATCTAACCCCTGATCATTTTGATAGGATTGGATGGCTTAGGGTTGCGGACAGAGTACAGCAACTTGCTATGGGCCTGGTCTTCAAGATATATCACAACATTGGGATCCCCCTGTATTTGTCAAAATACTTCCAAAATGTTAATGATGTCCACGATCACAATACCAGAGGCAGCTCCACAAACCTTGTCCAACCCTTTTTTGGCTCAACAAAGGGAAGTAACTCGTTCTCATGCTATTCATCAAAAATGTGGAACGCCCTACCAAAAGGAGTAAAGGAGTGTAAAACCCTACTCTCTTTCAAAACAGCCCTAAAGATACACCTTCAGGAGGCTGCAATTGGAAAATGGCCCCTGTCTAAGTCCTAACCCAACCTACCCCCCTACCCCCCCCCCCCCTCTCTCCTTCTCCTTTTGTACATATTTCTCACTCTTCATACCAGTAACCTGTAAACTGATTGTATGACATTCTATAGTAGTTGTGTATATCTGTCTGTCTCTTATATGTCATCATGATTTGTGTGCATGGGGAACTCATTTGAAACAAGCTCTGTGCTTTTATGAGTCTTCCAGTTTAGTAGACCTTGTATTGTGAATTTGTACTTCCATGTACTGTTGTTCTCATGTCTTACTAAATAAAGTACATCAATCAATCAACTGAAGTGTAGAAGACAGAGAGACAAAGATCACAGAGTCAAAGAGGATCTTGTTTGGTATGAAGTTCTATGACTTACCAGCATTATGTGTCTTTCAGCCTGGTTTACTGGACACACACACACACACACACACACACACACACACACACACACACACACACACACACACACACACACACACACACACACAGTTAATAAATACACTGATATATAACTAGACACAATGTTAATACATACAGTTGTCATATAACCAGTGGTGTAAAGTAACTAAAGTACATTTACTCAAGTACTGTACTTAAGTACACTTTTTAGGAATGTTTAGTGTTTTAATTCCATTAAACCCATTTCCTCCCTCGTTTACTTCCTGTTTACATTGAGTGTAATTCCGTCTTTCACCAGATGCGCCCCGTTACTACCGCCAATTGGGAACTTCCAACAGAATCGGCCACAGACAGGATTAAAACACTTCTTTATTGAATAATATGGATTAATACATTACACAAACACTCCGTACACATAGTTAACATTTAGGACAAGCGGGTAAACACCTTATATTTATCATTTGTACATGTTTGTAGAAATACAGGCTTTACTGGTGTCATTCCAGGACAAACTGGGGGGGTGGAGCTAAGACTCTCGTAGATACTAAAGTAAAAGTCAGACTGTATAGACGCCTTAACAGACGACGTCACACTGATATGAAACAGTATGCGCGCGCAGGTCGGCAGCAAAAGAACCCCACCGCTCATAAGATGCAATGTAAAAGTGGTCACAGTCTCACGTGTAAAAATGCATCCCATCAAACTTTCAGATGCTGTTTTTCTCCCAGTGTGGAGGAAGAATGCTTAGGATTTTTACTGTGATCTCTCGCTCTTGAAATATATAATCCTTGGTTTCTGTTGTGTGTAAACAATAATAACTATTCAAAGCAGTTGTCCTCAAAACTCCACCTCCAGTGTCTGTCATAAGAACGGAGGGAGCGCTCTATGATCATGGCACCAGAACCTGCTTGGCTCGCGCAGCTGCAGCCCGTCAAGACTAATTTATGCTCCGTCCCGCGAAGGTGTCGCGCGCAGAGAACGGCCGAGAATAGCAGATCTCCAAGCTCACAGCGGTCGCATCCGCGACGCGATTGTGAGCTTGTATGTCAGCTGTTCTCTGTGCGCAATACCATTGCACGATGAAGTATATATGTGTCGCTAGGGCGCACCCCACTAGCCTACACACAGAGGTGGTTGAATGAACTGAAACAAGCTCACCCTAAAACAGCAGGTTTGGGGATCTGTTGGGAATAGGCTCTATGCACAGCAGCCATATTGGAAAGAACTTGGGCCTCTTCTTACTTCCTTCACAGGTGTTACCAATGATACTAATGAAGGGCTCTGTTCCATTCTGGTCAGAGTGCTGATATCGTTCATGTTGGCTCACTAGAAACGTTCCATTTTGGTTCCCAAATGGCCCCTTATGGTGTGTGTGTAACTCTGAGAGTTATGGGGGTCCTTGAAAATAAGACAACCACTATGCCACACTAAATGGAACAGAGCCTTAATTAGTATCATTGGTAACACCTGTGAAGGAAGTAAGGAAGGGGCCCAATTCATTCCCAATATGGCTGTTGTGCATAGAGCCTATGGATGACATGAAACAGTCACCTGTGCGTCCAGTCTCAATGTTTGTAAACAAATAATTGGTCTATAAAATACATCTATGATAGTATTGATCTAAAGGCTAAACCTGTTGCATAATATGAACCGCAACCTGCTGTCACTCTGCGAAGATAAGAAAATAGCACATCTGCAAGCATTGAGCACCGAAGTCTGACGTCATTGACTCATCCTACCTGGGTCTCGGTTTCCCCCGTTGTGAATCCCCATAGACGTGTTTAATAATAATAAGAAGTGTGTTCCATAAATAAAGTAATAACCCGGAGGTTTGACTCTTATGGATATGAAGCATCAACTGACGGTGAGAAAACATTAATGTTACTTCAGACAAAATGAGTTAAATTTTCTCCATAAACAGACTGTATGAAATATGAGTGACTGACTATCATAAACAATACAAAGCCTCATCGACAACAGCGCCGAGACACTTTGTTTATTTATGGATCATAATTCATATATGAGACGATTTGAAGACCCGATGTTATTCTCTATAGAGAAATGACTTCCACGACCCAGGGGATGAGACAGTGACGTCAGGACTTTCAGATGAATACAACATAGAACAATAAAGCATTGTAGATCTGCAATAATCGCAGATCAGATCTGCAAGCCCTGCAGAAAGTGTTTGTATAAAGAGCAGCATGCACTAAATGAATGATCAAAGAGTTGATGGATATAAGTTGATACTTTGTTACCAGAGTCTCGTGCTGTTTGGTGACTTTCTGTGCAGCCTGGTGGAAACCGTTGTCCTTCAGATGTTTATGGATTAAAAACATTAACTTATTGTTCACAGACATCATGGATCAATACATTAAAAACATTTATAAATCACTGTTAAAAGCTGTTATTATTATTACTGTAAAACACATTCTGAATCTGCACGCATCTCACTGTACCGCTCCTCAACTCTGAACCCGGATGTTGTTGGTCCGTGAACGGACCAACAACAATGCATCATGGGAAGTGTAGTAAAAGGGTATTTTAGTAAGACTGGTGAGGTTACTAGAGAATAACTAGACCTAGACCTCAAGACCCAGAAGAGAAATGTTATATTAATAATAATAATAATAATAATAATAATACACTTTATTTGCATAGTCAGCTTTCATGACATGAAATGCAGCTCAAAGTGCTTTACAGAGCAAGAATACAATTACAGAAAAAGTGCAAATATTTTAACAATAAAGCAAAAAAAAAAAGGTATGTTTCTATATCAGTGGTGGTCCTACTTTTCCATGTCAAGGACCCCCAAAATGATATGTATTTGGCCGCAGACCCCCGTCTCAAAATATGTTGTTCCAGGGACCCCCAGAAGCACAGATCGGAGTAAAATGTTTTAGCTTTATGCAGTATATTCAAAGATTTACACACATTTTTAAGAGTTTAAAAAAATAGCGGCACTCTGTCCCGCGCTATGAGCTTGTAGATCTGCTATTTTTGAATAGCCAAAGAAATTAAAAAAATGACACAGATTTGTTCCCGGTCTTAATGGGTTAACACCACACTAAAGGGTAGTGGTCAGTGGTAACTACTGTAGATCATAAACTATTTCTATTGTATCAATAGAGTCATGAGCATCTACTGTACAGAGACAGTGATCAACACAGGAAGTAGTGTGTCAAGCCTCACTGATAGAAGTATCATTATTCTCAGGCAAAAAAACATTGTTAGATAAAATCAATCCACTGTCTGAACATAAATCCATTAAATGATTACCAAATAAAGATTTAACATCAGTTACATCTGCATTCATGTCACCGACAACATAGATGCAGGTGGAAGGATTATCTAACTATATAAATGGCGACCGACTTCCGCACCCTCGGTGGCGACACCCCACAGCTCTGTTATCGAATAAACAACGCACCGCCAGACCACATGTCGCCAACTGACTCGCCACGGCGCCCGCACTGAATTTACGCCTCGCGTAGGGGACATCTCACTGCTCACTACACCTTTTCCACCGCGCAACATAATTAATTCTACTCACCAAATGTCGGACAAAACGGAAGGGGAGGCAGCTTCGTACCGTTTACCGTGCGCACGACCTAATCACCACAACAGCAGGCAGCCGGTGCGGGGGCTTTTTCCTTTTTTTCCAAAATTTGTTTTTGGTCACCATTTTCTCCAGGAACCATTTCTGGTGTAACGCCACCGGCAGCATGCGCTGGGTTGCCAGGTTTGCACAGCCAGCGCCAGAAACAAGCAACCACCTTCATGAAAAAATAAAAAAAACACCGAAATGGTCCGCAATGTTCCAGGGATGTCCCCGCGCGTCCCAACACTCCACAGGGGGTCAGTGGACCAGCAGGGGGGCCGCGGACCCCCTGTGGACCCCCTGAAACATAACAAATATAATTTCTTCAAATTTTTTCCTTTTTCAAAAAAACTTTTCCACAGTTTTACTCCGGCGCTTTGGGTCCCCCAAACTACACACGGCCACGCTGGGCCCCGTGCGCGGCTGGGGTTGAGGGGGGCGTAGCCCCCCGAAACTCTAGTGCTGAATAAAAGACATAATGAATATCATTCTACTGAGATACTCATCCTCATTATGATAGCACTCATAGTGTATAAACATTCACAGTTATGAACCTTTTACCATGACAGAACAGCTCTATCCCAATAGCCCAGTCAACTCCTAATCTAATGACATTAACCAACTGCTCATATGTTTTATTCCACAGAGCAGCAACTCCCCCTGGAATCCTCCCTCGTACCACTTTAGAACACAGGTCGGTGGTGGATTCCCCCGCCCTGTGAAAGTCCTTATGGATATAAAGTTAAGACCTTCCAGGTCTTGTTTAGCCAAGAACGTCTCCTGGACACACAAAATGTCACATCTCTCTAACAGTTTGTCCACAACAATACGGTGTGATGTATCAGTTTCACTGTGGCCAACACACAGCCCTCACACATTGTAAGACACAACACAGATGTTTATGTTCATAGAGAGATAGTTCATGTCACAGAGACTATGCAGCCTTAGAGCTGCAGGTATACCACCCCCCCCCCCCCCCCCCGCTAGTAACCACGAGCCTCATAGCGGCACACATAGGTTCCAGCGGGCCACAGTTTGGGATCAAACATATCATCAACATTATCACATTCAGTAGTAATGTGAAACGAACCAAATCTGCTGTGGGGCGACTCCATCACACGACATGTCACTGTTTTATTACCCAATTTCTCCAATAAATAATCCAGAGGTGTAATCCGCAACAGTGTGGTTGTCACCACGTCAATGTTGCTCTCAGTGCCAGTTCCAATTATTCCCATGTTCTCCTGCTCTCGTCTCAAGTGAGCTTGCTTGTTGTGAGGTTTGTGTCTCACTGCTGCTGCTTTCAGAGACACCGGCTTCTTGCGGCCTTCCTTCACAACACGGCTCCACTGTGGGGACTGTAGTTGTGAACGTGACAATGAAGCTGTAGTTACACCTACATCCAACTCCTCTTGTTGAGCGGAACCCGCCAGACCCTGCACCCCCTCTCATGAGGTACTGGTGATCCCAGAATCCAAACCCGGGACTCAGAGCCGAAAAAAGATGAGTTGTATGAGTTGAAGTTACAATTGTTTGTCTCCAATGATCTCACCATCTGGTTGACTACCTGGTGAGCTTGTTCCTACAGTATCTCTGACGCGTTATTATGATTCCCACACCGCGTCGTGGCAAACCCGCTGAGCGGGCGCTGTGATTGGTCAGTAGTCGCTGTGATTGACAGTTCTCGTTTTTGCTACTATGCCTATACCTAACCTCAACCCTAACCCTAACCTCAGTAAAACTATGCCTAAACCTAACCCTAACCCTAACCCTAACCTCAGTAAGACTATGCCTAAACCTAACCCTAACCCTAACCCTAACCTCAGTAAAACTATGCCTGCCGGGGAGCCAATCAGACACGTAAGGCGGGTCTAAATCCAGGACGCGGCGTGGGATTCATAATAACGCATCTCTGACCCATGTTCCCATGTTAGAAGTGACAACACTCTCTGTTAGTGACCTGTAGATGATAATAATAATAATAATAATAATAATAATAATAATAATAATAATGTTCACAGGCTGTACCAAAGAGCACGTTGACAAACTCACCAACTGAAATAAATACAAGAACACTTATATTATTAATATACATTTTATTACATGTTGTAACACTTAGAAAGGCTTCCAGAGCATTGTAAATACAGCTGGTTTTGAATGCTAGACAATTACAATATACATCTATAGATAATATTGTAACAAGCATCATCTTTATTGTCACATCACAGTTTACAGTGTAAAACAGTGTGAAAACAAGCTCCATGGTTTTAGTTATTTCAATAAAAAAGAGAATAAAAAACAATGACAATGCATCTACATATTTACGCATAGTATATCTATCTGCTTTATATCTGATGATGACCATATTTAACCCTTTATATCTGATGATGACCATATTTAACCCTTTATATCTGATGATGACCATATTTAACCCTTTATATCTGATGATGACCATATTTAACCCTTTAAGACCATATTTAACCCTTTATATCTGATGATGACCATATTTAAAGGAATAACTTTAGGCCAGTGGTTTTCAACAATTTTCATGCCAAGGACCCTTAAATTGATATACATTTGGTCACGGACCCCCATCTGAAGATGTTTTGTGCCAGGGACCCCCAGAAGCAAAGATTTGAGTAAAAAAATGTTTGAAATGAAAGATTTTTCAAAAATAGCAGATCTACAAGCTCATAGCGCGGCTATGAGCTTACAGGTCTGTAACTCTCAGAGTGTAACAAATGGAACCAAATGGACCCTCAACTGGACCGTTTGGTTGATGATTCAAGTTTCTTTATTAGGATAAAGCCCTTGAGATGCCATCTGGTTTTACAGGAGGTCCCAACATAAATACATGTCACAATGGTTACATGTACACAGAGTAGACAAAACAAATAACTAGACAAACCAAACAAAAACAGACACACAATAACATTATGAACCTTGACAAACATCACAGCCTTAAGATGCATCAAATCCAGTAATATAACACATTCTGAAAATGGTTTGTTCAACACAGTGACTAAACAACAGTGTTTAGAGAATTAGAAGTGAAAATAATAAAGTATGGCGTCATGTATGAAGGCAGGTTTATCGATAACAAGAGCAACAACTTCAAAGTAAGAAGACATTTAAAAAGTGGATCTGATATTAACCGCTAAATTATTACAATCTGAAGGAGCTTTGAAAGAAAAGGCATTTTTACCAATTTGACTTCTTGCCAACTGGACAGTAAGTTACACGGTTCCATTTGTTACTCTCAGAGTTCTGGGTTTTACTTGAATGTAAACAGTGTGAGAACCACTGCTCTACACCAAATCTCTCCGCTGTAAATAGCCGATCTACAAGCTCACAGTGATCTTATAGATCAGTTATTTTCTATGATGACATGTCCAGAATAGAGAGGCTAGGGTTCATGTGGTTCAACTGGTAGCGTTAGCGTTGTGCCATCAACTCACCAGACACACAGTAAGGGGTTAAGTGTCTTGCTCAAGGACACGTCCACACAGAGCGGTTGGAAAGTAACTAAGTACATTTACTAAAGTACTCTACTTAAGTAAAATGTTGAGGTATTTGTACTTTACTTGAGTATTTCTAATTTCCAATACTTTTACTTCCACTCACTACATCTCGGATCAAAATATCGTACTTTTACTACACTACATTTATTTGAAAACCTTTAGTTACTTTATAGATTTTGATTATTATTACAAAACCTACATTTCGGTGTAAACATTTCGGCCATTTGAAAATAGCAGATCTACAAGCTCACAATGCGTCGCATCGCGACGCATTGTGAGCTTGTAGATCTGCTATTTTTAAACATTTGAAAACTTGTGACATGGGACATTATGCATAATGAGTACTTTTACTTTTGGTACTTTAAGTACATTTTGATGCCAATACTTTTGTACTTTTACTCAAGTACATTCTGAATTCCAGACTTTACTTGACAGAGTATGTCTACATTGCAGTATTTATACTTTTACTTAAGTAAAGGAATTGAGTACTTTTTCCACCATTGCTCCCTATTTTGGGAAATAAAATACAATAAAATTAAAAAGATCTTCAAATGGTATCATTTACTTTTTTGAAAATAGCCGATCTACAAACATGTTGTGAAGCGCTGTGAGCTTGTAGATCACTATTTTTGCAATCTGTCGTCCATGAGAAAGTATGAGTATGAGCTTAAATGGTTAAGAAAATGATCTGCTCTTTTCCTTTCCTCCCTCCCTCCTTTCTTTCTTCTACAAATATAACCCTGACTGTACAGTATAATATAAATCATACATATATACATTAACTATATACATGTAGACGTGGACATGTATTAGAACACGCCCACATATCCAGACCAACTATATTGGTTGTGTCAACTCATCAGAGACATTATCTGTCCTCACAAAGACACACTGAGGACGCCTGCCAAAGCCAAAACCCAGGGTAGAGAGGTTCAGTGAATGTGGTCTGTAACGTGTACAGGTGTGTCAGTGAGTCAGAGGACCTGTGATAGAAGGACACAGTACCAGCAGACCAGTCTAGATACACTGATACTCTGTTAGAGCCAGAGTGACGGACAGGGAGGTCAGTGATCCTACTATTGTGATAGACAATGTAATAATCTTCACTACAGTACAGACTCCAGGACTTGTCATTGTATCCAAGCTGACTATCCTCTCCTCTCCTGCTGATTCCTCTGTAAGACACTCCTATACCAACATCTCCACTCCTCTCTACCTCCCAGTAACAGCGTCCAGTCAGACCCTCTGTACACAGAACCTGTTCCTTATCATCAAATCTGTCAGGATGATCAGGGTACGACTGAAGCTCCTCCCCCCTTGTCACCTTCCTGTTGTCCTCAGACAGACAGAGTTTTGTGCTCGCTGTGTTTGGATCCAGAGTGAGAGGATGGAGATCTGAGAGAGAGAGAGAGAGAGAGAGAGAGCGAGAGCGAGAGAGAGAGAGCAGACAGAAAAATTAGACACAGACAGACATGTTAGACACAGACAGACAGACAGACAGACAGACAGACAGACATGTTAGACACAGACAGACAGGCAGACAGACAGACAGACAGACAGACAGACAGACAGACAGACAGACAGACAGACAGACAGACAGACAGAGACATACAGACATGTTAGACACAGACAGACAGACAGACAGACAGACAGACAGACAGACAGACATACATACATACAGACAGACAGACAGACAGACAGACAGACAGACATGTTAGACACAGGCAGACAGACAGACAGACAGACAGACAGACAGACAGACAGACATGTTAGACACAGACAGACAGACAGACAGACAGACATGTTAGACACAGACAGACAGACAGACAGACAGACAGACAGACAGACATGTTAGACACAGACAGACAGACAGACAGACAGACAGACATACAGACAGACAGACAGACAGACAGACAGACAGACAGACAAACATGTTAGACACAGACAGACAGACAGACAGACAGACAGACAGACAGACAGACAGACAGACAGACAGACAGACATGTTAGACACAGACAGACAGACAGACAGACAGACAGACAGACAGACAGACAGACAGACACTCACATCTTGTAAGGAGTTGAGGATTAATCCAGTGTTCTCCTCCATGATTCACACTGTAGGAAGTAATGATAATGTATTTATTTGAATAGAGCTTTTCATAACAACGTTACAAAGTGCTTTACAGAACATGTTAAAGACAGCAACAAAGCAGATCAAAGAACAACATTAAACATCAAAGAACAACATTAAACAGAACACATTTTATAATGTTAAATCCAGGACATCTTGGATGGTTTGTCATGTTGAATCAAACTGCTACAGCGTGTGTGTAAATCAGTTGAAACATTTATGTTTCCATAGAATGTTAGAATGATTG
Source organism: Gymnoscopelus microlampas (assembly GCF_963454915.1). NCBI lineage: Eukaryota > Metazoa > Chordata > Actinopteri > Myctophiformes > Myctophidae > Gymnoscopelus > Gymnoscopelus microlampas. Next base: position 49,552,019 of record NC_139955.1, read on the forward strand.
AAATCACATCTAAAAACATTTCCCAAAATAAGTTTGATTTCCCCTTTATTTTCTATAGCAGAGCTGATATGAGGAGGCCTTAATTATAGTTCCTGATCTACAAGCTCACAACGTGAATTGTTATTGTCTCCACCAGGCCGAAAGGCATGGGGAGAGTAGCCTGTGTTTTACCCCCTGTCTGTCTGTCTGTCCATCCGTCCGTGTGTCTATCTGTGAACAGCTAATCTCCGGCACCGTTGGATGCCAATTCAGAACCTCTGCCCCAAATGTTTCACATGGGCCTGTTATAGCGCCACCAGGAGGCCGATTTGATGGAGTCAGAGGAACACACATCTCTGGGTATGGACTAGTTGTTGTCAAACTAAAGTGAGAGCAGCTGTTCATCTTTTAATGTTTCACTCTGATGTAGATTTATAATTTACAGTATAGTATACCCTGTATACTTCACTGACAGGGGTCCCACAGGGCTCTATACTTGTCGCCTCATTTTTCCACTCTACTGCCCTACAGAACAGCCAATATACAAGCTTGTAGATCTGCTATTTTCACAATGTTTGATGAATGCTTGACTATTATGACACACCCTGAATATAGATCATGTGGTTAAAACACTGACTCCTCTATATTAGGTTAAATTAACCAAATGACAGCTTTGTAAAGTATTATGTTATAATATACTGTATATTATCAATAATTGGACGATTCAATTAAATATAGGAGGCATAAATCTATCATTATTCATTTGTTGAGTATATAGTATTAACTAAATATATATAAATACAAAGCATGAAGTACCTGTCTAGCCACTGGAACATGAAACAAGGGAATGGCTGCACTAACCAACATGGACTCAGTCTAAATCTACTCACTTGACAGTCTCTAGTCCAGCTGAGAGCAGTGTCTGTACAGCATCTCCTCCTGGGTGGTTACAGCTGAGGTCCACATGCTTCAGATGGGAGGGGTTGAGGGCCACAGCTGAAGCCAGAGAAGAACAGCCTTCCTCTGTGATCCCACAGCCTGACAACCTGCAGAGAAATAAACACTTTAACAAACTGCTGTTGGTGTTCATGAAGTACAGATCCACACAGAGAAGAAAACATGATTTACCTCAGGGTCTGCAGGAGACAATGTGGACTCTTCACTCCAACGCAGAGAAGTTCAATTCCAGAATCCAGAATTCTGTTCCAACTCACGTCTAATTCTCTCAAATGAGAAGGATTAGAGCTGAGAGCCGAGGCCAGAACTTCACACCATCTCTGTGACAACCAGCAGTTAATCAGTCTGAATGGAAAAAAAATAAAAAACTGGAAACATCAACAGGTTGACAACAGATGAACAGGTCAGGTGTGTGTGTGTGTGTGTGTGTGTGTGTGTGTGTGTGTGTGTGTGTGTGTGTGTGTGTGTGTGTGTGTGTGTGTGTGTGTGTGTGTGTGTGTGTGTGTGTGTGTGTGTGTGTGTCTGTGGCCTGATTAACAGAGAACCATGGTGCCATTTTTCAATACAACCAGTGGGGGCGCCATTTAGTCAAAAAACTATAAATCAAATGAAATGGCTCCTACATTTACTTAAAGGACGACTTCACCACTTTTCAACATGTCTTCATATAATAGGTCCTCACTAATGCTCATGATAAAATGATACAATTTTTTCCTACTTGGTCTGTGTCTCATAGGAGGACTGTGGACAGTCCAGAAACCCGTCTACCAGTGACATCATCGTTAGGCAGGATTTTTTTTTCCAAAAAGATTACAAATTTTGTATTCAGATTTTTATTAAGGCGAGAACAATGGGATCTATTATTGCATTGCAACTTTCCAGGAATACAAAGCCTGCAGTTTCTATTAGCTTGGATTCCCCATCGATGATGTCACTGGTAGACGGGTTTCTGAACTGTCTACAGCCCTCCTCTGAGACACAGACCAAGTAGAAAAAAATGGTATCATTTTATCATGAGCATTAGAGAGGACCTATTATATGAAGACATGTTGAAAAGTGGTGAAGTCGTCCTTTAAGTAAAATGTTTAATGCAGAACTTTTACTAGTTTAGTATTAATACTGTGTTATTGTATTATTGTATTATTGTATTACTGTGTTACTGTATTACTGTATTACTGTATTATTGTATTATTGTATTATTGTATTACTGTGTTACTGTGTTACTGTATTACTGTATTATTGTATTATTGTATTACTGTATTATTTTATTACTGTATTACTGTATTGTGGTATTGATACTTTTACTTAGTAAAACATCATAATATTCTTTCCACACTGACAGACAGACACATGTTTCTCTGTGTCTGAATATAAATGTGAATCCACTCAAACAACAGACTTACACTTGAGATTGAACTGAGAAAATCTGCTTTCTGCTAAAATGTTCTTATTTCATGGAACAATCTACAACTCATGATAAACATTAATGCCCCAATATCCTTTATTTAATAACCTGCTCATACATCTCTCTACCTCACTATGTCACTGTTTTAACTTACTGTGTGTGTGTGTGTGTGTGTGTGTGTGTGTGTGTGTGTGTGTGTGTGTGTGTGTGTGTGTGTGTGTGTAATCTCATTGTAAATGAGGATAAACCTCAAAGCTCTTTGATAATAAATAAAGGTTTCAATCAGTTTAAGTGTCAGAGGCTCAACATGTAAAAATACAAATTGCAGTGATTGTGGGTGAATGCATGTAAGTGTTAATTGTAACATGTACATACTATAGTCACTGTACCTTATCATTATTCTAGTCAATGTGTTACTATGTCAACCTTATTCACAATAATCAAAAGAAGTATCAACACAGTATTCATATTATAATATTATACTGTAATTCACTGATGAAAATAATTCATGTAAATTCATCTGACCTTAAAGTCTCCAATCTACACTGTGGGCTCTTCAGTGCAGCTTCCAGCAGAGACAGCAGGTTCAGGTTCAGTCCGTTAGAACTTAAGTCCAGGTGGCGTAGATGAGATGGATTAGAACTGAGAGCTGAAGCCACAACTTCAATGTGTTCCTTCTGGAGGTCACAGCCAACAAGTCTGTGACAGATGACAGATTAAATGTCAAATCAGAGATGATCAAAACAGATCAGTCACAGTTCACTGTGAAGGAAGTAAACTAAGAGATCTTCTATCTACGTAGTTCTCCAGACATTAACAGGATGTCAGTAAGAACAGAGAACTAAGTTAAAGCATGTAACTTACATTGATGTATTTAGTAACTTGGTAATTCCTCATTAAAGTGAGTGAACAAGTAATGACCATTGTTTAAAACAGAGGTTCTCAAACTTTTTCATGTCAAGGACCCCCAAAATGATATGTATTTGGCTGTGGACCCCCCCCCCCCCCCCCATCTCAAACATATTTTGTGCCAGGGCTTTTTCCAAAATAGCAGATCTACAAGCTCATAGCGCGGCACCGAGTGCCGCGCTATGAGCTTGTAGATCTGCTATTTTTGAATAGTCAAACTATAAAACATGGTTAAAGTGGTTAAAATGATTGTGACACTATAATAACTAATGTTGCTGGCGACCCCCTGGTACCCCTCCAAGGACCCCTGGGGGTCCTCAGACCCCACTTTAAGAACCAAGGATTTAGATAGCATGTTATATAGACAGATGCCAGGTTCATTTGTAGATCTGGTATCCTATAGTGTGTTTAGTTTCAATGTACAGATTATTTATGTTTTTATATTAAACTGTTTAGACTGATGATAGGTTCATGGTTTAGCTATGATCATAGATTACTATTTCTATACATGTGATGTATTATCTTGTGTTTACCTGATTACTGTAAATCACTCTGGATTAAGAGTATCTGATAAATGACTACAATGCAGTGGTGGAAAAATGTTTTACTTAAGTAAAAGTATCATTACTGCAATGTAGAAGTATTCTGTTACAAGTACAAGTCTGGAATTAAAAATGTACTTGAGTAAAAGTACAAAAGTATTGGTATCAAAATGTACTTAAAGTACCAAAAGTAAAAGTACTAAAATGTTTTAAAATAGCCTATCTACAAGCTCACAACGCATCGCGATGCGATGCGTTGTGAGCTTGTAGATCGGCTATTTTCATTTTTTTTTCAAATAGCCTAGGTATGAAATAGGGCTGAATTGGTTAATGTACGTTTTATAATGTAATAATTTATATCTGCAAAGTAACTAGTAACTAAAGTTTTCAAATAATTGTAAAAGTACAATATTTGCCTCTGACATGTAGTGGGGTAGAAGTAAAAGTATAGACAATTGTAAATACTCCAGTAAAATAAAAGTATTCCACGGGGTCCCCAGCAAAATGAGTTAATATAGTGTCACAATCATTTTTAACCACTTAACCATATTTTATAGTTTGGCTATTAAAAAAATAGTAGATATACAAGCTCATTCTTTATAAGCTCATTTTTTATAAGCTCATAGCGCGGCACCGAGTGCCGCGCTATGAGCTTGTAAAAAAATGGTTTAACCCTGTAACCCTACATCAGCTCTTTGAAAATAGCCGATCTACAAGCACAATGTGAGCTTGTAGATCAACACAGATATGTCCGATTTCCCATATTCCATCCTCATTGGTTAAGGTTGCCATCCAAAGTTTGCAGGATTGGTCCGTTTTGAACAAACTGCCTCAAATCATGAATGCAGCTTGCAATTTCCGTGAAATTTCACACGCACATTCCCACTAGGCCGAGGAAGAAATGACACCCTTTTCACATTGACCTGTTATAGCGCCACCAGCAGGTCTAATTTAGCAAAACACATTTTTGGAACAAAATGCCTCAAATCATGAATGCTGTGCCGTGAAAGACCTAAGAATAAATGGCACCCTTTTCACATTGGCCTATTATAGCGCCACCAGGAGGCCAGAATAACGTACCTGACCTGGCGGAGACCTGTGCTCCGAGGAGCACTTTTTCTAGTTTATATTCATACGGTTCATTAATTTGGGGTCGTTGACATGAAAAAGTTTCCGAACTGCTGATAGACATAAACACTGCAGAATGAATCACCAGTGTGACCAATCAGTGTCTTTTATAATGTGATGATTCTCTGTCCCCCTCTCCATCCCCCTCCCCCTGTGTGTGTGTGTGTGTGTGTGTGTGTGTGTGTGTGTGTGTGCGTGCGCACACGCGTGTTTATTATTAGTATATTTATTTTGAATGTATGTATGAAGATGAGTGAAACTTACTATAACATGTTGACATTCAGATGAATACTAACCTGGCTGTTGTGCAGTTCCTCACAGCTGGGACCAGTCTCTGTCGCCCCAACACATTTACTATGTTGTATGTGTTCAGGTCCAACACCTCCAGAACCTCCTCTGACATCAGCAGCATGGAGGCCAGAGCTGAACACTGGGTCTCAGAGAGTTCCTTCCCTGATCTGCTCTCTGCCTCCAGGAACTGTTGAATACCTTGACTTACTGAGGGGTCGTTCATCTCCATCAGACAGTGGAAGATGTTTAGACATCTGTCTGGAGAGAAGCCATCATTATCATCATTATCCTTATCAGTGCCCATCTTCTTCAGGTTGTTGATGGCTCTCTGGATCTCCTCTGGACTGTTCTCTGTCTGACCCAGCAGACCTCCTAACAGACTCTGGTTGGACTCCAGTGAGAGACCATGAAGGAAGCGGACAAAGAGGTCCAGGTGTCCACTCTTACTCTGCAGGCTTTTTTCCATAGCAGCCTTCAGGAAGTCAGACAGGGAACTGTCACTGTTGAAATGAACTGAACTGTTACTCTCTGAACTGTCACTATCTGAACTGTCACTGTTGTAATCATCATCTTCCAGGAATGTCTTCAGGACCTTCATGTTCCTCTTTGTGAAACAGTGGAACAGGTAGACTGCAGCCAGAAACTCCTGGATGCTCAGATGAACAAAGCAGTAGACCGTTTGGAGGAAGAACACATCGTCTTCTTTGAAGAACGTTGTGCAAAAGCCTAAGATCTGCAAGTCCTTGTTCACATCAAGACCACACACTTCCAGGTCTTTCTCATAGAAAATGATGTTGCCTTCGTCCAGTTGGTCAAACGCCAGCCTGCCCAGCTTCAGAAGAACATCTCCTGCATCCTTTATGAGCTTCTCTTTGTCTGCCTTATTTAGTGCAGGATTCTTCATCTTCTCCCGCTGGATCTCACCTATCAGGAAGTAGCAGTACATCTCAACCATGGTTTTTGGCAGCTTGTCTGTCATCTTCATGTTCTGCACAACGGTAGCAAGGATCCAACAAAAGACTGGGATTTCACACATGGTGTGAAGGATCTTTGATTCCTTGATTTGTGAGTAGATCGAGCTGGCCAGGTTCTCATCTCTGAACATCTTCATGAAGAACTCCTTCTTCTGGTCATCTCTGATGAACCCTCGTACTTCTGTCATCCTGTTAACAAAATCCTCAGGGATCTGATTGGCTGCTGCAGGTCGTGATGTTATCCAGATGTGAGCAGAGGGGAGCAGCTCCCCTTTGAGGAGGTTTAGTAGCAAAACGTCCACTGGGTACGACTCAGAAACATCCATGAAGCTGTTTGTTTTACTGAAATCGAACTGGAAATAATTTTCATCATATCCATCCATAACAAACATAACTTTGAAGGGGCTGTTGTTGTAGTCTACTGACTTCTGCAATTCGTTGAAGATGTGATTAAGAATGTCTTCCTCAATAAATCTGGTTTCCTTGATGCATGTGTGAATTAACTTTGCCAAACTAAACTTTTGTCCTTTGAGCAGATTTAACTGGCGGAACTTGAGCGGGAACACGAGGTGTGGACCTTGGGGAAAACATTTCTTGGCCCAGTCAAAGATAAATTTGTGTACGAGGAACGTTTTGCCAATTCCTGCACAGCCAACGGTCAGCACTGTTCTTTTGTTTCTTCCAGAAGGGTCTTTGAACATTTCACTGAGATGGATTTCTTTTTCCTCTCCTGCCTTCTTCATCTCCATCTGTCTGACCTCATGATGTCTGTGGATGTCTGTGACATTGATGTCTACATTGTAGAGCGGGATGAAGATGTTTTTAAAGTCCATCACAGGCCCTGTGCCCAACTTTACACTGATAAATGTCTTGTCCATGTTGCCTTGAAGCTCCTCTTCATAGTCAGTGATATGATGATACCCTGATGTTCTCTCCAACAGACCTGTAGTGAACAAAGGGTTCTATGTTTAACAGCCTTGTCCAGAGAGAGAGAGAGAGAAAGGGAGGGAGAGAGAGAGAGAGAGAGAGAGAGAGAGAGAGAGAGCGCACATGCACGCGCACACCCACACACACACACGCACACGCGCACACACACACGCACACACACACACACACACACACACACACACACACACACACACACACACACACACACACACACACACACACACACACACACACACACACACACACACACACACACACACACACACACACACACACACACTAACCTCTCAGTTTGGAGGCTTTGTCTCGTCTTGTCTCCTCTTCTCCTGTCAAAGCTGAGATGTGAGACAGTGATTGGTCAGTATGGAGACACTAGAATCATTTTCATCTTCACATTGTTATCATTATAGATACATAGATGTATGATTTATATTAATATAGATGTGTTATCATTATAGATACATAGATGTATGATTTATATTAATATAGATGTATTATCATTATAGATACATAGATGTATGATTTATATTAATATAGATGTATTATCATTATAGATACATAGATGTATGATTTATATTAATATAGATGTATTATCATTATAGATACATAGATGTATGATTTATATTAATATAGATGTATTATCATTATAGATACATAGATGTATGATTTATATTAATATAGATGTGTTATCATTATAGATACATAGATGTATGATTTATATTAATATAGATGTGTTATCATTATAGATACATAGATGTATGATTTATATTAATATAGATGTGTTATCATTATAGATACATAGATGTATGATTTATATTAATATAGATGTATTATCATTATAGATACATAGATGTATGATTTATATGAATATAGATGTATTATCATTATAGATACATAGATGTATGATTTATATTATTTTCACATAATTTTTATTGAAGAAGTCAGTTTTACAGGAGGATAAACAATGACAGAACTCTTCTAATTTTCTGTGAAAAAAAAAAAAACGCACAAGACAAACACAAACCCCCCCTCCCAACCCTCACAAGAAAGTAAATTACATGGTATTAAAAAGTACAGAAAAGAGGGCAAAAAGAGGAAAAGGCGAGAGAAAAAAAAAAGACAAAAACAAAAGCAAAACCTGAGAAAAAGAAAATAAAACTCAGCCAAAAGAGTATCCTAGTAGATGACATGACAGCCTGTATTATACAAACAAGGCACAGAGAAAGCTCAACCCACACCGTTCTCAAACACTTGAGGGGTCACCTCGAGCACGGGCTCCGTCGCAGGAGACCGACCACCTATCCAACAGGGGTTGCCATATTTTCAGAAAGACCTGTTCTTTTTTGATGATTGCATACCGAATTCTCTCCATATGTAGAACATGTATGATTTATATTAATATAGATGTATAATCATTATAGATACATAGATGTATGATTTATATTAATATAGATGTATTATCATTATAGATACATAGATGCATTATCATTATAGTAGGTGTTAAAAAGGCCAGGACATAATGGGTGTATGTATCTTTAAATGCTCAGGTTACTATAGTAACAGGTAGTGACGTAGTCACGTTACGTGATTCAGCCCGGGAAGAATGGGGGCGTGTCCTCCAGCCCTTTGTTCTTCAAGCTAAAGTTAAGTTGAAACTATCCGAGTATTACCTCAGTTTATAATTGTCTTACAGTCCAGTATATCTTCACAAGTTTTATAAGTCCATGACAAAACAACTGCTGTAAACTATACTGTGAAGTACTGGACAAATACAGATACAAACTAAGTCACGTCTCCTCATCCATTCCTTGCATCCTGACCGATGCACCATCTTTGGTTATTGCATATACCTGAAAGAACTAGCATCCAAACTATTCCCTATTTAACAGTAGGGTTGTCAAACGATTAAACATTTCAATCAGATTAATCACAGCTTGAAAATGTGTGTGTGTGTGTGTGTGTGTGTGTGTGTGTGTGTGTGTGTGTGTGTGTGTGTGTGTGTGTAATCACCATTCAAACTATGTAAAAAAAAAAGAGATGGACCCGTTTCATTTTACACTCTCAAGAGTTAAATTATTGTTAAACATCTGCATTACTTGATTAACGAATTGTTATTTTGATCAACGTTTGCCTGTTATCTCTCCTAATGGTACCAACATCAATACAGCATGGAATTGTGGACAAAATGTTATCCAAAGATAACAAAATATTTTAATATATATATATATATATATATATATATAAGTCTTGGGCAGTGTTGTAAAGTAACTAAGTACATTTACTCAAGTACTGCACTTAAGTACACTTTTGAGGAATGTTTACTTTAATGGCGTATTTCCCATTTCCAATACTTTTACTTCTACTCCACTACACCTCAGAGGCAAATATTGTACTTTTACTCCACTACAATTATTTATTTGTCAACTTTAGTTACTAGTTACTTTGCTGATTTAGATTATTATCACAAAACATACATTAACCACTTCAGTCCTGTATGCATTTTGGCCATTTGAAAATAGCGATGCCACACATTGTGAGCTTGTAGATCTGCTATTTTCAAATGATTTGTTATACATTTTGAACTTGTGAAATGGGACATTCTGCACAATGAGTACTTTTACTTTTGGTACTTTAAGTATATTATTTTGATGCCAATACTTTTGAATTACATTTTGATTATCAGACTTTTACTTGTAACAGAGTATTTCTACACTGCAGTATTGACCGTTGTGAGCTTGGAGGTCTGCTATCATCGGACGTTCTCTGAGCGCGACACCCTGAGCATTAATTAGTCTTGACGGGCTGCAGCTGTGTGAGCCAAGCAGGTTCTGGTGTCATGATCATAGAGCACTCCCTCTGTTCTGATGACATATATATGTATTTATAATAATATATATAATGTGATCATAGAGCGCTCCCTCTGTTCTGATGACAGACACTGGAGGCGGGGTTTGGGGGAAAACTGCTTTGAATTGCTATTATTTTGATGCCAATACTTTTGAATGAAATGTTGATTATCAGCGCAGAAACCAACAGAAACCAACAGAAACCAAGGATGATATATTTCAAGAGTGAGAGATCACAGTAAAAATCCTAAGCATTCTTCCTCCATACTGGGAGAAAAACAGGATCTGAAAGTGTTATGGAGACTTGTCCTACCTTTGTTTTCAAGTCGCCAGCCAGCGCGGAGACGGTTAAAGAAGTTGAGACGCACTTTACAATTCAAGGGTCCAGTTGTAATAACAGCGTTGTTTTAACAAAACAAACTTAAAAACGATCAAACGATCGGCTTCGCTGTGTGGTGTAAATAAATCAGTATAAATGTAAGTTCAGTCCAGTACAAAGTAACAAACAAAAACTTTCTAATTTCTTCTTTCTAAATCAAGTTATATTCGTGATATTCGTGGTCAAAAAACTGTTTGCTGCCGTCCTCACTCTAGCTCCAAACATTTCCCCCTGTCCAACTGTCCTCCCGACAGTCTGTCTGTCATTCCTTAATCAAGGGGGTGCCCGCACCCTGTGGGTTCTATTGCATAGCTCAAGCAGCGGGGGGCAGCAACGGGTGTCCAAAACAGTAAATAAAATATAGATAACTCAATTGGCTCTAACATACCGGCCCCTAATTGTTAGCCGTCCAGGAAAACAATTACTTAAAAACAAAAAATGAGCCAATAAATCTAAACAAATTAAATCTCTTGAAGTAGGTGCAAGATTCTGATCTCTTCAGATTTGAGATGCACCTATCTTCAGTCTTAGGTTATTCAATGTTCAGCTTCTAAGAGAAGACACAGCTTATTTACTGGTCTCTCTAAAGTACTTGTTTTAGTCCTGATCCTCACACTTCGCACAAGACCTTTTGATCCGGGCAAGGTTTCAATAATCCGGCCAAGCAGCCAGGAGTTCCTGGGAGAGGTATCGTCCATGATCAAGACTAAATCGTTTTTGGTGAGGTTCCTTTTTGGTTTCAACCATTTACTTCTCTCTTGCATAAGGGGAAGGTACTCGTTCGTCCATCTCTTCCAAAAAAGGTCCGCAATATATTGTACTTGCCTCCAGCGTCTGCGGGAGTACAAGTCTACCTTTTGGAAGAGTCCTGGTGGCATGACTGGTTTTGTTTTTAGGAGGAGCAAATGGTTTGGAGTTAGAGGTTCCAGGTCATTAGGGTCGCTTGTTACCGTAGTAATCGGGCGGTCATTCATAATGGCCTCGACTTCACAGAAGGCGGTTTGTAGAGCCTCTTCATCCAACCGTTGTTCCTTGAGGACTGAAAGAAGGATTTTCTTGACTAGACGTATCAGTCTCTCCCAAACTCCGCCGTGATGGGCTCCAGTGGGAGGGTTGAAAGTCCATCTCACTCCTTCGTTTAGCATTGTATTCTGTATCTTTGTGTGATCCAATTCCTTTAGGGCCTTTGTTAGCTCTCGGTTTGCTCCTATAAAGTTGGTTCCATGATCCGATCTGAAGCTTGACACAGGTCCCCTTCGACAGATGAATCTGCGTAAGGCGTTTATGCAGGAATCAGTGTCCAGATAGCTTGCCACCTCTAAGTGGACAGCACGGCTCACTAGGCACGTGAAGATCACTCCCCAGCGTTTTACCTGCGACCGGCCCCGCTTTACCTCGATTGGACCGAAGTAATCAACCCCCACGTGAGTGAATGGCGGTTCATCTGGTGAAGCACGGTCACAAGGAAGATCTGCCATTTTCTGTTCTCCAGGTCTGGCTTGGAAGCGTCGACAGAAAACACAGTTCTTGATTACCTTTCTGGCTAAGGAGTTTGCACAAGGTATCCAAAATTTCTGCCTGAGTCTGGAGAGCATGTGACCTCTTCCTGAGTGGCCGACCTGCTGGTGAATTTCGTGTAAGATGAGTTGAGAGATATGGGACTGTTTGGGTAGAATGATCGGATTTTTTGTTTCCATCGGCATAGCCGTCTTATTGAGTCTTCCTCCAACTCTTATGATGTCCATATCCAAGATAGGGTCTAGCTTACGGATAGAGCTGCTGGCTTTGGTACATGACTTTCCTTGTTTTAACAGGTCCTTTTCTTGTTTAAAGAATCGTTCTTGCTCAAAGCAAATGATGGTTTTCTCTGCTTCAGCTAAGTCCTTGACTGTTAGGCTTGTAATTTGATTTTTATCCATCAGTTGGTCCTTAGGTGACTTGACTAATGTCTGTTTGAGCCTTAGCCGCTGTTTGAGCGGTTTGTCTGGGGGTGTGAGTATTTTCCTTTTTTGTCCGAGTTTCTGTAGGCGTTCCTTGAACTTTAGTATCCAACCTACAGCTCTCTTGAGTCTGTTCCAAGATGAGTAGTACTCAATGAATCTTCTAGTTGGGCTAATGTCATCCACCCTCAGAGTGTTAACGCTGATTTCCTTTCTGACCTCAGGATCATCGGGAGATATGTAATCCAGATCTTGAGGAGTTTTCCTCCATTCAGTTTCTGTTTGAAACAGAAATTCTGGTCCATGAATCCATCTTGTTGACTTTAAGAAGGCTTCAGCTGTTAACCCTCGTGAGGCTTCGTCAGCTGGATTTTCTTTTGATCTGATGAACCTCCACTGATCTTTGTGCGATAGCTCACGGATCAAAGAAGTTCTGTTAGCCACGTAGATGTTAAATCTTCTTACTTCATTTCTGATATACTTCAGCACAGACTCGCTGTCTGTCCAAAATCCTGAAGGCTCCAATTCAATTTCCAGTTCCGACCTCAACAGTCTATCCATTCTGGCTGCGAGTGTGGCAGCAGCAAGCTCCAACCTTGGAATAGTCATCTGCTTTAATGGTGTTACTCTAGATTTCCCCATTAGGAACGCAATATGAACTTTCCCAGTTGCATTGGTCAATCGAAGGTAGCTTACACTGCCATAGCCCTTTTCACTGGCGTCACAGAAATGATGCAGTTGGGCGTTCTTAACTTGTCCAAAGTTCTTTGGCTTCCAACATCTGTCAATTTGGAATTCAGATAGTTTCTCCACCTCAGAAATCCAATTGTTCCATGCCGTCACGTACACCTCAGGAATTACATCATCCCATCCACACTTCGCTTTGCAAAGTTCTTGGAGGATCTGCTTAGCTCTCAGGGTGAATGGAGACAGGAATCCCAGGGGGTCGTAGACAGAGCTTACGACAGATAAGATGCCTCGACGCGTAAGGGGTTTGTCCTTGAGAGCAACTTTGAAGGTGAAAGTGTTGTTTTCGATATTCCATTGTACTCCGAGTGCTCTTTCCAGAGGAAGCTTTTCTCTGTCCAAGTCCAGTTCTTTGATTTGCTTTGCCTTATGCTCCTCGGGAATGGAAGAAAGTACAGCACGGCTGTTGCTAATCCATTTAGTCAACTTGAATCCGCCCTGAGAACACAAGTCTCTGAGATTTTCAGAGAGGGAAATGGCTTGTCTTTCTGTCGCGACAGACTTGAGACAGTCATCGACGTAAAAGTTCCTTTTGACTGTTTGGCTGACCTCTTCGCCAAACTTGTGCCCGTTGTCCTCAGCGGTTTTGCGCAGAGCAAAGGTTGCACACGTTGGTGAGGATATAGCACCAAAGAGGTGAACAGTCATCCGGTACTCCTCTAGGTTCTTGGTTGCGTCACCTTCCGGCCACCACAGGAACCGCAGGAGGTCCAAGTCATCCTGATGGACACGTGCCTGATGAAACATACCTTCGATGTCCGCCATCATGGCGATAGGCTCTTGCCGAAATCTTAGCAGAACACCGACTAGTAAGTTCGCCAGGTCAGGTCCTTGCATGAGTTCACTGTTCAGGGATGTACCTTTGTATGTTGATGAACAGTCGAATACTACCCTAATAGTTTTCTTTCTTTTATGGTACACTGCATGATGGGGTATATACCATACCTTGCCATCTTCCCGCTGAAGCATTGGATGTGGAACCTTTTCGGCATAGCCCTTTCTGATAACATCATCCATGAAAGCCTTATACTCCGATGCATATGTTTCATCAGACTTGAACTTCCTGATCAGGTTCAAAACGCGTTGCTTCGCCATATCGCGATTATTTGGCATAACCACGTTCCTGTTGCGCAGTGGAAGCGGCATGTAATAGTGTCCATTCTGATGGGTCACAGAGCTTGTCATCAGCTGCATAAACTTGTGGTCTTCAGCAGACATGTCATTTTCCTCATATAATTTCTCTGGGAAATCATGGTTGTACTGCTGTACTAAGAGGTCCTTCAGCACCGTGACTGAGATCCGATTGACTTTCACTTTTGGCTGTCCGGAAGTCACTACAGAGGTGCGAGGTTCAAGCGGTCCATTGACCGTCCATCCAAATACAGTCTTCACTGCATATGGTCCATTATCTTGGCTATTAATGATTTGCCACGGTTCTAGTGCTTTCGGGGCATTTACTCCAATAAGGAGTTCAACATCTGCATCAAGTTCCTGCAGCTTGACATCCTTCAAATAAGACCACTTAGCTAGATCTTTCTGTGTTGCCATGTCTTCCTTTGACACAGGAATCGAATTCTGGGTGTAGACATGTGGGAGTTTAATAAAAACGTCCCCATCTTGCCTACCTCCAGTCCTGATAACTCATAACTGGTGACAGTCTTCTCCTGTCCCATAGTTTGCAGGAGTATTTCAGTTTTACGTCCTTTTGCGTTCAACTGTCTTTTTAGTCTTTCTGTACAAAATGTCCCAGAGCTCCCCGGATCAAGAAAGGCGTAGGCCAACACCTTTTTACTTCCTTTCATGACCTTCACTTGAACCGGCACAATGGGGAGTGCACACTCTCTACCGGCCCCGGTTCCTATACCAGATTTGATTGAGACTTGAGCACTGCTAATGAAGGCCTCCTTTGGTGTCATAGCTACTTTGTTCAGATGCAAGATGGTGGGATGTCTCCCTTGACATTCCTCACATGTCATCCTTTTCTTGCAGTCTTTGCTCATGTGGCCCCTGACCAAGCATCCAAAACAGAAGCCCTTTTTCTTGAAAAAGTCTACTTTGTCATTGTGTGGCTGTGTCCTCAACTTGTGGCAATCCATAGTGGGGTGTTTGCCTTCACAGAACACACATATAGCATCGTAGGTAGGTGTGCTGTCGCTTTTGGATGGCTTGTCATTTGAACGCATTTTTATTTCACCATCAGTCATAACGGCTACTGATGTCGCAAAACTCCTTGACTTTGGCTGTTTTTGCTCTGTAGCTGGTTTGACAACCCTTTTGTTGGGGTGCTCTCCTATATCGCCGAATAGGGGGTCTAAAAGTATCTTGGCCTGTTTTTCCATAAAGGCTACGAGATCACTGAATCTAGCTCGCTGACCATTTCTCTCCAATATGTCACAAGCTATAGTTCTCCATCTTTCTCTTAGTCTAAAAGGCAGTTTAGACATGATTAGTTTGATGTTTGTGGGTAAATCCATTTCCTTCATTATTTCCAACTCCTGCATTGCGTTGCAGCAACCTCTCAGATACAGTGCATAGCTCTGCAGTGCCTTTCCATCATCAGATTTGACATTTGTCCAATTGAAAGCTTTCTCCATGTAGGCCATTGTCACTTTAATGTCATCTCCAAAATTCTCTTGCAATAGTTTTAAGGCCTGTCGATATGCACGATTTGAGTTATCTATGTGGAAGCAGCTGCGGACTAGTTCTCTGGGTTGACCTGTTGTGTATTGTTCGAGATAGTAAAGCCGGTCTTGACTATTTTTTGTCTTATCTTCTATTCCATATTCAAATGCTCGCATGAATGTTCTGAAATTCAGAGGGTTTCCATCAAATACAGGTATTTCCCTTACTGGCAGTAAGGCTTGTTGGTGTTGAATTGCCAGTAAGTCATACATGTCATTCTGTCTTTTCATCACAGAAGATAACTCATTTGGGTGCTGAGTGGGCATGCCCCTATTTTGTATACGGCTTGCCTGTGGTAATTGGTCAAACTTGCTTTCTGATTTGGGGGTTGAGGCAGATGGTCCTCGTGTTAGTTTGATATTTGGCTGTAGGATTCTTTGCAGTGGTGTTTTGGGGATTGTCCCTATATTAGCATATTCGATGGGGGACCCTTCAGCCTCTGAGGGGGGGTTTGATCTTCTTTGCCTTTGTCTTTCAACATAGGAGTTCATGCCATCTGATTGGCCACTTTGTCCTTCCAGGACTTTTATTTTGGCATTAGATTCTGCTAGCCCTGCTCTAATATGCATGTCTTGGATTTTTGAATTCAAAAGTAATCTCTCCTGTTCAAGTGTATTTAATTCTTTATTTGCTTCCTGGCGAGCAAGTAGTGCTGCTTTATCTGCCAGGGCTTTACGGTGTGCAGATGACACAGAGGATGACGCTTTTGATCCACCTTTAGAACGGTTAGATTTCACATTAGAGATGCTATCCTGTGGGTCAACGTGCAATTGTGCACTCTCTGCCTCTGCTCGAGTTTGAGCTAACATATTATTTAGACTTTCCAAAAATTGCTCAAATGGTTTCACTCTTGGTTCATACCAGTCCATCTGATCCGTTTCTCTGTCTTTCTCTGGCAGCATACTTTGCACAGATTTATGAACAGTCCCAAATTCATAACAGAGCAGTTCAAACATTTCATAGCCTTGTTGCATATTTTCCGCATTTTCGTTCGCGTCAATCATGCCCTTTAATTCATTCATTTTCCGTGTACATGCTCCTAATTTGCCTTTTCTAGCCTTTTTTAGCTGTTCCAAACTCGGGTTGAAGCTCTGCCTCTCTCCCTCCAGAGCAGTGTCCACTGTTTCCTCCGCCATTCTAATCAGTGTTTAGAATGCACGTTATACGTTGTGCTTTAATTATTATCTAGCGGACACTTTTTACCGTTAACGTGATCTGTAAAGCAGCTTCATTCCTTATATGCGCTCCGTTACGCTACGCGCGTTCATTATATACGCTGCGATGCGCAGCGCGCATTCAAAACAAAACATCCAATATAATGAACAATCACACAGACAGTATACATTTAGCTTCTGTGTATCCTCCTGTGTCCTATACACAGTACTCACTCGTCCCGAGCCGATCCTTTCGGTTCTACGGGGGTGTCCAAGGGGGGCGGGGGTCCAATTGGTTCCTACTTGCAACCCAGCACGTTTTTTGACATTGTTATGGAGACTTGTCCTACCTTTGTTTTCAAGTCGCCAGCCAGCGCGGAGACGGTTAAAGAAGTTGAGACGCACTTTACAATTCAAGGGTCCAGTTGTAATAACAGCGTTGTTTTAACAAAACAAACTTAAAAACGATCAAACGATCGGCTTCGCTGTGTGGTGTAAATAAATCAGTATAAATGTAAGTTCAGTCCAGTACAAAGTAACAAACAAAAACTTTCTAATTTCTTCTTTCTAAATCAAGTTATATTCGTGATATTCGTGGTCAAAAAACTGTTTGCTGCCGTCCTCACTCTAGCTCCAAACATTTCCCCCTGTCCAACTGTCCTCCCGACAGTCTGTCTGTCATTCCTTAATCAAGGGGGTGCCCGCACCCTGTGGGTTCTATTGCATAGCTCAAGCAGCGGGGGGCAGCAACGGGTGTCCAAAACAGTAAATAAAATATAGATAACTCAATTGGCTCTAACAGAAAGTTTGATGTATTTTTACACGTGAGACTGTGACCACTTTAACATTACATCTTATGAGCGGTGGGGTTCATTTGGTGCCAGCCTGCGCACGCATACTGGTTCTTATCAGTGTGACGTTGTCTGTTAAAGGAGTAGTTCACCCAAAAAAATACTTATTTTCTATCAATTGCACACCCCATGAAGCCTTATATTCATGGTTTTGTTTTTGTTTTTGTCGCATTCCTAAGCTAATAATTTGATTCCCGTCTCCTACCGGCTAATGTATCCAGTAGGAGACACAAAGTAGATTATTTCTGTCTCCTACTGGAAATACATCCGGTCATCAAATTATTGGTTTAGGAATGCCACAAAAACAAAAATAAATCCATGAATTCAAGGCTTCATGGGGAGTGCAATTGATAGAAAATAAGTCATTTTTTGGGTGAACTCCCGCCGCACTTTTATTTTCCCTCGGGGGCAGAATCTGCCGATGCTTTGTCAATGCAAATACGTGGATTCATGGTCTTGCGGATTTTTTCCAAGAATCCATGCATTTGCATTGACAAAGCATTGGCAGATTCTGCCCCAGAGGGAAAATAAAAGTGCGGTGGGAGCGCGCCCTTAAGAAGTTTATAGACAACATTTTTTCCTTCCGGTGAAATATTTTCTTTTCTGGCCAAAAAGTGTATTTTAGACGTGAGGTGGGGGCTCAGAGTGTTCTCACTAAGGAAAGAAGGCTTTCAACTCATCTTTCATCTTAAAACCGCCTTTGTTTTGGTGAGTAGAGAAAGTATATTTTATATTTTTACTAAAGACGAGAGGCTGCAGCTGCTGCCCTACCGGGGGTGAGCGGGCTCTAAAGTAACATAACGTTAAGGAGAACTCCTTCTAACTCTATGGACCAGAGCTAGGGGCGGGCCAGTCTGCACATGCCCTAAATGCGTCAAATATTTAACGTTAACGCAATATAACGCAATTATTTTGACAGCATTACATTATAGATACAGTATCTATATAGACATTAAACCAAACAGATCTGTCGATTTTTTCCCATGAAACTTTGCAAACACATTACCACTAGAAATGCCACCCTGCATTTTTCACATCCATCTTTTATCTATAATTACTTTTTCTAGTATTAATATAAATTAGAAAAATGTATCAGTTAACAAATCAGTTCTAGTCTTACTAGTTATCTTCTGTTTACAGTATAAATACAGTATGAGTTCTAGTCTTACTCAGTATCTTCTGTTTACAGTATAAATACAGTATGAGTTCTAGTCTTACTAGTTATCTTCTGTTTACAGTATAAATACAGTATGAGTTCTAGTCTTACTAGTTATCTTCTGTTTACAGTATAAATACAGTATGAGTTCTAGTCTTACTAGTTATCTTCTGTTTACAGTATAAATACAGTATGAGTTCTAGTCTTACTAGTTATCTTCTGTTTACAGTATAAATACAGTATGAGTTCTAGTCTTACTCAGTATCTTCTGTTTACAGTATAAATACAGTATGAGTTCTAGTCTTACTAGTCATCTTCTGTTTACAGTATAAATACAGTATGAGTTCTAGTCTTACTCAGTATCTTCTGTTTACAGTATAAATACAGTATGAGTTCTAGTCTTACTAGTTATCTTCTGTTTACAGTATAAATACAGTATGAGTTCTAGTCTTACTAGTTATCTTCTGTTTACAGTATAAATACAGTATGAGTTCTAGTCTTACTAGTTATCTTCTGTTTACAGTATAAATACAGTATGAGTTCTAGTCTTACTATTTATCTTCTGTTTACAGTATAAATACAGTATGAGTTCTAGTCTTACTAGTTATCTTCTGTTTACAGTATAAATACAGTATGAGTTCTAGTCTTACTAGTTATCTTCTGTTTACAGTATAAATACAGTATGAGTTCTAGTCTTACTCAGTATCTTCTGGTTCCAGTATAAATACAGCAGTACTGCTGCCACCATGATGCTGATGATCACTGGAATAACAATCACTGTCCTTCCTCTGTACCCTGTTGATCCTCCATCTGTAGGAATGTCCCTCTCTGAAAGACATGATGATAATAATTACATATGCAAGCAGCAATACGGGGGCAATAAGCCATAGGAAAAAACAGAATTAGAGAGAAAAAAGCCCATGAAATGATCAAATGAGCATTGTAAACGGCTGAGCAGAGTTCTGAGAGATTGTGGATATTATCATGTATTTCTGTATTAA
This sequence comes from Gymnoscopelus microlampas, assembly GCF_963454915.1. Lineage (NCBI taxonomy): Eukaryota > Metazoa > Chordata > Actinopteri > Myctophiformes > Myctophidae > Gymnoscopelus > Gymnoscopelus microlampas. Next base: position 49,571,908 of record NC_139955.1, read on the forward strand.
GTTGCTTCTAATGGCTGATGTTTGTGCTTCATCTAGATCACACAGATGGATTGGATGGATATTGTAATCAGGTTCATGCATGTTATCACCATAGCAGAATGTGGTTTATATTGTTCCACATATTCAGACAGTGGACATCAGATGCTCTTCTACCACTGTAAGACGTTTGAGAGAAATTAGCCTTTGACTTTAGGTCTAAAATATGATATAAGTAGAGCCTCCATTTAGTTTTCATAGGTCAATATTAAAGGTCAGGGTGCTGTTTATAAAACTTAAAGGATATTTATATTTCAAACATGTGTTCAGGGCAGCGTTAACCCAATGGGCTACATGGTCTGCAGTACATGGCCTCGGCCAGCAGGGGGCCCCGGATGAGCAGGAATTTAATTGAAAGGAAAACATAATAATTCTATTGTATTTTAGTTGAGCTTTTTTACTCTGCATATATTCATACAATTCCCTCACGGTGTCATACAACATCCAAAGACTAACAGAACATTATCTTTGCATCCTGTTTAGTGTTAATGTGAAGCCAGAGTAAAGCTCACAGGAGTTTCTTCATGAGAGCTGCAGCACTAAACAGAAAGAGCTACAGCTCCACAATGTGTTTCCTAACGTTGACATTGAACTGAAATCTCTCTCCATCTCAAACACCTGCTTTGTTACAACATCTGATTTAACGTCTTTATAAAGAATGTCGCTTTCAAGAAAAGCAGGCCCAAGCAAGTCAAGCATGCTATAAGGCTATATATAGCCTACAGTGTTCATTTATATATTTGCATAGTTTGCATATCTCTGCTGTCGTGCAGAAACCAAACATAGTTGGTTTCCAAAATATTAACTTTTCAGGAAATTAAATCGTTTTTAGAACAACACAATCCTGCCTCATCAAAGTGTGTCTTTATACATTGTCAGATAATGTGTCCTTATAGTCCAGGCAAACTAGCTCATTTTGGACCTCAAAATCAAAGTCATTGTAACAGAATTCTTTTCTTCACAGACCATTTCTATGAAGTCACCAGAACAACATACTGTAAGTCCTAGAAATCCTAATTGCAGAAATATGGCCGCCAATTGGCTGCCAATTATTGTCAAAAAGACATAAAATGATGGTGTCCAATTATCATTCGTCTGAGATTTCAATTGATTTCCAAATACATTTTGAGGAGAGGAATTCAGATACTGTAAAATATCACACACAAAAAAAGGCATTTTTTAACCAATATAACAGAACTACAGGATGTTATTACCAGAAATTCTAGCAGCCTTTCACATCAAAGTAATTGTAACAAAATGTTTTTCACCATACATAATTTTAATGAGCTGTCCAGAACAACATACTAAAAGTCCTAAGATGTCCTAGTTGTGGAAGTTTAATTGGCATCAATCCAAGATGTCTTCCAATTATTGTCAAAAAGCCATGTAAAATGATGGTGAGTGAGTCAATGTCAATAAAACATATAATGTTCAGTTTTATGGATTAAGCCAGAGAATGGTCCTAAAATGATAATGTTCAGTCTCATGGATTAAGCCAGAGAATGGTCCTAAAATGATAGTGTTCAGTCTTATGGATTAAGCCAGAGAATGGTCCTAAAATGATAATGTTCAGTCTTATGGATTAAGCCAGAGAATGGTCCTAAAATGATAATGTTCAGTTTTATGGATTAAGCCAGAGAATGGTCCTAAAATGATAATGTTCAGTTTTATGGATTAAGCCAGAGAATGGTCCTAAAACGATAATGTTCAGTCTTAAGGATTAAGCCAGAGAATGGTCCTAAAACGATAATGTTCAGGGTTAGGGTCTTATGGATTAAAGGACGACTTCACCCATTTTCAACATCTTCATATAATAGGTCCTCACTAATACTCATGATAAAATGGTAAAAAAAAAATCTACTTGGTCTGTGTCTCATAGGACTGTGGACAGTCCAGAAACCTGTCTACCAGTGACATCATCGTTAGGCAGGATTTCTTTTTCCAACAAGATTTTAATTATTTTATTTAGATTTTTATTAATGCAAGAACAATGACTTCTATTATTGCATTGCAACTTTCCAGGAATAGTAAACCTGCAGTTTCTATTAGCTTGGATTCCCCATCGATGATGTCACTGGTAGACGGGATTCTGAACTGAATTTTATCATGAGCATTAGTGAGGACCAATTATATGAAGATAGGTTGAAAATGGGTGAATTCGTTCTTTAAGTGAGTCTCACGGCCAGGGACCGAGTGGGCAAACACACTAGACCATACAATTTTCAAATATAATAAAGAAAGACAGCCAGACAGACAGACAGACAGACAGACAGACAGACAGACAGACAGACAGACAGACAGACAGACAGACAGACAGACAGACACTTTAACCTATTTCAGGATTCATGCCATTTTTCAACAATAGCCTGATGACATTTGCAGATCTACAAGCTCACAACCGTTGTTAACATGTAGATCTGCTCATTTTATTAGGTTATATTTGAATGTGTTGTCAATGTGATGCGTTGTGAGCTTTCACCAGTTACATCCATAATAATTTATATACAGTAGGGTTTAAGTAAGAGGTTCAGCTGAGCTTCATGTCAATATAATATTGTTAAACAATGTTGCTCATATGGCTTATTTTATTCACCTCTATGTGCCTTTACAGTCATTATAAAACTCACTGTTACACACTGTTTACAATGTAATCCATTGTATCATTATTTTACTGAGCTGAGACACAGTAATACTTATAATAATGTGATGTAAAGTGTGTTAAGATGATTAGAACAACCACACACCAAACTGTATGTTTTCTCTGCTCACACTTCTCAGACCAGAGGCTGTAGTCACTAGTAGACACGCCCACCTTCCCACAGCCAATGACATTCAGACATTTATCCAGATTGACAGATCAGTGACAAATGAGAACTAAACTAGAATAGGTAAAGGGTTCTAGATCTGATCTGAGCAGTGAATAGAAAACGTTCTCCTGCAAATCCATGGTCAGCCTTTACAGGAGATTTATGACTGCTTACAGGAGCTGACGCTAAAGAGTTGCAGAGAGATTTAAATGATACTCATAACTGCATTAGGGTTCTGCAGAAACGTGTGTTGATGTCGCTGAGCACCGCTGACATTATGTGTTTAATCCATATTTTAAAATGTAGTTTTGCTCTTCCTGGTGCTACATGTCCTCTCTCTATCTGCTACCTGTACACTCTGTCTAGCCTAGGTCTACGAGAAGGGCCAGCTCAGACCACATCACACACACAGTAGCTGTCTTGCCTTGTCTTGTCTTGTCTTGTCTTGTACAATGTGTATAATGAATCAGGACCACAATGTGCCGTCACATGTTTTATTAACCAGAATGCTGCATTCATCTATAGATGAATCCACAGACATGCTGCCTGTAGGTAATCATAAGTTCGGTGTCAAGCGGATTCCGCTCCACACCGTGACACCACAGTTATGATTACCTACAGGCAGCATGTCTGTAGATTCATCTAGACACACAGACTGTGTGAGATAAATAAGCAACCAGGTCTATGAAAACAAGCCCAAAAGAAGTGACTAGGCCACATGAGCACTTTAAACATATATGTATATATTGAAAATAGAAGATCTACAAGCTTGGGTCGCGTAGTGAGCTTACAATGTGAAATATTTGTAAGATGTTTTAAATATTCTAACAACATGTAACATTTAGGCCTTTAACACATGTAACAACAGGAGAATGTCTCTGTTTCAGATGTGTCACACATGAAGGTAAATAACCTGTTTGATAAGGTGAGGGCGTGTCTGGATAGCACACACACACACACACACACACACACACACACACACACACACACACACACACACACACACACACACACACACACACACACACACAAACTGGATCAATGTACTCATAGACATATAAAGGTAGAGGTGTCTGTATCTCATAGACATATAAAGGTAGAGGTGTCTGTATCTCATAGACATATAAAGGTAGAGGTGTCTGTATCTCATAGACATATAAAGGTAGAGGTGTCTGTATCTCATAGACATATAAAGGTAGAGGTGTCTGTATCTCATAGACATATAAAGGTAGAGGTGTCTGTATCTCATAGACATATAAAGGTAGAGGTGTCTGTATCTCATAGACATATAAAGGTAGAGGTGTCTGTATCTCATAGACATATAAAGGTAGAGGTGTCTGTATCTCATAGACATATAAAGGTAGAGTCTCCTCTGGCTCTGAGGCGTCTGTATCTCAGGCGCCATTTTGGAGAAGGCAAGCTCTCTGACTACTGACCAATCACAGCGCGTCTTTTGGGGGGACTTGTCAGACTCTGTGATTGGTCAGTAGTCAGGAAGCTTGCCTTCTCCAAAATGGCGACCGAGCTACAGGTCACTCCAATGAACTGCAGCGGCCAATGAGGTGTCTAGGTTTCTATATCTATGAATGTACTGTGTAGTATCTAGGTTTCTATATCTATGAATGTACTGTGTAGTATCTAGGTTTCTATATCTATGAATGCACTGTGTAGTATCTATGTTTATATATCTATGAATGTACTGTGTAGTATCTAGGTTTATATATCTATGAATGTACTGTGTAGTATCTAGGTTTATATATCTATGAATGTACTGTGTAGTATCTAGGTTTATATATCTATGAATGTACTGTGTAGTATCTATGTTTATATATCTATGAATGTACTGTGTAGTATCTAGGTTTATATATCTATGAATGTACTGTGTAGTATCTATGTTTATATATCTATGAATGTACTGTGTAGTATCTAGGTTTATATATCTATGAATGTACTGTGTAGTATCTATGTTTATATATCTATGAATGTACTGTGTAGTATCTAGGTTTATATATCTATGAATGTACTGTGTAGTATCTAGGTTTATATATCTATGAATGTACTGTGTAGTATCTAGGTTTATATATCTATGAATGTACTGTGTAGTATCTAGGTTTATATATCTATGAATGTACTGTGTAGTATCTAGGTTTCTATATCTATGAATGCACTGTGTAGTATCTATGTTTATATATCTATGAATGTACTGTGTAGTATCTAGGTTTATATATCTATGAATGTACTGTGTAGTATCTAGGTTTATATATCTATGAATGTACTGTGTAGTATCTATGTTTATATATCTATGAATGTACTGTGTAGTATCTATGTTTATATATCTATGAATGTACTGTGTAGTATCTAGGTTTATATATCTATGAATGTACTGTGTAGTATCTAGGTTTATATATCTATGAATGTACTGTGTAGTATCTAGGTTTATATATCTATGAATGTACTGTGTAGTATCTATGTTTATATATCTATGAATGTACTGTGTAGTATCTAGGTTTATATATCTATGAATGTACTGTGTAGTATCTATGTTTATATATCTATGAATGTACTGTGTAGTATCTATGTTTATATATCTATGAATGTACTGTGTAGTATCTAGGTTTATATATCTATGAATGTACTGTGTAGTATCTAGGTTTATATATCTATGAATGTACTGTGTAGTATCTAGGTTTATATATCTATGAATGTACTGTGTAGTATCTAGGTTTATATATCTATGAATGCACTGTGCAGTATCTAGGTTTATATATCTATGAATGCAGCTTGTTGTCTATAATTACTAAAGAGACGTTTATGTTTGTTCTCTTAAATGAGACGTTGATCATAGAGGCTCAATCAGTGAATATTTACATGTTAAACGCTCTTCCTCTAAAACACATCAGAACAGAGGAGAGGCTCTACTCGTTAATAATAGAAGAGTCATCAACACAATGTAAATTGACTGAACAATCACCATGTCCATATATTCACACATTGAGCTGCTTTGGGCTCAATAAGTTAAAAAATAGCAGATGTACAAGCTTGCAGAGTGGCACAAAGTGATGCACTTGTAGATCTGCTATGTTTGAGAACCACTGTTCTAATTCCTAAGAGTTTTCTGAAAAACCTATGTTGCTAAATATAGCTCAAATCTAAAATGACACAGATCCTTTCCTGGTTTTAATGGGTTAAAGTAGACATTGTCACAGGCAGGTAGTGTTTATAGACCAATTATTTGTTTACTAACATTGAGACTGGACGCACAGGTGATTGTTTCACGCAATCAATTCCCAACCTGTTGTTTCGGGGTGCGCTGGTTTCAGCACACCCCAACCCCCTCTTGTGTGTTGGCTAGTGAGGCGCGTCCTAGCGAGACCTGATAGAATGGGTTTCATTGCACGCATACTGGTAGCACGCATACTGGTTCTTATCAGTGTGACGTCGTCTGTTAAGGGGTCTATAGAGGAATCCACAGAGCGCTCCCCTGGCGTAATCATAGCTGTGGTGTCAGATTGCACAACACAGCAGGACAATGTCCTGCACGGGTCCAATTTTGAGAACCCGCGCCCGCCCCGCCCGTCAATAATCAGATCCGTCAATCAGGGGCGTAGCACCAAATTCTGGGCCCTGGGGAAAAAGATTCCTGTGGGCCCCCCTAAGATTTTTTTTCTTTAAAAAGAAGACGGAGGAGCGAGCTTAAGCTGCGCGAACGCGCATCTACGCAGCACACATGTGTCGTTGTTCACGTCGTCAGATATTTTTAATTTGAAGGTTTAACAGGATGTTCAATGTGTTTTTGTGAGTTAAGATAACAGACCGGCGTTCTCCTAGTTGTGCTGTGTTAAGTTACACAAGTGACGTTGTTTAGGCAGAAACAGTGCGCTCTGATTTTCACAATAAAATGATACCCGCCCGCGATTAGTTCAGTACCGCCCGCCCCCGTCCCCGTGATCTTATCAAAGTAAACATTTCAGCCGTTTTCACCCGTCAAACGCGGGTACCCGTCGGGTATCCGCGGGTACCCGGCCTGTTGCAGGACTCTGCAGCAGGAGTCTGACACTGCAGCGCTCTGTGGATTCCTCTATAGACGTTCCTCAAGGTGTTAAAGAGTAAAACATGTAAATGAATTATCATACCTGGAATGTAACGTGTCTCAACAGTGTGGTTGATGTGTGTCAGGTGAACTCTACAGGTCACATGACCTGCTGTCCTCACTGTCACATTCCTCTGGACATCATAACAGTGTGGAGGACGTGTCTCTGTCACTGAGGGTCCAGCAGAGAGGAGGGTTCCATCACCGTCCAGCCAAGACATCTCAGGTTGTGGATACCAGCACCCAGAGTCACATGACAAAGATACACCACCGTCTGTTGGTCCATTTGAAGAGATCACTGGATGAGACCCTGACCCTGTAAAACACATTTATAGAGATCACTGACCTGTAAAAACACATTTATAGAGATCACTGACCTGTAAAAACACATTTATAGAGATCACTGACCTGTAAAAACACATTTATAGAGATCACTGACCTGTAAAAACACATTTATAGAGATCACTGACCTGTAAAAACACATTTATAGAGATCACTGACCTGTAAAAACACATCGAGATCACTGACCTGTAAAACACATTTATAGAGATCACTGACCTGTAAAACACATTTATAGAGATCACTGACCTGTAAAACACATGAACATGATTAAGTGTATTCTGTGACTGCTGGCACTACACACTGTACTCTGTTATTAACTACTGACAGTATGGACTGCATTAGATACTGTACACTGTGTACTTTGCAACATTATACATTACATCTAACCATAAACACTGTTTATGGTTAGGCTCTGCATCATGGGAGCCTTCAGCTCAGCTGCTCCTGGGCTGTGGAACAGCGCCCTCTCTGACCATCTGAGAGCAACACAGTCTGTTGACTCTTTAAAGGAGACAAAAGCCTTTCTTTTTAAAGGCATTTTAGATGGACTTATTAATGCCTTTGTTTGTGTGTTTTTAAAATTAACACTTTTTCTTGCTGTTTAGTTAGGGAGGGGGTCTCTTAACATTAACCATTTTAAATCTATTTTCTTTTTTAAAGGCCTGGTGGTGCAAGAGTAAAGCATGGGGCGGCCATAGCTGAGTGGTTAGTGAGTCCGCCTCAGGAGCCAGAGGCCCTGGTTGCCGCACCGGCCAGGCCAGCATATGTGTCGATGAAATGAAATTTGTCCCTGAGCAAGACTCTTAACCCCAAATTGCTCACAGGTTCTCATTGGAAACAAGATCGCAAGGACTTTCATGAACGACCTGTTAAAAGGAATTATCCTTATTCTTCTTTAATGCCATGTAGCAATTTGAGATATGTATCAAATATAGTGTTACAAATTAAATGTATTACTGTTTAGTCTTTACTGTTAACTGTGTACTGACATTATGTTCATTACATTACAGAGTATTTAACTATAATATTTAGTGTTTACTGTGTACATTATGTTCATTACATTACAGAGTATTTATCTATAATATTTAGTGTTTACTGTGTACATTATGTTCATTACATTACAGAGTATTTATCTATAATATTTAGTGTTTACTGTGTACATTATGTTCATTACATTACAGAGTATTTAAACATAATATTTAGTGTTTACTGTGTACATTATGTTCATTACATTACAGAGCATTTAAACATAATATTTAGTGTTTACTGTGTACTAGTCTCGCGTAGCCAGACCCCACAGAAAATGAAAAACAGCGACCTCTGCTGTTTCTGATTTTGTCTGTGGGGTCTGGCCGGAGGCAAATGGAAGACCAGTGCGCAGGGAAACCGGGGTTTGTGTCTGCCTTCAGCGCATCACTTCCGGTTGGTGCGACTACGTTTTCATTCCCACTAACAATATTTCTACACGGAACACTAACACCACTTCTCCCAGAGAACATGGATGGTTTTGGTTATAAGCCCACTTGTTTCTATGATGAAAGAGTAATTTAAAATGTGAATGTCTTTCCGTGGTTTTGTCTGCTCCGAGGACGCTATTGTTAAATGAGTTTCGGCTAGTTTCGAGGGGGGAAGGGTGGATGGACACGTGAATCCCGCCCACTACATTTGATTGGGTAAAGCGCAGCCTGCTTCCTGATCTGAAGGCACGCCCACTTGTAGCCAATGCGCACACGTTATGACGAACCTCTCCGACAGATTCCACCGCAGGGCAGAATCTGTTCTTGAGAGATTAACTGTGTACTGACATTATACATTGTATTCAACCATACTCCACACTATTGTCTAGTTTGATATCAAATTGATAATCACTTTTATAGTATTGGCTTATTTTAATTTATAACAGAAAGCTAGAAAGATGTGAGCGCAGGTTTCTGCCAGGCTGGGTTGTCTATCCAGGGTCCACAAGCTTTTGAAATAATTCAAAGCCACTTGTTATAGAATCTGAAAAATCTGACTGATACATCTTGATCACATGACTTCAGAGATAATAATTTTAGAACCCCCCCCCCCTTAACCATGTGAACCCCACCATCCCTCTTCTGGGGGGAACATTGGGCAAAAATGGCAGATCTACAAGCTCACAATGCAAGCAGGCATGGTCTGAGTCACGTCTGCTCTGAGCTGATAAACCTGATTTATACTTCATTTCATGACAACAATATAACATGTCCAAGCTCACAGTGGCTTGCTGGTGCCACGCACTGTGAGCTTATAGATCTGACATTTTCTGTGGGCACCACCATCTGCAGTAACAGTGTTGTAATGACAATTTCATCGGCTCCAAACAAATCAAAGAAACCCACTGATGCATCCAGACTTATAGTTGTACTCACTACGTAGGCATACAGAACACATTGTTCACACAGTAACTTGAAGTTTTACCTTGCAGGTTTACTTATCCCAGAAATGTGCATAGAAACAGATTATTCCATGGTTAGCATTGTTCTCTGGCGTGTGGCTCTGGCTCTGGCTCTGTGCTGGTAAACAGCGTTTGTACACTCAGGTGCAGCCCTTTACCAATCACCAGGCCTACATATGACCTTTCTGTCAATCAATTAGTTAGGCCTGAAGAGAGGTGTGCCTTGGTGATCACAAATCATCTACAATATCATCTATCTATCAAAACTAACAATGCCAAATAATAATAACTATGATCATGATAATTATAATAAATATTAATAAACTAAACTAACAGTGAAATGGCTTCTACAAGTGTGACTAATCCTTTACTATGGAAGTCTATCCTTGTCTAAATACCTTACATTATTTTATTTGACATGGCATAAGGTAGGAAATTGTTCAAACAAATCAAACACATGTTGAACAGAGTTATGTTATGGTTTGGTTGTTAGAATGACATTTCTACAGTAAAGCTCTGAATAACCTATGATGATGCACTATATGACTACTGTACATTTATTTGTACTTGAAATAAAATATCAATTTGAATATAACTATTGAAACTAGACAAGATTGTCAATAGTCACAAATGTCCAATGTACTTATTTAATTGATGTTAAATTAATACAGTATATAAAGTTTATCAGGGGGGGGCCATAGGTGAATGGTTAGTGAGCCCGCCTAGGGAGCCAGAGGCCCTGGTTATCCCAGGTTCGGTTCCAGGCCAGGCCAGCATATGTGTCGATGAAATGAAATTTGTCCCTGAGCAAGACTCTTAACCCCTAATTGCTCACAGGTTCTCATTGGAAACAAGACCGCAAGGACTTTCATGAACGACCTGTTAAAAGGAAAGGAATTATCCTTATCATCATGGTGTTCTTTAGTGTTTTTGATATCTCAGAGTTTTCAGATTTTTTAATAATAATGCGATGAAGACACATTGAGGTTAAACAACACACTCTATATTTGGGCGTAGCTACATTGAGAACTCCTTATATGGTTATGGCTGAGTCATGGGTCGCTGGCCGGTCCTCCCTTAAGCCAATTTTAATATAAGATATAACTTATTGTATTTAAACTAGAAGTTCGGGCCGCTATGCGGCCCGAACGTCTAGCGTGACGCGTCGTTCACTTTGCAGTGCCACCTTACAGTGTGAGAGAGAGTTTTGTGCTCTCCTAAATCCACGGCAGGCTTTGAAAGTACCCACTTCAGAAAGAGGTGACGTGCATCACCTCTCCAATGACCAAAACCCACTTTGTGATTACTCAGACCTGGTATGGCAGACCTGTGGGGAGTGTGCAGTGGTGTACAATGTGAAAAGATAGTTGAAATCACAGGAGATGAAGTTAGCAGTTTATTTGTGTAAAGGGTCGTCGGCGTGGGTTGTGTTGAGGATGGAAGCCGTCGAACTGGTGCATCCTACCTATTTATAGGTAGGATGTGATGTCATGCTGTCGTGAGATTACGTCACACTGGCGTGTCTCATCGTGATGTCACGACCGTGATGTCATATGACGTCACACTGGCTACATACAACGTTACAGACAACCGACATGGCGCAGGATTCAAATCTATCTATACATTTCTAAACCCAAAACCCCAAAAAAGACCCTGCCACTGTGTGGGACTAAACACAAAAACAACATATCAATGTCACTAACAAGACACGCCACAACGTGCAGAATAATTCGCTCAGTCTGTAGGCCACTTCATACTGCTCAGCACACATCTGCCCCCTCGCAGCATAATTAATTGCGGCCAACACAAACTCACAACATTACAGTCGGCCATGTTGTTCCTTAGCGTCATCGCCGACCACCGCCCAACGAGACCCAAGTGAGGTCAGACAACACACTCCATATTTGGGCATAGCTCCATTGGGAACATCTCCTATTATGGCTCTGGGAACATCTCCAAATATGGACACAACGCCAGTGTGACGTAATCTCACGACAGCATGACATCACACCCTACCTATAAATTCAAGACCTCTTTGCACTGCAAAGCACTTAAGGACGCCACTCCACCTTCACACCGCCACATACCGTGCCAGTGATGAAAAGGAAAAGGCCTTCCACAACTTCATTGACGCTGCCTGACAGCCAAGGTAATGACACCTGCACTCTCCAAAACCTGTGCCATTACTTCCCATTTCACTTCCATGTCCAAAAAAAGGACCCCAACGGAAACAAGCCCGCAAGGACTTCTTTGGCCGGACCTTTTAGACTAAAGCATTATAAATGTAACTGTGTTGCAATGTCCAACCCACCTGTCTGGCCTTTTCAGCTGCACACCATGCACACACTCGCCAGAGAACACAACAGGGTACTGCCACAGAAGAACAACTCCATTGGCGATGGCACAGCCAATGATGACAACAACTTGGTGTCCATCCCAGAGAGCATGCGTTTCCACATTCAACCCAACACTGACCTGGACAACATTGCAGAGGCAACCTCCATGAAAGACTTCTGCAACACAGTGTTTCCAGACTTGCCCACCAACTACACAAACACTGGCTGGATGGCAGGCAGATCACTGCTTGCCCCTACCAACAAAGAGGTGGACACCATCAATGACATCATGGAGACCTGGGTGCCAGGTATGGCTACCAAGCTGACCAGTGCAGACACCCTGGTGGACTACCAAGATGTAATGCGCTTCACCATCGAATATCTGAACACCCTCTGCCCCACTGGATTTCCCCGCCACATCATCACCCTCAAGCCTGGGATGCCCTTGATGCTACTCCGCAACATCAGCCCCAAAGACGGACTGTGCAATGGGACCAAACTCTACTTCCAGAGGGCCCTCAACAACAAGCTCCTGCTGTGCACAATAGCAGCCACACAAAAGGAGGTCTTGATCCCTCGCATCAAGTTCCTTCCTGAAGCTGGACAGTTCCCTTTTGACTGGGCTAGACGACAGTTTCCGGTCCGCACTGCTTTTGCCACCACCATCAACAAGTCCCAAGGGCAGACCCTCAGAAGAGTGGGAGTCTGGCTACAGTCCCCTGTCTTCAGCCACGGACAGCTTTATGTTGCCAGTTCAAGGACGGGTGACCCAGCAGCCCTCACGTTTGCCATACCACACCAGACAGACCACACTGCAAATGTGGTTTTCAAAAAAGTGCTACTTCCACATTGAGGTACAACTGTTGCATTCTTCCATGTGTCATTTCTATACATTTCCAAGGTCTGCCATACCAGGTCTGAGTAATCACAAAGTGGGTTTTGGTCATTGGAGAGGTGATGCACGTCACCTCTTTCTGAAGTGGGTACTTTCAAAGCCTGCCGTGGATTTAGGAGAGCACAAAACTCTCTCTCACACTGTGAGGTGCCTGTAAGGTGGCACTGCAAAGTGAACGACGCGTCACGCTAGACGTATATATAGATATATATATAGGGGGCTCGCGCGTGCTCCACATGCACGCACCGTCAGCGGCGGTCTTTAACGCCTTAAAGTTTAAACAATAGCCTCTCAAGGTTCGCGCCGTCAGTGGCGAGCCGTTCTCAATAGCGTCTACCTGGCTGCTTTGCATAACATTAGGCTACTCGAGAAAAGACACGGACTTGAATTGAATGTGTCTGCACTGCAAGGTGTGAAGGGGATCGCTTAGCAGAGGACCCAGTTCTCTGAGACAAGACAAAGACAAGTTGTCTGATTATTTTAACTACTTATGTGTGGGTGAGTCTATGTAAAGGGCTTTTATAAAAAATTAAAAGGAAAATAAAATAATTAATTTGAAACAATAAAAACAACAAACTAGAAAAAGTGCTCCTCGGAGCACAGGTCTCCGCCAGGTCAGGTAGGCTATTGTGGCCTCCTGGTGGCGCTATAATAGGCCAACGTGAAAAGGGTGCCATTTCTTCTTAGGCCTTGCACGACAATCGGACACTGACTGCATTCATTATTTGAGAAATTTTGTTAAAAACATGTGTTTCGCTAAATTAGACCTGTTGGTGGCGCTATAACAGGCCAATGTTAAAAGGTTGGCATTTGTTCCTCAACATAGTGTGAATGTGCGTGCAAAGTTTGAGCGCAATTGGACGGTGCGTTCATGATTTGCAAAATTTTGTTCAAAACAAGCCAATAATGCAAACTTTAGATGTCAATCTTAGCCAATTAGTATGGAATATGAAAAATCAAACACATCCGTCGTGATCACATGACTATAGAGATCATGTGTACCGATTTGCGTGAAATTTGGATAAAATTGGAAGGAGTAGTATAAAAAAAATTGTTTTACACAAGTCGGCCTCCTGGTGGCGCTATAAAAGGCAGATGTGAAAAATGCAGGTCAAAGGTTTTTCCTTGACCTATAGGGAGTGTGCATACAAAGTTTTACACAGATCGGTGCAATTATAGGTAAAAACATGAATCGGCCTGTTATAGCGCCACCATGAGGCTGATTTGAAAATTTTCAAATGTTAGTTCTTCCTCGGCCTAATGGGAATGTGCGTAAAAAATTTCAAGGAAATTGCATGCTGTGTTCATGATTTGAGGTATTTTGTTCAAAACGGTGCACTCCTGCAAACTTTGGAAGGCATTTTTAGCCAATCAGGATGGAATATGAGAAATCTGAAAGACCAGTTTCGTTTAATGACTATAGAGATACTGTGTACCGATTTGTGGGATTTTTCGACAAAATCTGTAGGAGTACTGTCAGAAAATGTGTTTTGCACAAATCGGCCTCCTGGTGGCGCTATAACAGGCCCCTGTGAAAAAAAATTTGGGGCAGAGGTTCTGCTCTGGTATCCAGGGACTGTGTGTGCACAGTTTGGCTGCGAGCAAGCCAACAGTGCCGGAGATTAGCTGTACACAGACAGATCGAAGGACGGACGGACGGACGGACGGACGGACAGGGGGTAAAACATACTCTCTCGCCATGCCTTTCGGCCTGGCGGAGACAATTAACAATGCAACAAAATAATAATACTTATAATTACATTACATCATTACATACGTTGACATTACATCAACTAGCACTGAGCTGAGTGGCTATGCACATAGCCACTCAGCCTGCGCATGCCTGCACACGTGACGTCATAAAACACAGCACCCTTAGTTCAAAAATCCACAGCTCACCACTGTATATACGTATATATGTTACAGTACATATGAGAAACCAGCACAAGTGAGAAAAACAGGGACCGCCCGTTTTTCCGGTGCGGGAGGCCGGGCCACGGTCAGGTCCCTTTGAGGTCGGGGCCCCGAGGGAAACAAAACGTCCCCCAGCCGCCAGGGAGAAATGCATTCTTGGGGCCAGGGCGGTGATTGCTGGGCCGACCCGGTCGGCGCTTCTGCTTCCCGTCCTCTGCCGTTTTTCCATCCGGGGCCACCAACGCGCTTGCCTGGTGCTACAGCCTTGTGCCCCCCCCCCGCCCCCTCCCTCCGGCCTGAGGCCAAAAAACGGTGTTCCCCGCTCCCCCGTTTTTCTCACACACATAAATATTGTGAAAATAGCAGATCTACAAGCACACAACACCTCGCACTGTGAGCTTGTAGATCGTCTATTTTCATAATGTTTGCCTCTTCCTTACGTAATATTTCACACTTTGGCCAATTTGGTATTAAAAAGGTCTTTAAAATGGTTACTTTATAAATGTGCAGATAACCTGTATACACTTATACTGTATGTTGGTTTGTTTACTGTTGAATGAGAAAACTATGTTACACATTAAGATAATCATCTGAGGACCCCCCAAAATCATTTGGGGACCAACTCACAGTTTGGGAACCCATGCTGTGACATATGGTATACACACACACACACACACACACACACACACACACACACACACACACACACACACACACACACACACACACACACATAATCTTATTTATATAATTTGTAATGAGCCCAACAATGGTTTTGACCATTACATCTTACCAACAAGGATCAAACTGCTGCCCAGCCTGCCCAGGTCTGGAACAAAACACGTGTACTTCCCTTCGTCTGAGAGCTTCACCCTGGACAGTTTCAGTGAGATGTTACCACGCTGCAGCTCCTGAGCAAACAGGGACGTCCTCCGTTTGTACAAGGGGTTCACAGCATCAGTGATGTGACGTCCATCTTGGAGGAGATACACATACTGTGCCGGCTTCAGGTCAGGTCTGATCCACTCCACTGTACGTCTCTCCATGTTGACAGGAGGTTGAATGTGACATGGAAGGATCACATCATCTCCCTCTATGACCATCACAGGCTGAGTGGACCCAATCACCTGTTGTCCTTAAAACAAAACAAAATAAAACTGCTTTAGTGTGGTGATAACCATAAAATATTCATCTTTATTTAGATAGATGTATGTATGCTGTTAACATGTCATCAATACTATCTTAGTATGTTGTTCACACCAGTGATGCTCAACCTTTTCAGGCTGCGACCCCAAAATAATCATATTTGAACTGGGGACCCCTCAACCCTGACAAGCACTAGGAAATGTAGGAGATGAGGCATTACATTTAGTTAGACTCTGTTCCACAAATGCAAATTATGAAAATAGCAGATCTACAAGCCCACAACGCCTCGCAGCATGTAGATCGGCTATTTTCATTTTTTTAAACCCTTTTCTTAGGTAATATTTTCTTTATTTTCTTTTTTCATTATTATTATTTTAGCGTTAAGAAAAAGGTATTTTTCTTTTTTTTTAAACAATATATTTATTGGCATTTTCAAGTATATAACAACAATATGGCATTTGTAGTAAATGTCTATAACAAATCAACAAACAAAAACAGAGCAAAAAGACATCACATAGCAATCATACATATAAAGAAAAAGGTCTTTGAAAGTAATTCAATTGTCACTTTATAAATGTGCAGATACCCTGTATATACACTTATACTGTATGTTGGTTTGTTTACTGTTTAAACTTTGAAGTGAGAAAACAATGTTGTACATTAAGCTAATCATCTGGGGACCCCCAAAATAATTTGAGGAGACTGGTTTAGACATTGAAAGTTACCTGCTATCCTAGAGCACTTAATTGTTTTCTAGAACTACCTCACAATGTTATTTCAATAGAGTTTATGTTTACTCTGTTCTTGTAAGCCACAGTAGATAAGATCACCTAATGCAGTGGTTCTCAAACTTTTTCATGTCAAGGACCCCCAAATTGACACTTATTAGCCCGCGGACCCCCATTTGAAAAGATATGCCAGGGACCCCCCATAAGAGACGATTTTTACGGCTCTAGCAGTGATTCTCAACCATTTAAATTTCAAAGACCCCCAGTTTGACATGCATTAGGCTACGGACCCCCATTTAATGGCATTTCTATCTCTGGGACCCCAATTTATATTGTAAAATCAATGTTAATTTAACTCTGAGAGTGTCCAAATGGAATCAAATGGACCTGTTAGGGTCCATTTGGTTCCTATCCATCATTTAGCTGGGGACCCCCTGGAACCCCCTCAAGTACCCCTGGGGGTCCCCGGATCCCACTTTGAGAACCAATGACCTAATGCATCTAAACAACTAAATCAAATCCAGCTAATACCCAAAATAGAGCTGTGAGACTAGCTCTGCATTGCTCATTTAGGACTGGTATTGAAATAATGAATAGTCATGGATGAGAGTTGGTGAGAGACTTGCTTGTAGCTTGATTCTGTTTTTTAAAAACATCTATACATAACATAAACCGGCTAATCTCTCCTTTAACCTCAGTTATTTTGGCAAATAAACTCTTATATTGTACTTTTGACCTGGTTGTTGTGTTGTTTGGGTTTTAAAGAACAGTGGGTTAAATATCACCAACAACAAAGCAGCATGCTAAAACTATGTTAAGTTAAACAACACTTGTGGACACCAATCCGAATCCCCAGTCTTCCTAGTGCCCACATTTCCCGGTGCCCACTCTTCCTAGTGCCCACTCTTTCAGGTGCGCACATGTGCCTAGTGCCCAGTTATCTGTACCCCTATACATAAAGCAGAGGGAATACTAGGTCTATATGTCTAGTAGTTTAACAAAACAAACTTTTACTTTCTTACTTCAGCATCAAATACACATTTGATGAGGGAGAAAATACATGTATAAACAAAGAAAGAAAACTAGAAGCTGAGAACAGTTAGTGAGCCTACCGTATTCTAACAGAACTTCTACAACCCCGCCCTTGTTGTTATCCTATAATATAGTATAACTTCATAACTAACTCTGTAAATAAGCATAAAGTTACCTGTGACAGATGTGTTGTAACAGCTGCTCCATATGATCAGGATCAGTTTGACATAAATCCCTGTCCATGGTTTAACACAAACACTGAGTAGAGACAAAACAAAGGACTTAAAGAGAGACGCCATTTTATTAAAGAATGAAAAATACTTTCTGTTTCAATGATGGCGTATAGGCTATATATATATATACACCATTATGTACCAGTAGAGGTCACTGCTCTACTGTTTATTGCAGTCTCGGAGAAGTGGTAGTAGTGGGCATCAAAGTTTGGTGAATTTTGTTAAAAAGTAAAGCCTCCATATTTCAAATAATAAGTAAGTAAGACTTAGTACAAGCTTTACAAGTACAACATTCTTTTGAGAGAGATTAATAATGAATTAGAATGGGCTCAGTGCAAAGAAAAGAGAAAACAGCTGATTATGACAGTTAAATAATATTTAATAATATTATTATTCGACTCCCTCCGTCCGTCCGTCCGTCTGTCCAACGTACTGTAACTCATTTGGTCAGTCTGTCTGTCTTTTCAGAAAAGAGGGGCAAAACCCACTGATCTCAGGTCTTACTAGAGACTGGGAAAAAAAATAAAAAAATAGTGCTCACATAAATTGATTGATTGAATACTTTATTTAGAAGTTTGCAGTAAAAAAGCACATGAAAGTACAGTTTAAATACAAGGTCAACTAAATAGGATTGAAACGCCCATGAAAGCCCTGTTATCAATTATCACACACAATTATCACAATTAAATAGTGAGTGAGTGAGTGAGTGTGCCTGCGTGCGTGCGTGCGTGCGTGTCAGAGCATCTTACCACAAAGGAAATTAGCCCAGGCGTTTCGGGCCATATTTTTATGGAATCGTGCACTTTACGATAAAAGCATGAAATTTGGCACACAGTTAGAGCATGCCATAACCCATAAGGAACATTTTTGGCTATAGGGCCATCGCAGATTTTTCCTGTGGTAACCATGGCAGCCATTTTCCAAAATGGCCGCCACCTGCTGTCATTTTACCAATAACTCACGTGCTAGACCACCTAGGATCTTGATTATGGTGACTAATCCTACATTTTCAAGGATGAGGAATACAGCGGTACTATTTACAACATGCTACTACCTAACTACATATCTGGCATTCAGTTAATTAAATAATAGTAAACCCATCAAAATATGTAATGGTGTAGTACAGTACATGTTTTCAAACTGACACGTGAGAGTCAAGAATGTTTCTTTTATTAGTAGTAGTATTGCATAATTATTTTCAATGGACTATAAGACACAACAAAGGCAGAGTACTCATGAGTCATAGCCTAATAACATATAGACCAATTATGTGTTTACCAACATTGAGACTGGACGCACAGGTGATTGTTTCACGCTATCAATTCTCAACCTGTTGTTTTGGGGTGCGCTGGTTTCAGCACACCCCAACCTCCTCTTGTGTGTTGGCTAGTGAGGCGCGTCCTAGCGAGACCTGATAGAATGGGTTTCATTGCGCGCATACTGGTTCCGCGCAGACTGGTTCTTATCAGTGTGACGTCGTCTGTTAAGGGGTCTATTCAATAAAGCCAGATAATCTACACAATGTTAGTTGCACAGTCCACCACAGTAGCAAAGGGCAGTACACTGAAGTGCTGCCTTAACACATCTGCATTGTCCACTGCTTCCCCTTTTGCAACCACAGCGGAGGAGTTCTCGACAGGCCAGGCTCGCTTCTGTGTGGTCCAGTGCACTTCCCATCCTCCTGTCAAAATTAGAATCAGCTTTATTGTCAGATCACAGATTTACAAGTGTAAAGAAGTGGATAAAATGATTTGTATTCACCTGTCTCCTTCCTCTTCCACCCCCATTCACCTGGGGATGGGAGTTCAGGGGCTGCAACCATCACCTGTCCCCAGCAGTGGCCAGCTTGGTAGGCTGCCCTCTTTGTATGTTGAATCAGTGCAGCTCGTGTTGGGGGGAGTCCATCAATTGTTCTACCCTTCTGGGTGAATAGCTGCTTCCGTGCCTGATTCACTGAAGCCTGGCCGCTTGTGCGGTCATAGAGCAATACCACAAATCGCTCCAGAGGCTCCATCCAGTCATCTATTTTGTCTGGGGTAGCAGCTAAGGAACTTTTCCCAGTTCCAAAAGCAACCCACAGCTCAGTCAAGTGGAGGTGTTAGGCTGACGTTACTGCCAGGACCAGCACATCTGTGTCTACTGTGCGTATTGTCACCTTGCTATACCCTTCCTTCATAGCATCTTCTAGGTGTAATATGACGCGAGTATCAGCCTCCTCATGTACTGTAGTTAGTTAGGTAGTTACTAGCATGTTGTGAATAGTACCACTGTATTCCTCATCCTTGAAAATGTAGGATTAGTCACCAGAATCTAGATCCTAGGTGGTCTAGCACCTGAGTTATTGGTAAAATGACAGAAGGTGGCGGCCATTTTGAAAAATGGCTGCCATGGTTACCACAGGACAATTCTAAATAGTACCAGTGTATTCCTCATACTTGAAAATGTCGGATTAGTCACCAGAATCAAGATCCTAGGTGGTCTAGCACCTGAGCTATTGGTAAAATAACAGCAGATGGAGGCCATTTTGGAAAATGGCTGCCATGGTTACCACAGGACAAATCTGCGATGGCCCTATAGCCAAAAATGTTCCTTATGGCATGCCCTAACTGTGTGCCAAATTTCATGCTTTTATCGTAAAGTGCACGATTCCATCAAAATATGGCCCGAAACGCCTGGACTAAATGGACTGTTCATCCATAGACACACGGGGACTACAAAATGTACGCCCACAATTGAGACAGTGCACCCACGCAAGGTCTGTTAGAACGATGTACTGCAGCTGTCACTGCGATCCCTATGAGAGACATATTAAAATACCGTAATTTCACTGCTTAACTACTGAAGCTGTAGCGATATGTTTTGTGTTCTAATAAAGTGTCCTATTTGCTTAATTTGTCCTTTTTAATGTGACATACCTGCCATCTCAATATACAACCCACAATATACTATAATATACTCCATGAGTGTGTCAAAAGTTCTAGCATCTGAAATCGAAGGTTTAAGTGGTCGAATGGTATATACGTCACAGACGCATCCCTTAATGTTTTCAATACCCAGATATGTTTGTGTCTCTCATGTATCATTTTTAGAGGCTATTTATTTTTGGACAATTATCCAAACATCATCTTGCAAGATTATTTGTATATTAATACTATAACCTGGAGAATTCACAAAGTATTGATTGATTGATTGAAATTTTTATTAGGCAAAAGAATGTAAAAATTGAATTAGTTTCATAGACATATATAGTAGCAACCAAACAGTTCAAAAATCAACATAAAAATACAGAGAAAAAATACTACTATGTACAAAAAAAAGCAAAGAAAAAAAAAAAAATATATACCAAAAAAAGGGGAGGGGGGTCGTCTGTCTACCAGGAAACTGGTACTACCTCCTCTTGACTTATGGCCTCCAGAAAGATGAGTTTGTTTTTAGGGCTGTTTTGAATGGGCCCAGCGAACTGCATTCTTTGAGGGATGGGGTTAGACTATTCCATACCTTGGTGGCCGTGCTGTAGAAGGAGAATTTGCCCATGTTTGTTTTATGGGTGGGTGGTACCAGATTGTTGTTTACGCTCCCTCTAGTTTCGTGACTGTGGGTGTCACTAACTTTTTGGAGGTATTTATACAGATATGCGGGTATAGGGGGCAGTAGTTGAAAATGTCGGGATATGTCACTCCTCCATTTAGTTAGGTTATTTCCCCAACATTCAGGCAAGTTAATACAACAACGGTAAACCCACATGTTCTTTTTACATTTTTCATGTAGGCCTACCGTCGGAGCTCTGCGGTAGGTAGAAAATTAATATAAGCCTCATGTCAAAATATAGACAGTCAGTCGGGATTGGGTTGAGAATTCTCCTTTTCAAAGTCGGCGCTCGTAAAGACAGTGATGTCACTGAAATGTGACTACTTGTCTGTCTGCCATCCCCCCTCTGCTGTGTAACCCATTCAAGCGGCAAATGAAATGTGAAACACATCAACTATTGAGAAAACAAGAAGATATGTTGATAAAGACACTCCATACATTTGGAGACATATTTTTATTCAACTCTATATCGTCTCCAGTTAATGTACAGTAGGATCATTTTAGAAGTAGACTAACTCTCATATCCTCTCATAGGGATTGCATTGACAGCTGCAGTACATAGTTCTAACGGACCTCGAGTAGGGGCGCTGTCTCAATTGTGGTTGTGAATTTTGCAGTCCCCGTGTGTCTATTCCAGCAGCAGAGAGTCTATAAACCACACAGCTCTGCTCTCACTCACTGTCAGTCAGTCAGTTTAACAAGATGAAATCTGCACCAACATATATACTATCATGTAAGTACTTTATTTATCTCATTCTCATTTTAGTTCACTCAACTATTAAACTGTATTTAACTGAGGCAGAGCATCAGAGAACTTTACTTTGCACTCATTTATATTTAAATATATTTAATGACACACAAATCAGTTATTTATGTATTTATTTATTTATTATTGCTTTTGTTATTAAAGTGCTGGAGTGAGTGTGGAGCAAATGGAAGCTCAGGCTGATGTTCTGAGGTAGATTAATTAACTTTAATTAACCTGAGATTCTCAAACTTCTCTTTATCAGGAGTTTATGTTCCAGTTATATAAAATGTGCTTTAAGTGTTTGGGTCTGTGTGATAGATCAGTGGAACTAGATGGTAGATGTGTATGATAGAGCAGTGGTTCTCAAAGTGGGGACCCCCAGGGGTCCTTGAGGGGGTCCCCAGCTAAATGAGCTAATATAGCATCAAAATCAGTTTAACCCTTTAAGAACGGGAACGCATCTGTGTGTCATTTTAAGATTTATTTGGCTATTCAAAAATAGCAGATCTACAAGCTCATAACGCGGCACATTTTGAAAAATCGTGAACATTTGTGCAAATCTTTGAATATAATGTTTTTTAAAAACGAAATTTATAAAATATTCCAGGGACCCCCAAGCAAATATTTGAGTTACCAATGTTCCCTTTAAAAAATATATATTCAAAGATTTGCACAAAATTATTAATGTTCATGATTCAAAAAAAATAACAGATCTACCAGCTCATAGCGCAGCACTCGGTGCCGCGCTATGAGCTTGTAGCCAAAGAAATCTAAAATGACAGATGCGCTCCCGGAGTGAATGGGTTACTTTGAACCTATTTTACTCTACACTTATACTCTGGCTAATTTAGAATGGCTAGTTTAGAATATTTTGGAAAAATCTTGAAAATGAAGTTTTTAAACATTTTAACAACAAATATTCTCTCATGTGGTCCCTGGCACAAAAGCTTTTCAGATGGGGGTCCGTGGCCAAATAATACTGTATCAATTTGCGGCCCTTGACATGAAATAGTTTGAGAAGTAGTCTGTCATAGAAGGTCCTCACAGCCAGTGATGTTGCTAGGTTATCAATGTAATGGGTCCTGGGACCTAAGGGTGGTCTTTTAGATGGTTCCCAGGGACATTTTATGAGTCCCACAAAAATTCACACCCTACGTGGTGCCCGGTGCTTGGACCCGGTTCGGTGCCCCCCGGCACGGTTTTGTCAACAGGGGGGTGGGGGGTTCAGTGCGGACCCGTTCCTGCTTCTCAAGACCGATACCGATAACCAATAATACAAATATATATATACATATATTAAAAATCATGAATATATTATTGGGGCGGTGTAACCGCCCCCTATAAGTGAGGTTTGGACACTGACCAATCCTACACCGTGATTGGCCAATAGTCTACAACGCAGTCTACAACCCTAACCCTTCCACAGTCAATGCAAATCTATACTTTTGCAAAGTCAGCCAATCACATTACAGCTAGTGTTATCACCACTAGCTGTAATGTGATTGGCTGACTTTGCAAATTCAGGACTGTGATTGGCTAGCGAAACACATGACCCATGTGCAGCCCTATGAATAGCAGTATGGACTTAAAAAAAACACTTTTATGATTTTTTTTAAGTGAATCACTTCCATCACTGTGATGACCACTGTGACCACACCGCCCACTTCACACTGGGTGTGATTTTTACAAATGTATATGAATCTGTAGTATTAATTAGCACACCTTATGGTAAGAAAGATGGTGCTAGTCGTGGGCAAAGGTGGATTTAACATAGCTTTGACCAATAGAATACATTTAATTATAGAACCTTTTAATCATTATTATTATTTTATTTTGTATTATTTATGAATGTAGAATTTCTTTTTACTATTTATTGTGTAGCAATAAAAGACTGAAAACACTGGCTTACAGTGGAATTATTGGCAACTAAAGAAATAGGAATTCAAGAAATAATGAAGACAAATACTGACAATGCCTATGAACATTGGCTTGTAGTTATTTCACATAGCCAAAATACTATAATAATATTAGGCTTGTCATTGAGAAAGGAAAATAAAGTTGCTTTTTGAAGAGAAGTGGAACCTTATAAGTCACTTTAAGTTTAGCATGAGGGAGAGGGTCTACCCGCTTCAGGGAATTACTTGATATGATATCTCTAGGCTACAGAAAACATTCAGTTGGCTATTAAACATACAAGACACAGACGATAGACAACCGGTTACTTACAGCTGCCATTAATTAGTACTTTTGATTGCCTTTGTGGTCAAATCAGGGTCAAATGCATAGGCTCAACGAGCCATCGTTAACCTGCTAATGTTACACAGCTGATTGACAACATGTTAAACGCATGATCCAACACATCACTCTGATCTCCAAAGAAGTTGGAGAACACTCTAAAATAGTGGATTTTACTTTGGCTGGTCAATTTAAGATGACAACAGCAACAAAGGTTAGTAGACCTGTATATATGATGATCAGTTATTATTCCAGACAGTGGTCTATCCAAGACGTTTTAACACGTTTGAGACCAGGTCTCAACCAGCTCCTCATGCCGTCTCTCTCTCTCTCTCTGTGTTACAGTGTGTGTGTTTGGGGAGGGAAGGGGCTGTGCTGCTGCTACAACGTGTGCGAGAGAGTCTCCACACAATGGTATCTAACCGAGTTATACTTCTCCAGTACAGCGGTGTCTAACCGAGAGTTATACTTCTCCACACGATGGTGTCTAACCGAGAGTTATACTTCTCCACACAACGGTGTCTAACCGAGAGTTATACTTCTCCACACAATGGTGTCTAACCGAGAGTTATACTTCTCCACACAATGGTGTCTAACGGAGAGTTATACTTCTCCACACGATGGTGTCTAACCGAGAGTTATACTTCTCCACACGATGGTGTCTAACCGAGAGTTATACTTCTCCACACGATGGTGTCTAACCGAGAGTTATACTTCTCCACACGATGGTGTCTAACCGAGAGTTATACTTCTCCACACGATGGTGTCTAACCGAGAGTTATACTTCTCCACACGATGGTGTCTAACCGAGAGTTATACTTCTCCACACAATGGTGTCTAACCGAGAGTTATACTTCTCCACACAATGGTGTCTAACCGAGAGAGTCCATGCAGAGCACAGCTGACAAATATTATATATTATCGGAGCTATTATTGATGTTATCGGTTTTATCGGGATGACGTCATAATTCCTGATATCGAACCGATAATTATTGGGCCGATACTTATCATTTTTATATTTTTCTCTGTTGTTGGTGACAACTCTAGTGCGTGTGCGTCCCATGGACGCCACGACGGTGTCATGAATGCGTCCTTTCTCAATATTGTGCGTCAGCGACGCAGGACGCAGGCCTATGAAGATCTCTGCACAGCTAACATGTCCTCTCATCCTGCTGGGGAGAGACCACATTTATACCAGCCTGTCAGGACAGGAGTTTAAAGGTTGACATGATCGAGGGTTAACATTAGGATACATGTTGAAGGACAGATTATAGAGAAAACAAGACATGACTCAGTCATGTATACCAGCTTGCTTTCTGTTTTCTCTGATTTGTCTCGCAGAATCTGGCAACACTGCTAGTGGCTCCCCATTGGCTTAAACCTGTTGCTTATTTCTCTCGCAGAATCAGGCAACACTGCCGTAGAGGCGAGAGGCGTGTCTAGTACCATAGCTTGGGAGGACGAGACCGTCCGTTCAGAGTATGGGAAAGTATCCCCATTTGGCTTAAAGGACAGCCAATGATTGAAAACATGTTGCAAATATGTCGAGGATTAATAGGTCAGTCTCTTCTTAGACCAGCATGCTTTGCAAGCTGGTAAGATAATTCTCTCTCTCTCTCTCTCTCTCTCTCTCTCTCTCTCTAGTGGTGTATCTCATCATCTGCTGTGGACCTGCTCAACCAGAAGGTGAGACAATTTCAAGCATTTGCTCTCCGTAGGGTCCGATTTCTGTGAAACATTGGACACACATTTCCTCTACAGCTACGCCAAGGAAGAAATGCCACCCTAGATTTAAACCGGCCTCATAGTGGCCTTCTAACAGGCAATACACGTTTTGGCCCATAATCTCTAGTCATGTGATCAAGACGTATCTGTCACATTTCTCATATTCAAAGTCTGATTTTTTGTTTACACACACACACACACACACACACACACACACACAGTATACTGTAACTGAGTCATTCCACGAATTCGGTACGATTTGCACTTTTATTTTTTTGAAAAATCGATGGAAACGAATTACTTTTTTGAATAGCCCACACCATTAAGGACATATTTAACATGCAGAAAAACATATTTTCCCATCTCAGGCATTAAATTCATATTTTTATATGGAATAATATATGTAACAGGGTTGAAATTCATAACGGGGTTGAGTGGAACGGGGTTGAGATTTTTTACTCAAGATGGCCATAACTCTTCCTGTGATGATTAAGAGGAGACCACATGGCATGCATGACATTAGTCAATCACATATATTGCTGAAATGACAAAGACAATTTAAAAATAATAATAGTTTTCTATCTTTATTTCATGTAACGGGGTTGAGTTTTTATGCTTTACGACCACGCTTTGAAAGTATAAATGACCCTAAATAGCTGTATAAGAAGTTCGAAATGTTCCTCTTTCTGCAGCATCTTGCTCAGAAGACTTGTAGAATGCCATCACATGTTGTTGATGCCACTAAAGGGTCAGTTTATACTTTTTACAGAGAGGAGAATGACTTGTGTAACGGGGTTGAGTGTGACTGTGGGACAGAGCTATATAACGTGATTTTAATGATAAATCAACTATTTATTAAAAAACGAAAAACATGACAAGCAATAGAGTACATTGCTGGTTTTATGTGAATAATATAAGTTATGGATTGTTCTACACTTTTAGTAGTCATATCTGAAGGCCAATCTCTCTATCGGCCATTGGGGACATGACAAATGGGCAAATTTAGGCGGTGTCTACTGTAGAAAAGGCAGATAATTTCAGATATAAAGATAAAATATATAATATTTTTACACAATAGT
The DNA here is from genome assembly GCF_963454915.1 of Gymnoscopelus microlampas. NCBI lineage: Eukaryota > Metazoa > Chordata > Actinopteri > Myctophiformes > Myctophidae > Gymnoscopelus > Gymnoscopelus microlampas. The sequence continues at coordinate 49,599,261 of NC_139955.1, forward strand.
AAAGGGAACATGTCAATTGATTCTAAAAAGCTTTTAAAATTTGATTTTGGTGACCCGATGGATACAATACACTTAAAAAGGTCAGAGGGGACTGCAAAGTGTACCGAATTCGTGGAATGACTATACCCACCTCTGAATATCAATGTTGTTATTTATAGTATCAAATTTCACCATAGATCTGATTAACAGATGTTTACATGTAGAATGTACTGTATCTCTCCCTCATTCCTGTGCCCTCTCTCTTTTCCAGTGTCTCTCAGAGTCAGTCCTGACAGATGTAAGTTCTTTCAACGTGAGTCCATCTCCCTGAGCTGTGAGGAACAAGAGAAGACGGGCTGGTCTGTGACAAGACAGAGCAGTGTTAGGAATGGAATCTGTGGCACTGACTGGGGAGAAACTAAAGGTATGGATGTATGTATGTATGTATGTATGTATGGACGTACGGACGTATGTATGTATGTATGTATGTATGTATGTATGTATTGGTTATTTTCAACAGCTTGTAGAAAAAGATGAACTCGGAATCGGAGGATCAAAGTTGATGAGTAGTTCTTAGTTTTATTTAGCTTCTATCATTGTTACATTCAAGAAGGAGACAGCCAGGTCAAAACTTGAGATCTTGTCCGTGGGCAAAACGTGGAGGACCTCGAGGGTGCGGCCGTCTGTCGAAGACAACTGGTAGTCTGCTCATATACTGTTTAGATCTAATCTAATAACCTGCACAATACAATTGTATGTATACATGGGATGATCTCATGGCTGCTGCCTGGCACATGGTTAAAGTCACACGCACTGGCACATGTTTAAATCACATGCAGATAGAAGTGGGGCACATACATTGTATTCTATATAACATGCACTGCTGTAAAATATCCTATATATGTATGTATGTATGTATGTATGTATGTATGTATGTATGTATGTATGTACGGATGGACGGACGTACAGACCTTTTAACTGATATCACTTTATCATTGTGATTCTGTATAGGAGCATCCTGTACCTTAAACACCCCGCTTCGTCATGATAGTGGAGTTTACTGGTGTCAGTCCACATCAGGAGGAGTCAGCCGCTCCATCAACATCACCATCTCTGGTACATTCAACATAATTACATCAATGTTATCTATACGCTATAGAAGGTAGACAGACAACATTCACATTCTATCATTCTTAACACAGATATAGGTTAATTTTCATTCATTATTGTGTTAACCTACGTCAGTTCTCTTGATAAACAATAAAGTTTTAAGTTTGAAACATAAATTATAGGATTATCTCTCACAGGTTATCTAACCTCAGACATATCTGATATGAAAGGCAATAATGATTTAGTTATATATTCACAAAGTCAAAGATAATATAGAGTTTGATCAACACTTTAACAACTTCATCCCATTATATATTATCAGTTTACAGTTTAGGCATTTAGCATACGCTCTTAATCCAGACTGATTTACAGTAAGCAAGGACACAAGATAATACATCATAATACACATAATACATCAAATGCATACAAATAGTAATCTAATAATTCTAATCTAATAATTATCATGTGACAAAGAGTGAAAATAGCTGATCAATCGCTTGTAGATCAGCTATTTTTGTGTTTTTGTGTTGAAAACATTTAAAGGTTTTTGAATTGTTCGGAAATCTTTGAAAATTGTCACCTATAAATAACATGCCGATAATAAGGATCACAGATTGAAAGTAGTTTGTAGACTTTAATATAATAAATGCATTAAAGTCCTGGTGCCACCATGCCATTTCCTCCTTGATAAAGATCCTCCTTGTTACGTATATCCTAATTATATTTTAATTATATTTGTAAGTGTACATTTATGTATTAAAAACCTGCATTTCTGTGGACACATCCAACAATGTATTAAAAAGGAACATCTACATATAAACAATGTAGCTGTTCATAACTCAACATGTTGGTTCTATAGATGTTCATAACTCAACATGTTGGTTCTATAGATGTTCATAACTCAACATGTTGGTTCTATAGATGTTCATAACTCAACATGTTGGTTCTATAGATGTTCATAACTCAACATGTTGGTTCTATAGATGTTCATAACTCAACATGTTGGTTCTATAGATGTGATCCTAGAGAGTCCTGTACTTCCTGTGCCAGAGGGAGATAAAGCCACATTCCGCTGCCTGTACAAAGACCAGACATCTGGTAATCCATCCTCTAACCTCCCAGCTGGTTTCTATAAAGACGGATCCCTCATCAGAACAGAGTCTACAGGACAGATGACCATCCACCATGTTAACAAGTCTGATGAAGGATTCTACAAGTGTAACATCTCTGACCGTGGAGAGTCACCAGAGAGCTGGATGGCAGTGACAAGTGAGTCTTATAATAATGATGAATAAACAGAGTTTAAAAGCAGTGGTGGACAAAGTACTCAACTAACTCCTAGTATAGATACTGCTGGTCAAATATTACTACACTACAAATGAAAGTTGCATGTTCAAATCTGAACTTGACCGGAGTTTGTACTTAAAAAATATATATATATATTCAAATGTACATAAATTCCAAAAATAATCATACATTTTCAAAATAATAAAAAGAAAACAGCAGATCTGCAAGCTCACAACGTGTTGTGTTGGACAATAGGTCCACACTGTGGTGGAAAGCCTGGTGATGCCGCCACTAGAGGTTGTGCTGCTCTGTTACACCTCACATGATCAGCTCTTATAATGTGTTTAAAATGAATCTGTGTCTCATTGTGCTTCAGATTCTTCAACCAACAAACACAAATCAGACGCTGCCTCTCCCTTTCCATATATCTACCTTCTGGTGGCTGGAGTCTTTATCCTTCTGCTGATCCCGGGTTTGTTTCTGTGGAAGAAATACAGAGGTACACACACACACACACACACACACACACACACACACACACACACACACACACACACACACACACACACATAAGTAGGATTATACCTGAAAGGACTGAGTTAAACAGCTGAAACTGAACCACTTAAACCCTATGTGTATATCCTTAATTAAACATGATTGTACCTGACTGAATAATTAACATATTTCCAGTGCTTCACAAAAGTTGCCTGATCTGTCACTGAGATAAAGTCAAACTAAACAACAGAAATTTATGATGCATTATCCTACACATGAGGAACCAAGTGACAGCCAATGACCTGTGGAGGTTGACAATGAAACAATGCTGTGACCAGTTAATGAGTTTTATCATGAGCCCATGATAAAACTTGTTTAAGTATTGTGGTGTTATGTTAATCTGATCGGAACATTTGTGCATTTTTGTGAAATGCCACACCCCCTTTTCTCAACCGGTCTGAACAATGTATAAGTGCTTCTTTAGCTAAAGACCAACCTTTAGTTTACACTGTAAAGGTTGGTCTTTAGCCTTTAGCCCATCATAAGGTTAAAGATGGTCCCATGATAACCCTGATAAGGTTTATCATGATAAACCTTATCAGGGTTATCATGAGACCATGGAGAACTGGTTTAGTTATGAAAACAGACAGACAAATAATGAGTACTATAAGCTGATGATGTTGAATGTTTCTCTGCAGGCAGTAGGACAGACAGACAGAGTGGAGATGATGTGACTTATGCTGATGTGAGAATAAAACAGTCAGCTCAACCCAGGAAGAGGAGAGGTACAGCTACTATACAGTCATACTTATACATCTATAAATAGTAAATGGTGCATTTATATAGCGCTTCTATCCGAAGCACTTTACATTGATTGTGCCATTCACACACACATTCATACACCGATGGAGGAGGAAACCATGCAAGGCACCAACCTGCTCATCAGGAGCAATTAGGGGTTCAGTGTCTTGCTCAAGGACACTTCTACACTAACTCTAGGGGAGCGCCCCAGCCCGGGATCCAACTGGGAACCTTGTGGTTTTCCAGTTCACTCTACCCGGCCACTCTACCCCTGAGCCACTGCCGCCACTAACTATGCATCTTCACTCTACACTCACACTTATCTTCATCTAAATAGTAAGGACATATCTACACTGTCACTGTGCTGGATTTAAGACCAGCTCAGGCTGGTCTGAGTGCAATAGCTTTTTGACTACCAGTCAATATATAATCACAAGATTACGTCCATGTGTTTGTATTTATATTTTGATATAAAAAAAGGATATAATCTCACAATTAGATGTTGAGTTGTAGTTATGACATTAATAACAAATGAGAACATTTTGTGATTTACCGTACATTGTTTGAACACGTAGCGTATTGTGTCTGTTGATGATAACAATGAGTGATTTACATTGTGTGAATACATAATAAATGTACATGTCATAGGAGTACATTATAAATGGCCTGCTGGCCAGGATGTACTTATGAAACTGGGAACTGGGAACTTGCCCGCTGGGGCCAGTGAAAATAATAATAATTTAAAAAATGTAATTTCACATTATTTCTTTATTGATTTTGTGAAATCATCTCTGTAATGACATTCGGAGAGCAATGAGAAAATACAGCAGAGCTTTTGAAGTAACAGTGGTGTGCAGACTGTCTCCTCCTGTTAAACGTTACCACTCCACTACCACCATAAGAGTTGGAACCCCCCCCCCCCCCAAGCAGTTGCACCCAGCATTATAGACCAGCACCATAGATCATACTGTATAAATCAGGCCCTCTGTTTGTTTTGTGTGTTTTCCAGACCAGAGCTCTGCAGGACAAGACATCTACTCCAAGATCAACACAGGTCAGTTACTGTGTTCAGTTCAAAGTGCTCTAACATGGATAGGTAAATGTCTGGTTCACCACCACTCATGTCTCTCATTGCCTGCACTGCACCACACCACACCACAGAACAGAACAGGTCACTGAAACATTGTCCCACATCTTTAATGGCTGCTATGCATACGGGATGTGTTACATGTACTGGATGTACCGTGTTAGAGATAACATGCACCTTTGACCTTAGCCTAGAGGAGGCCTTTATGACCAAGGTCATTAAATACCAACCACTCCTACAGACCATCTCAGAGCTGGGTTATAGGTGCAGACTATTGGTTTATTATAATTGGCAGCCTGTAGGACATTATACCCACTGACTGGTTGTTAGAGGGTTTCGACAACTTGCATGCCCCAGAAAGGAGGCAAAAAGGCTGGCAAAGTATTGTGCTGTCTCTGATATAATTGGCAGCTGCAATATATGTCAGAGACGTTGTTACTTTAGAGTACTGAGTTACATGCTTATTGTATCATGAAGACATATGCCATTATTTTGTGAATGTAACCTTACTGCACCTTTAAAGGGCAAGACCACTGTGGTAGAGGTTTGGGTTGTGTAGTTACCTTGCCGTGACGTAACTCCAAAGGTGAACAAGAAATCAAAAATAATTGCTCCATTGATTAGAAATTGATAATTCAAAATATGCTCTCAAAGTCACTCTTTTAGCACATAAACGAGCACAAACAAAGTTGATTCAGACAATATAGAACATCACCAAACCCACTACTGTTTTTGTATATATGAAAATGTTAACTTCCTGTTGAGTTTACTATTTGAAGATCCGGATTCGGATCCACAGATCCAGTCCGGGTTTTCTTCCTAATAAAAATCAACAGGAAGTTAACATTTTTATTTAAAAAAAGAAAATCAGTAGTGGATTTAGTGATGTTCTATATTGTCTGAATCGACTTGCGTTCGTTTATGTGCTAAAAGAGTGACTTTGAGAGCTGTTTCACCGTACTATGTAAGTTAATGAGGAGCATATTTTCAATTATCAATTGCTAATCAATGGAGCATTTATTTTAGATTTCTTGTCCACCTTTGGAGTTACATCATGGCAAGGTAACTACACAACCCAAACCTCTACCAAAGTGGTCTTGCCCTTTAATATTTGTGTCCTTGTATGCTCTCCTTTATGTGGACATAAATAAATGGTTAGAGTGTGTGTGTGTGTGTGTGTGTGTGTGTGTGTGTGTGTGTGTCAGGCTCTAGACCAGACAGACAGAGTGGAGATGTAACGTATGCTGCTGTGACTGTGAAGCAGACAGCTCAACACAAGAAGAGGAGAGGTAATGCACATATTATTATTATTATTATTATTATATTATTATACATTATTATACAACTCTACACCACACTGAGCTCACTCACATAAACAATGATACTGTGATCACACACGTATTGAGTTGTTCAGTTAGTATAGGAGCCAAATAGGGTTTTATATTTGTATTTGTGCACTGGATTGGATAATTGATATGTGATAGGTGGGAGTGTCTCAGTGGTAATGGTCTCACCTTACGGCTGGTTTGACCGTGGTAGGGTGAGCTGGGAGAAATCCTTTTTGTTGACCACATTTTGCTCACTGTTTAATTTATTTCTTTGCACATATTAATTACATATTTATTCATTGGAAATTGTTTTGTAATATTTGGTGACACTGAAGTAAAGCATTTTTAAACTTTAAACTTTTGAGCTTCCGTTGTCTAAGTATTGAGTCCTTTGAGTCAGCGCGTCATACAGGTCTGCCAGGCTTAGCCTGCCGGCTGATCAATATATTGGGGATTGTTATCAGACACAACAGTTAGCGTTAGGGTCTTTCTGTGTGTATTTGTTTCATTGTTTGAACTTGTTTGTTATGTTTATTCCAGATCAGACTCCTGCAGATCAAGCCATCTACTCCATGGTGAAGGTCAACCCAGGTCAGTTACTACAGTATGTAGATAAACTCATTGATCAGCCTGGTTTAATATCATATCAATAATGAAACCATAAAGTAAATGTATTTAACAGGTAGTCAGTGCAGAGAGCTCAGTGTAGGGTAAATATATAGTCCTGAGCCCGACATCAGTCAGTGTCTATCAGCTCTGTAGCTCTGTGTCCTGTGTGGGGGGAGGGGGGGGGGGGGGGGGGCGGGGGGCGGGGGGGGGGGGGGTGCACAAGACCTGCCATCTTATTATACAAACTTTAAAGCTATGCTCCTGTAATATGTCACCATCTAATCCCAAAATGTAAGAATGTGACACATGACAAGAGGCTCCAGTGGTCACGTTAGCTTTGTGAAAACACACAGTTGTTACAAAAGAGACAAATATATTTTGTTCCTGATGAAATAGCATTTATCTTCCCATTGTTCATGGAAGAGGTACAGTATGTCTTTAGTCTCGTGGCTTCACTTGAACTCACTTGGTGAGCAGTGGTTTAAAAGTAGCATACTGAACAGGGCCATATATATACCATGAAGTCAGTAGAACACAGACCTCCACCAAGATCACTGTTTATCCATAAGATGTTGCAGATTTTTATTTTAGGCTAATAGAATGTAATGATGCATTCATTGTCCTACACATGACCTGATACTCAGTGACCTCTGGAAGGTGATAATAGAACAGTTTGATCATTCGGGCCAATGATAAACGTTTGTTATTACAGTATGTTAATGTGTTGTGTGACAGCTCAGTGATATTATGTTAATGTGTTGTTATTATGTTAATGTGTTATGACAGGTCAGAGTCATAGTCAAGATGTGACGTATGCTGCTGTGACTGTGAAGCAGACACCTCACCACAGGACGAGGAGAGGTACAAATACATTATTATTGTCTCCGCCAGGAGACTATGTTTTCACTTTCCGTCCCCCCCCCTCGGCCAAGCTAACATTGGTCAAGCCTCACGTGACACGTGACAATACGTTGAAAGAGTGTGCTCCGATTGGCTAGTGAGACGCATGACGTATAGCGGCCTATAAATAGATGTGTCACTGAAAGAGTCTTGGTCTCTTTCAAAGTGAGGTAAGACAGGAATAATCACGAAATGGCAGAGTAACACTTAAGACAGGATTAATCAAGTAACACTTAAGACAGGATTAATCAGGAACAGTACTAGCGGAGACCTGTGCTCCGAGGAGCACATTTTCTAGTTATCATTATTATTATCATAGTAACTCTACACTAAATGTGTTTGTAATTATTCCAGTCATCTGTCAACATTTATAAAAGGAAAGGGTTGCTCACAGAAAAAAAGTCAATGTGCTTAATTTAATATGCCATAAATATTGCTATTTGTCAAATTGTCCATGGAAACATGAAGGTGTTTTGTGTAAAAAGCCATGTATGTGACACCCTCCTTTTACAAAATAACTCATTCACATAAACAATGATACTGTGATCACACACTTATTGTGTTGTTTAGTTGTTGTTTACATTGTGTCACTGTAGTAACACTTGATGTTTGTTATGTTCATTACAGATCAGACTCCAGCAGATCAAGCCATCTACTCTATGGTGAAGATACACTCAGGTCAGTTACTATGTACACAACTATATACACACACAATGTGCACAACTATAACGGGCCTCATGCCTAAACGTGGATACGCACACATTTTGTACTTGCAAATACACATCTTTTCACAAACAGAGTCTGATACATCATAATGTTTTTTTGTCAGTGGATTATGGCGGACATCGTACACTCAAACTGCTCCCCAGCAGACGTGATAACAGAAACCAAACCATGAGTTTCTGTTATTTTATTTACAATAGTGGCAAACATCAAATCAAATATTTATTTGCTCAACATTCGTCATCACATATAAAAGAATGTCTATGTCTTTTAAAGGATCTATTGCATGGATGCATATTATAGACATGATGCAAATACAACCTGATTTGTATTTCTTGTTCAGTAAGATGAATTAGTAAGAACCTCAACGTCTGACCTTTCTGCA